>NC_056522.1:230351327-230517354 GCF_019175285.1 Sceloporus undulatus
TGGGTGATGTGGGACAAGTCACATGCACTGAGCCTCAGAGGATGGCAATGGCAAACCTCCTCTGAAAAAAGTTGCCAAGAAAGCCACATGTTGAAAGCACATAACAACAAATTATAAGACTGTAGATGTGTGCAGCTTAGTTTTCTTCCTTGCTACTGATATGTCTTCTGAATTGCTAGGTTCCTCCCAGTTGAGTGAATAGTTAGATACTTTCCACTGTATTTCAATAATAATAATAATAATAATAATAATAATAATAGCTTTTTTATGGCTAATTCCAATCCATAAAAAAGAAAATTGTAGGAATGACATACATTCTACTATACTTTTGGTAGTCATTATAGTTAATATTATTTCCACAGCTCACAACACCTAGCAGCAACTGAACATGATTGTATAAGGAATCAAGGCAAACAAAATCTCACAGAATCTAACTGTTTTGCCTTCTTCCGTTTAATACTAAATAAGCCCCGTTTCATTTTTTTTATTTTTTGGGGGGATGCTTACATAATAAAACTATGCCATTTCTTATAACTCTCTTCATTTTTTACCTATTTCTTTAAACATTTCTTTGATCATTATCTGGGTAAACACTGTTAGTTTTAGTGTTTACATATTTAGGTGTCAAAAATATGGAAAATAACAGTAATATTAATGAAAAACAAATTAATGGAATTGAGATCTTTACAGAAAATGTGTCTCTTTGTTTCACTTAAAATTCCTAAGAAGAAACATGCATCTACTTCTGTCTGTTATTTCCTTTAGCACAGCACAACATCTTATGCACACGTTCAAGGTGCATGACAATTCTTTGGCAGAAAACTGCCTGATGACATTTAACTGAAGGGCAAGCAATAGGTGGGAAAGCTGGACACTGATTTCCCAATTTAGCTCTTCATATTTTATCTGATGAAATGGGTTTGCTGCACTGCCAACATCTGATTTAATTTTAAATGTCGTTTGCCTAAGCTCTTGTTATTTTGGCACATATTTAATTTTATAAAATTGACATGTAAAACTTGATCATCCTTTGTCAACAGCTTAGGCATTCTGCTGTTTATTGTATTTGTTAAATAATCTTTTCCACTTAATTCATATGCATATTATTATGGAGTGGTTTCTAAATTTCCAATCTTGCTGTGGTTTTAATTGTACAGCACAAATTGAAGAATTTACAGTGCAGCCACTTCAATAACAAACCCAGTGAGCTACCAAATTCTCACTACTCAGTTTTAATTTAGAATCATATTAAATGATAACTCTGCCAATGAAGTTAAATAATTGATTTGGAAGGTTCTTTTAATTGTACAGGATTATTTAATAAACAAAGTAATTTACTAGTTAATTTCTTTCCCCTATCTGTATACAGTTCACTGAAAGCACAATAAACAAACAACAAATTAAAAACAGTTTTTGTTATGTTTTAAAGGACCTATGACATTTTATCTCAGAGATCTAATGTGAATTACAATTAAGCAACAGTAATTTTGATGGGGTAAAGTGTATGAAAGCAAGGATTAGAAGAGCAAAGACAATTTCCATGCAAACAATTAACCTTTCTTACCCAGCTGGCAGGTAGTAGGGCAGTGTGTCCACTCGCTGAAAGGGGTTACTACACAATCCTTTTTGCATGGAAGCAGACATGGGCGAACTGTTTCTGGTCTGATGGATTCTGGGCACCTAGGGACACAATGGTAAGTGTGACTCACAAGAGCCTCTTAAAACATGAAAACAATTAGGTAAAATGTCCAGCTATTGAGGCAGCAAAGAATATTGGTGAATTTTCTTCTCTCCAAGAAAGGAACAGGAAAGGAAGGTGAAGTACCACTTGTGGGGGGGGGGGTGGACCATCACGCCCCATGACATTTTTGTTTTGTTTTATTTTAATTATTGAATAAATAAAATCCCACTTTTCTCCCAAATTGAGACTCAAGGCAGCTTTTCTAATGAGACTTTTCTTTTGATGATATGGCTAAAATGTGACATCCTTAGTCACCTTTGTTTCTAGGGAGAGTTTGCACATAATCTGCTCTAAAATGCATCTTTTTAACAGTATGGTTTTATCAGAACTTTTCTCCATCACCACATTTCAAATGAGTTTATTCTTCTTCTGTCAGCTTTCTCCACTGTCCAGCTTTCACAACCATACATAGAAATGGAAAATAAGATGGCATGGACAATCCTAACCTTGGTATTTCATGATATGTCTTCACACTTCAGGACCTTGTCTAGTTCCTTCACCTAGTTGTCTTCTGCTTTCTTGACTGCAGTCTCTGCTCTGACTGAGTGCAGCCCAACTGATAATCTTTCTATATCTCTGATATTTTCTGCTAGTATTATGGTGTCAACTGTATATGTTAGATTGTTGACATCCCTTCCTCCAATTTTTATGCCTCCCTCCTCTGAGTCTAATCCTGCTTTTCGTATGATGTTCTCAGTATACCATTTAACTAGATCGGGTGACAGAATGCAGTCTTGCCTGACCCTCTTTCAAATTGGAAACCATTATGTTTCTCTGTATTTTTCCTAACATTATCCTCTTGTCCTAAGTATAGGTTACACATCAGAACTATCAAGTATTATGCCGCATCCATTTCTTTAAGAGTGATCCATAGGTTTGAATGATCTAAACAAGCAAATGCTTTGATATAGTCTATAAAGAACATGCTAATCTTCTTTTGAAACTCCTTAGTACATTCCATTATCCAGTGCATGCTTTCTATATGATCCCTAGTACCTCTTCATTTCCTGAACCCAGCTTGGACATCTGGCAATTCCCACTCCATATATAGTGTTCTATATATGGAGCACATTACAGCGGTGCAAATGGGATGTAATAAGGCATTTGTCACTGTAGCCAGAACTGACTTCTCAAGGAACAGATGCAGATGGGGTACTCATTTTAATTGTGCAAAAGCACTCCTGGCCACAGCTGAACCTGGGTATCTAGGGTCAGATCCAAGTTCGGGAAAACACCCAATCTGCGAACCAGAGAGTCCAAGGAGAGTGTAACTCGATCCATCCCATGCTGAATACCTATTCCCTAATCTGCCTTATGAATGACCATGAGAACCTCTATCTTCTCTGCATGATGCTTCAATTTGTTCACCCTCATCCAGTCTCTTACTGACAGCAAACATTGGTTTAGTAGAGAAACAGCTTCCTTGGGATCAGATAAAAAGGAGAGACAAGAGGTCTGTATCACAGTATACTGATGACAATGAACCCTAAAAATCTGGATGGCCTCTTCTAACAGTTTCATATAAATATTAAACAGCATGAGGGACAGACCCAAGGCCCCAGGAATACTTCTGACTAGTTCCCATCATGTTTCAATGTGAGTAAAATACCAGGGCTTTTCTTCCCATCTTTCATAGCTTCAGTGAGTTTTGTGCAAATAGACATACAAAATATCTTCTGCTCTCAAATATGCTTTTTTCACACAAAAAAAATCTATAATCTTACTCAGAAGGGAGAAAACCTCTGATTATTTATTCTTATTAGAACTAAACAAAGATTTACATCCCTGTTCATTGTCCAATAACATGGCCTGCACTCTACATTTAGGATTCTTATTTAGGCTTGCTTGAAAGTAAATCCCATTGAAATCAGTGTGATTTACTTCTTTAGTGGACATACATAACTGATTTTTTAAATAAAAGTTAACCATTATGTAAAGGGGGGGGGATCTGATTTATTTAAAATACGACTAAATGCAGGTATCTCCCCACTTGTGTTTTGTGAGTTAGGATTGCATCCAAGTGAGAAAAATTATATGAAATGAAAAAACAAAACACATGACTTGTTTCCAAAACTGATTGAATTATTATACTGGGATTCCTTAGTAAATCTGTGGTTATAATTCATATAGATCACTTGTATGAGAGGGGGGGAAATTATCCGACTACTTAATCTTACTCATTGCATTAAAAAGTGACAGGATTGTTTCTTGAGTTCTCTTCTGCAAACAGAAAAAAGCTTGTACTATTTGCAGAATGGGTTAAAATGAGGGATGCAAATTATACTGATTTTCTTTTCTTAATGCAGGCTTCTTTAGGACACCAATATTCTAATTGTTTCCCAGTCCATTTGGAAGACATTTTGGGGATTCAAGAACATGAAGAAATCAATGAAAACTCCTTCTTGCCTTCTGCAGGTGGGAGCATCCTGAGACTGCAACTCCACTAAAGGGATGTGGCTTCTCATATTAGGTCCACACCAGCGTAAATAAAACCCTTTTAGCAACATGTAATTCCATCCATTATGATGCACTTTCCAAAGGTGTTCACAGTACATCACCCTTCTCACAATGACTACCCGGCAGGATTATTATTATTGTTAACTTGTTGCTAATTGTTAATTGCTAAGTTCCAGGATGGAAGTATGAAGAAAAGGACACAATAAATGTGTGCCCACTTAGGCACTGTCATCAAATCCAGATAGAGGCTGCCTTTTATATATTCTTGTTCAAAGACATTTTCACCAACACATTCCACAAATACATCTTATCCTGAGTCTCAGTTACCTAATAATCCTTGACTACTGAGACAACAAATAATGTCTGTGTAGTGAAGATCTCAGGCTCCCACAGTATAATAAAAGATATGAATAAAATTCATATGCTAGCAGTTTTTAATTTGAATTATGAGACAGAGGTTAAAGGGGACTTCTGTACAATGATGACCAGTAATTCTAACCAGAACTGCACAAAGGAATTACCATTCCAAAGTCTTAATTTCCATGTAGACAGATGGTTAGAGGAACACTCACGACAGATAGAAAGCATCCAACCAATCATGGCCTGACGCAATGACAAGTGTTTTAAAAATGGTAGGAACTGAAGATAAATCACACAGTACAGCTTCTTCAGCATATATATTCTTGTGTAAATTTCATAACATCAAACCATTTTTTCAAAATAAAAAAATCCAAGGGCAACACTGAAATGCATTATTTTAATAGGTTTGTATATTGTCCTCAGATGAGTTCTTGTTATATAATGTGTTGGGGGGGGGGTGCTTTGTTTCCATTATTTCTTCAAAATTTATTTCTAGGCACTATTCATTTCTCTACCCACTTGGAGGTCTGTAAAATGGGAAATGAATTTCCTTCCAAGTTACTTCCTTCCAAGTAACAGGACAAAAATCCTCATTTCATAAATTCAGCACTAACGTAAATTGAATATTCATGCAGATATATAAATCATTTTTTAAAGTTACCCTGCGGTTAGGCATTGCCACAGCAGCTTTTAGAGAAACATTGGATGTTTAAATTTTCATGAATAGGCTAACGCAATACAATAAGCAACACTATCACAAACTTTTTCCCCTTCTCATTATTGTGATTAAATTCACAAATCCATATTCGAGCACAGTAAGTCTCTAACAACATAAGCTCTACATGAGTTAAGGAGGATCAAGGACAGACAGCTTAGTAATGGTTCAAGGGCTAAGAGCTTACCTTGCAAAGACATACATCTATAGAACATTAAAATCAGCAATGACAACTTAAAGAATGCTATATATCAATAATCTTCCATTTTCTGCTACAAAATGTCTATCAAATATCTTATCTTTGTGCAAGCATGTTACTATATATGATATGAAGAATACTAACAAATTACCATATATACTTGATTATAAGTCGACCTCATGTATAAGTTGAGGGCAGGTTTTGGGGACAAAATTACGCATTCTAATATAACCAATGGATAAGTCAAAGGTAAAACTTAGGGGCATGTAACAAAAGTTCTAAAGGATGAAACAAAGGAAAACAATGCTAAAGAATTTACAAAATTCCAGTAGACCTAACTGTTTGTGCTCACACTAAAGTCTGGATTGATGACAGACTAGAAGGAGGGAAGTGCTTCCAGGACAGATTGTGCTCTTGCTTTTCACCATGGGATGATTCCCCCCCCCCTTTTTTTGAGTTAAAGTGCAGAACTTACATTGACACATAGATTAGCTGATACAGGTTTTTGGAGTCAATTTTTTGACTAAAATGTCTAGACTTATACATGACATTTTGACTAAAATGTCTAGACTTTTTTTTTATTTTTATTTTTGCGGGGAGGTGTTGCATTTCAGGACTTTTTTGATGAAAACTTACCATATATACTTATATGATATAAGTCAAAACATTTAAGCCCAAAAATGGGCTCCAAAATCCCCGGTAGACTATATACGGGTCAATACAATAATACTGCTTTGTGAGCTTTGGAAAAGCTGATGGAGAAGGGAGGGAGGAAAGAGAGAAGGGGCAAGAAACCAGAGGTCTGTGTCCCTCTTTTTGCAAGCCATCAGCCTTGGGGAAGGTGGTGAGGAAGGGAGGGAAATCGTAGGTTTGTGTCCATATTTTGCATGCCCTTACTGTGGTCCTTGGGAGATGTCCAGAGAGGAGGGAGGTATGTGATGGTTTTCCCTGCCATTTAGATACTTTGTTACATGTCCCTGAGTTTGACCTTCAACTTATCCACGGGTCATGTTAAAAATCTATGATTTTTCCTCCCAAACCTGTCATCGACGTATGCATGAATTTGAATTATACATGAGTATATTTGGTAATTGAAATACAAAACATTATTTTTGCATGCTTTTGTGCAGAAATTTGGATTTTGTGTGTACAAACCAATGATTTTTCCTGAAAATCATTTTTTTGCCAAAAAAAAAGTCCCTACAGGTGCACATATGTGTGTGTGCATAAACAGAAATGTTACCATGTGTAAAAACTCTCATGATCTCTGTCCAGTGAGGAGAAAACTTTCCAAATTCTTAATTCTTACTTGCAAGAACAGAGTATGTGAAGATTTACAATTTGTTCTTTTAGGGCTACTGTGGGGCTGGACAGTAAAAGCCAAGCTAGAAGATACATGCCCTGAACATGCAGAAGGCAAAGATCTATGCACAGCTAGAAAGAAATTACAGAATTCCTTTAGCAAATATGGCAGCAATGATAAAGATTCTGAGGAGGAGACAATTCAGGATGTAGGAAATAAACTCTTTAAAAGTATTGGAATGAAACATCATGGGGTGGCTGATCAAGTATTTGAAACATTCTTACTTCTACTCAATTCTCATCTTGTGGCATCTATCATGCCTTTTTCTCTTGAATCTTGCTCACCAAGGACAGCTAATTATGAGCACATTCAGGTCTGCACCACCCACTTTGGACCTGCAATAGTTTGCTGGTCATTAGCACATTGCAAGGTGCTCTTGTTTGCTTTCTCACAATAACTCAGATTCTTATTGTATAGTGTTTTACTACACCACAAAGGTGAGGACTGAACTAGATGGTCTCGATTAAGTAAAAAGATGTCCTGCAATATCCATAGCTCCATTAGCAAGGGGTCAAAGCAGCACACATTTCTCTCCTGGTGTCAACTGTTCTTTTCTAACACTAAAACTTAAAAGGAAAATCCAATTAACATTCTATTGTCTCCTAAATGTTGTGAGTCAGCTTAAATGCCTAGCTTTCTACTGGAATAAGCCCAGGCTCCTTCCTCCTATTCTCTACTGGACTGACATGACAAATTCCTTGGAATTTTGCTTAGCTTTGCTTTAAAATATCCTATCCTTTACCATAGAAAATTAGCATTTTTTTACATTCAAAGAAGAGACTTTTCACTGAGAAAATTTAAGGTTCCTTTGGAGTCTTATGTCTCATTTAGAGCTAGTTTCTCTGTAAGATTTCAATAAAAGCACAAACCTCTGTCAAAAGGGCCTCAGTTATCCTGGGTAAATTCCATCCCATGTCTTTTTTTAAGTGAAGCAGGAGACGACAGACCTTGCTTTTAAGTTCAAATCACAAACGTTCACTGTGGATATTCCATATCGTGTGTGTGTGTGTTTACCTAAAACATGTGTGTGTAAGGAGAAATTGTCTGTCAACTTATGGCGAACCCATACATTCCACACGGTTTTCTTATGCAAAGAATGATCAAGGGTGGTTTTGACAGTTCCTTCATCTGAAATATAGCCTACATTGCTTGGAATCTGTTGGTGGTCTCCCATCCAAGTACTAGATAGAACTGAACCTGCTTAGCTTCCAAGACCTGACAGGATCTGATACCTTTAGGGTGTAATCAAAATAAATTGTTGCCTTCATCACCATGCTAACTTTGTTCGTAATGGCACATGATTATTTTTAGTAAAGCATAAATGTGTCTACTATGGAATAAAATTGCCTTGCTAGTTCACTGAATCTCTGTGTTGAGATTCTAAAAGGCTTTAACTTCTACCACTTCAGTGCCTTTGCATTTGTTCTATCTATGTGCTGCTGCAGGTAACAAGAACAGCTATACAGCAGGATAGGAGCACATGGTGGACTCAGCAGATGATGGACTTTCCTTCAGTGGAGGCTTTGAAACTGAGGTTGGATAGCCAAGTGTATTAGCTGTCTACACTTGCATGGCAGACCATATGTCCCTTGCAGTTTCTTTCAACTCTTTGCTACTATGCACTCTCTCCCCTGGTACCAGGAAATCCTACACCACTGCTGGTGTGCTTAGAAGCCAGGATAAAAGAGGCAGGAGAGAAGAGGCTCCTTTATAGCTTGGCTTATTATAAAATAGGTCCAAAACAGACAACTATATAAACAGATCAAATCCTCTCCATACCCCACTGCACTAAGAATAGGTTAAATTACACATTTCAGAAATCTCAATAGATACAAGCACTTTTAACTACAACTACAGAATGTTTCATATCTGCTTGTTGCTGTTGTTGTTTTGTGTCTACAAGTTGTTTCTGACTTACAGTTACCCTAAGACACACCTATCATGGGTTTTTGTGGGGTTTTTTTTTTTTGCAAGTTTCTTCAGAAGGGGCTTGCCATTGCCATTCTCTGAGTCTGAAAGAGTGTGACTTGCCCTAGGTCACCTAGTGGTTTTACATGGCTGAGCTGAGATTCAGGCTCTGGTCTCGAGAGTCATAGTCCAATGAACAAACCACTACACCACGCTGGCTCTCTCAGAACTGCATCTCTTCTATATTCTGTTTGATCAGAACACTCCTCTGATATCTTAAACAAATCTGAAAACTTTTGAGTGGCACTTAAGCACAACATTTCCTTTCTTTATACTTCTCCTTTAAACTGTGTATGACACAAAACATGCCAAAAACAAGGACTGATAAACTTTGTGCTTATCAATGGACACTAGACATTCCCTGTGTCACTCAATTAATCTCATTAACCTAAAGCATTTTAATTAACTTTACTGGAGTCAACGTAGTCTGCTCATTTTAGCAAGATTGTTTTGAGTGATACAATAAGAATTAAAACTAGTCTGAAATTCTCTAGACTCATTAACTGTCCAAAAAGTAATTAGCAGTGTCTCAATATGTTTTATTTTAAGAAATATCTGTAGAAACACATGCTTGTCAGTTCTCTGAGCTACCAAAGAGAAGGAGGTTAGGTTATACATAGGGCTGAATATGTAGTTTATAGCCATATTTCCCCCCAAACAATGGTCTCTATATAAGTCGACAGTATGGTTGAGTCTTCATACAGGTTGAGTCTTCCTTATCTGAAGTGCTTGGGAGTCCCAGGATTCCACAGCACTGGGCTATGGCAGTTAAAGTAATGTCAAATGGCACTATTTCTGCAATGCAGATGTAGTTATAAGATATCTTGGAGATGGGACTCAAGTCTAAACACAAAATGTATTTATGTTTCATATATATCTTACAAATATAGCCTGAAGATAATTTTATACTTCTCCAGTACTCCTCCAATGCTCTAAAAGAGATAAGAAGACCTACTAGAACAGAAAAAAGAACAACCATGGTAGTCAACCAAAACCCAATGAAAAGCCCACAAGTAAAATGTGTGTTTCTCCAATTCCTTAATCATTTGGTTTGTCCTTTTCAACACCTTCTCCAGCTCTATAACATTTGTTTTGAATTGAAGTGAACAGAAGTAGAAATAGTATGTCAAGTTGAGCTGCACAAAAAATTATATAAAGACATTACAATAGTGGCATCTCTCTCTCTCTCTCTCTCATATATCTATTACGTATATTCCTAATTTTCTCCAGACATGGAATTTTGTCAAAGTACATGGAATTACCATGGTTACTGAACCATTCATCATAGCCCCAAAGTCCTTTTTCTGATCACTAATCATCAGGATCTATCTATCTGAAGTTAGGATTTTGTTTCAATTGTTTTTGATTTGTTTTGTTTTGCTCTGCATCACTTTACACTTGTGTATGTTGTATCACACTGAGTTTTTAATGCTCCCTGGTTAGGTGAAATGTCTTTAGTGAGTTTCCTTCAGGTGAAATGCCTTCAAGCATATTACCTTCAATAGCCCTCTTTGTCTGAATCATCAAACAGGTTTCATATATGTCTCTCACCTTCATAGGAGGATAAGGAATGAGCCAATCCTGAAATAATGTGATTTAATAGCATATGTATGCTCCCTATATGGGAGACACTGCTTGAAGACACATGAGGAATTTACCATTACATGCACCCAGTGTTCTTCTATCTTCTCTAGAATGAAACAACGGGGGAATCTCTTCTCATTCTGTCTCATGCAGTCACCTATTTTGTTTAAAACTCACAAGAAGCTGAAAAAAGCCATCTTTACAGGAAGAAGGATGGTGGTGTTAGTAGTCATAATAGGTTGTACACCAACCTGTCAAAAAGGAAAGTGTACAATTGTCCTTCATAGATTTACGGGAAGCTAAAACTATGAAATTGGTTATCAGTTTACATCAGGGCAATATATACCAATGACTATGGCCATTGTACCTACAGTGGCCTGCATTTTTGCACACTACCTTTTGGCTGGGATCTGGCCAGAATTGTTCTTCACACACAAGACTTTCCTCATCTGCATACCCACTCCGCAGGTTGCCTCGCCATTCCATTTCATTGTAGCATTCAGAGCTGTTATCAAGATATTTTCTGAACAGGGGCTCCATGTGGATGTTTCCCAGTAGACCAAGTTGCAAGAGTGATCATTACACAGGCGATATTCTTGTAGCGCACGAGCAGGAGGACATGATTTTCCACCTGTATAGGATAAAAGCAAAGCATTTTGTGCTACTGGTTTTCTGCTCCAAACACATCAGGTGCAATTCAGTTCATCTTTCTCTTTCCTGCCACAGTAAGTGGCCTTAATAGACCCACATGCTCTTGCCATATCATGTCAAAAGACTCAGGGTGATGGTGGTGAGGGAGATATGCAACACAGCTAATGTGGAAGCTTCAGAGTCAGCAACTTTCAAGCGTATTAAATACTACTGTTCTCAGTTCTGAAGATGTATGCCTTGACTTAAGCATCATTGACTTTGTTGCTGTTGTGTATGTTCAAGTTATTTCTGACCGGTAGTGACCCCAAGGCAAACCTACCACAGGGTTTTATTGGGAAGATTTGTTCAGAGGGGGCTTGCATTTGCCTTCCTCTTAGTCTGAGAGAATGTGCTTTGTCCAAGGTCACACAATGGATTTCCATGTCTGAATAGGGATTCAAACCCTGGTCTCCAGAGTTGCAGTCCAGTGCTCAAATGATGATGCCACATTGGCTCCATCACTGACATCAGTGCTCCTTAATCTGAGAACTCAGCCAGCAATGTTATATCACACTGTGTTTGGTGAGATGTAGCACTTTTAAACTGTATTTTATTCTTTTAATGAGTAATGTGTTTTACTACTGTAACAGTTTAATTCTATTTTAATATTCACTTTTGTACATTTTAATTGCATTTTAAAGCTGTAAGCCACATTGAGTTCCAACTTTGGAAAGAAGTGGAATAACAACCATAATCATAATCATCATAATAGTAGGACTGAATAATATCTATCAGAGTCACATCTGAATTGACACTGGAATCTGGCCCTGCTTTCAGTGGAACTGGGTGATTTCTTGTGTCTCAGGCTTTAGAAATGGATCCTGTAAGTTGCTATATCTGCTGAATACTCAAAGGATCAGGTTTTTGTGTTTTTTTTAAAGAATAAATCTTTATGGGTAAGTCATAAACAGAGAGGTGGAAGAGAAAATGCAGCCACACAGTGCCAACATTGATGGCAATGCAAGTTATTGAACCTGAATTCCTCAGCTGGTGATTAATTATCTCTCTCTGAAATGCCAAAGATCTTAGAAACCAGGAGGAAATTACAGAAGCACAAGCTGATATTTTTTCCATTGCTTTCCTAAGACTGCTGTGTTGAAATGTCTGTATAAATATTCAGTGAAATAATGTTGTAGTAAAATAGCAATATCAAGAGCAACAAAAAACTCTGGTTATGAAGATAGAGAGACAGAGCACAACCAAGTGAACTCCATAGCTGTTACACACAGCTGTATGTTGTTTCATGTAATAATCAGAGAATTGAGTAATGATGTCTATTGAGCAGAGGGAGCTAAAAATGTTAAATTTAATTCCTCAAGATGACCAGCTAGTACTACTTCAGCTCAAGAAAGTATATAAAAATCTCTTGCCACATGTTTGTCTTTTGGCATTACAGTATATGAGAAAAATAGAAATTAGGAACACAATGCCTGCTTCAGGCTCAGAAAATCAGTTTTTAAACTCAAAATATATGAATGTAAAACACTATAATCCAAAGTGATGAAAAAGACAAGCAGTACTCTTAAAACAGAGGTAGAGAAACTGTGGTCTTCAGAGGTTTGACTCCATCATCCATCAGTCCTAGGCAGTCAGGGGTAACTGGAAGCAACTGAAATGATACCAATTTGCCACCCCTATTTTCAACAATATGTTTAAGTAAAAATGGCTCTAAAATTGGAGATTTCCAAGCCCTGCCAGATCCAACCCAACAGAGTGGAAGGCTGGAAGGAACCGTATTATTTCCCATTTGTCTGCTTAAACTGTTTCCCACCCATTAATGTTAATGGGAAGGAAATGAACTATGTCCAATCTATCTTGTTTGGTGGAAATGGTAGGGACATATAATAATAATCTTATTAATTATTATTATTATTATAATGTTTATTTATATAGTGCCATAAATTTGCATGGCACTTTACAGGCATCAACAAAACAATATATAACCTGCCAATGACATACAATCTAAAAGTCACGTGGAAGGCTTTGGATTCTTAGACCTCCAACTTCTCCCAGCCCACCTCCTTGACCTGCTGCTGTTTACTTTTACTAGTTTCAGGACATTATCAGACAAGGGAAATTGGATGTATAATCCAATAGCAATCCGAACACAATCATGGGTTTTAACATTATTGCGTGATAGACTACCGCATGTAATTTCAGGCAATGGAAAGTCAGTCCGAATGCAATCATGGGGTTTCACGTTATTGCGTGAGAGGTGATCACTCACAATTTTGGGCAATGGCAAGCTATTTTCGGGCAATGGGAAGTCAGTTCGAACGCAATTCGAATTCACGTAAATTCACTGAACTAGCAAATTCATGTGAATGCGTTCTGGCTCCACTTTCTTTTCATTCGAAATTAAGAGAAATTCCTCCCTAGTGATAAACTCCGCAGAGACATAAGGTCTGCAGTGGTTTCCTCAGGGACTTGTATGAACCATCTGGACTTAAACCTTCTCTTTAGGAGGCACCTGAAGTTAGATTTCCTCTTTAGGACAGAACTTTTTCTCCACCTTTGGAGAAATACAAAATATTTCGAGCATTCTAGGATGGTCTTTCTGGGATTAAAGGACTAAAGCCTCAATTTTAAAAGAAAAAAAATCTTCCATCTTTCCTACAACATGTGTAAGGTTTTAATGATCAAACAAATAGATTCTACCCTGGTGCTATCCAATACAGTATATGGCAGGAGTCTCTATTCAAAAGGCATGTGTCTTTTGATCAGCATTATTTTATTTTTCTATTGGAACTTCAGTTTGCTTCATAAAAATTGTTTCACTTCTAGTCTTTTAGGGGGCAGGGAAATATATCTCCATCTCTGTTTTCTTTATTATCTAAAGAGCCCCATTTCCTTTTTTACATTTTGTACAAATAAAGCCTAAAATCTATTAATCTACAGATAAATGCTGGTCAAAGAAAAGACAGTACCTAAATGAGCTTACACTAAGGTCCATAAATTAGGTGAAACAATACAAATGGACAACACTGAAGTCAAATCCAATGAAAAGAAGCAGTATTTTTTAAGCTTTTATTCTCTTTTTTCCTCACAGAATTGTGATATGAAATATTTAATGTACCATTCAATATTTAACTAACGTATATACATTTTTAAATAATACACTATATTTTAACAGGAACATACACAGCCTTAATTAATATAGTTTTTCTCTTGCATTTCTTAGTAGGCTTTCCTGGATTTCTGCATTGTAAGTTACCTTCAACATTACTTGGAACATGCATCATCATTTAATTAATTCCTCTGTGTAAATTTATCTTTTTTAAAAATCCAATATTCTGATGTATTAAAAAGCTTCATTAAGTCATGACTTCAATGTTATCAGATACAATTTGGCAACAAAGTGGATTAATGAATATTTGTACAGAGCTTTGTAGGTGCAATTTTCCCCAGTGATAAGGATTATTAATTAGTATTATTACAATGGGGCTGGAAGCTAATCCAAATGGTTCTTCAGGGAAATGTGAAACAGCACACAGCCTTGAAAAACCAAAACCTAGAAATGCTGCATACCATAACATACTATACATATTTATATACCATTTTCATTTTCAAAAACTTGTATCTGATAATTCTAGGCTTCACTGTTCCTTAATCCCAGATTCTGTTTTTGTTTTGTAACCTGATTACGATACTGGGAGCTACTAGTAAGATGATAGTAAGCATCCATCACATATAGTTTTAAGATTTCAATACAGGTGACAGGTCGCACAACAGTACTAGCAAACATAACACATACTTTATTTGAATGTGGACAGGAAAGCATTCAAGAGAGACCTCCAATACAGTTGTGTGTTTTTTCAAATGATTCATCCACTACATGTATTAGATTCCACACACTTCTGAGCCTTGTCTAAAGCTTTATCTAAAAAAATCACATAGCTTAGCTACAGTATGGTGTATTAGTGGTCTGAGTATGCAAGAATACATTAATAAAAACTAATGCTATAAAACTTAGGAATACTCAGTGGCGTTGTCCCTATCATTAGGGAAAGCAATGAGTCTTCTAAGTGTCATGGAAAAGCAGAAATTCTTAGTTATTTGAAAAAAAAAAAGAAATATATTATTATGGCCAATGACCAGCATAGTTGGTTATTTAATTAATTTATTTTTTTGTCTTTTCCTCACCAAGGACAAGGAGGGAGGAACATGTGGGAGCTTTTGACTCAGGTGCCCAAAACAATTTATCCAGTTAGGGAAAATATATAAATAATAAATAAATTTATCTTGGACAGCAGCTGTATTATGCCCTAGGAAGGAAAGACCGGTTCTCAATAAGTAAGGAAATATCAATAGAAATTATGCTGTCATAGGAAACTGCAAGGAGACAAACAAATAGCCACAAGAGACCCGCTGTTTACCTTCTCCTGGTAAGGCCAGTATAGATCTTGTTCTGCTTTGTCTCCCTTCTGCATTTTTACTGGAGCATGAGTGGGAACAAGATGACCACTGTGACCATTCAGTCAGAACACAGTCCATTGCACATGGTACTTCACAAGTCGCTGTTCTGGAAGGTGAAGGACTATCAGCACAAAAATCATCTGATACATCCTCACCTAAAATCAACGCAGAGTGGGGGGAAAACAGAACACCTAGGTTAGAATTAAAACGTCAAAAATAGTACAGTGGTATCAGAGCAAAGGCAGGCTCCTAGTAAGACTCTGTTCAGTTTACAGAGGTACTGAATCAGGCATTTTGACATTCACTCTACATTGAGGTATGCTCCATGTTTGAAATCCACATCTCTCTCTATCACAGAGGATCAAAACCCTCCAGAGGTTGTGTTTACCTTTACAAAATAACTTCTAGGATTTGGCCTTCTTACAGATACAATATTATGAGCACAAGGAAGGGCAGGTCAAGTTTGTTGAAATGTAACAATTTCTGGCTTACCGTACCTGTGTAGAATGTGTATTGCTCCACTTTCATGCACCTTGAGAATAGAGTTCAAATTGTGTAAATCTGCATGCTTTACCGAATTCTAAAGCAACCTCAGAAGGCCCACAACCCCTCACTGTTGGCCATACTGGCTGAGACTTCTGGGAGCTAAAGTCTAAAACATCTAGAATGTGACCTTTATTTTGACATTTGTTCTAAAGGTCACATTAAAAAGACAGAGCTGTCACCAAAAGTAACCAAGCATTTTCATTTATATATAGTCATCACATGCATGTATGCATCACATGCATACACACAAAGTCAAAAAGTCACATATACAAATAAAATCACTAATAAGGATTCATAAATTAGGATACTGGGATTTCATACATCATTATCTTTTAAATGTTTTCCCCTGGTAAAAATGCATAAAGGTTAAAACCAGTCTGTCTCTACAGAGCCTTATCTAACTATTTTAGCAAATGTAACCAGCCTTCATGATGAGGGCACATGTGGGTGTTCTTATATATTTGAGCACTGTTCCCTGGTATTTGAATAAACTGAAAAATTCAATAGAGTATCCTGCAGATCCTCAATTTCTTCTAAAGGTCAGTGAACTATACAATCTCTATCATAAAGGCTTTTTTTATGCCTCCCATCCAGAACTGCCAATAACCTAATAAAGTAATGAATAGATTAAAATTAACTTAATAAATAGGTTAAAATTAAAATTAATAATTATAATCTGTCTTAAATATGTGAATAGCTTTAAAATAAAAAATAAACTTTAATGCAAATACAATTTTTAATAGATTAGGGCTATTTTTCAAGAAGAGATAGTGTCATTATCTAGGTGCCAAGCCATATCAAGCAGCCTCTGTTTTATCTGACCTTTAGCACGCACACACATAGATACCCACACCTGGTAATCCTTAGGTGAATGTCAAAAAATCCTGATTAGGCTATCAGAAAAAGAACAAACCCTGATTTTTCTCCTTTCAGTATATTTAGGAAGAAGAAAGGACACAGATTCACTAAAAATAACCTTAAGCCAATAATTTAAAATTATTCCATACTACACACTGAACAGGAATCATGTCTGTTGACAAGTTGGCTTCAACTCATGGTAACCCCATGAGTAAGACACCTCCAACCACATCTGTCCAACTGCTCTGTTCAGGTTCTGCAGGCTCAGGACCATGATCTCCTTGATTGAATCTATTCATTTAGTATTACTTCTGCATAAACTATCAGAGTCCTGTTACAGCATCTCAAACATTTTCTATCCACTAATGATGTATGTTCCCTTGTCACTGCTTCATCTAATTGGCTGCTGGTTATAGAGGAGAAGGAAATAAGGATCTCAAAACATGGCTTAACAAGTATTAAATATTATGAAGGACAGGTGGAACATGAGAATTGTCCTTTGGGATGAAACAAGAACTCCATCTAATGCAGCATCATGTTCCCATAGCAGCCAGTCAGATGCCTATTGAAAATTCACAAGCAGAACATAGGAGCAACAGTCCCTTCTTATTGTTGATCCCAAGTTGCTAGTACTAAGAGGCATACTTTTTTTGAAACCTAAAGCTACTTGATTAAGTAGCCATCAACATGCATCCACCAGTGACATTACTAGAACATAAGGCACACAAAGGATTCTTTTTTCAGTATTCAAAGACATAGCCGTATTAGTCTGGAAAAATCAGTATGCAAAGGGATCTTGCAGCACTTGAAACTGAACATCTGAAAGATAGATGTTGGCAACATGAGCTTTTGTAGACTCATGTCTATGAAAGCTCATGCTAGCACTTCTATCTTTCAGTTACTCTCAAAGGTGCTGAAAGGTCTCTTTTTCAACAACTATCCTATATTTCTTGCAGCCTTGCAGTTTCCCTTCACCCTGGATGCCCATTCATTTGCAGCATTTGTATCGTCCCACAGATCCCCTCTACACAGAAACAGATGGCATCATAATTCTTCTTCTCCATGAGTTGGGCTTAGAAAAAGTGGGGGACATTTTCTTCAACCACACACATGCACATGTACATCCTTGATATTTAACATCCATCCAAATTTCGCATGTTAGGAATTGAAGAAAAGAGCTTTCTCTCATTTAATCTAAAAGTGCCATAGTTTAGTAATGGATTGCAAAAAGTTGCAATGCTTCATTTAGTGGTAAATATATATTTAAAAACACACATATTTAAATCATGATGGTTCATGATGGTAAAAGGAATGTGATTTTGTGGATCTCAGACTCTGTGGCACTCCAGTGCAACCTACATACACAGACACATATGAAGCTATACAAAAGAGGCAAAGAAGGATTGATTATGGGTAATATAGTTATGTCCTGGACCATTTCCATGTTTGATCATTTTAACATCACATCTCACTTTCATTATAAGCAATTTGTTTAATTATTATTTTGAAAGTTTTCCTCCAGCTTTAGGATATTTGCATGTCTTTCACAAACCCAAAATGGACCAAAAAATAACCAATTTTTTTTAAAAAATGGTCTGGAGAAGACAGTAAAAGCAGTAACTGCAGCTGGAAAAGAAAATCATTCATTCATCAGCAACCAGAATTATGTTTCTCATGAAGCAGCCTGACCTATAATTATAATGCAAAGGGTAAAGATCTCAATTGCTTTGGCAAGGCAACATGGATATGCTGGCTTGCAAATAAGACAGACAGGCTGCCAGGGGAAGTGCTTAAAGCTGTCAATTGTGAAACAGTAATTTCTGCATTTATATTCTTAAATTAGGACAGCCTCATAGTCCCTGAGGTGAAAATAAAACTTTTCAAGCATATTACGGAGAGTAACAGAGAAAATCAAGAAGGCAATCATGCTACACAAGATGTTTTCACACACACTCACACACACGCACATAAACACATTCCCTTTCTCCAGGTCTTGCCTTTGCTTATCAGCCAAAGCTTGACTTGCCTGATCACAGTATTATTATTCTAGCCTGCTGAATGATGAAAAATATTCAAAAAATCCCTCTCCTTCAGGAATGCCTCTCCTCATGAATGAATATCAGTCTCCTTCCATGACATGTCTGGCAAGATTTCCTCGCTGAACCTACAGCCTGTATTTAATCATTCTCTGTGAATGGCCCATTTCAGCCACAGCACTCTGGGTGTTCACATCAAGCTGACAGCTGAGTAAGTCAGGAAAGTGGGGGAGAGAAAGAAGAGGAAATCTTAAACCTTGCACCAATTATAAACTTGCCTCCAAAAGTCATTCTGCTATTACCATCCTTCACAAGGATTTTGACAGCCTGCCTGTGTGGCAGCCAACATGCCACATCTCTAAGAACTAGGGTCAAGGTGGAAGTTGTGAGGAGCCCTTCAAAGAAAAGGTAAGGCTGGAAGATTTCAATACTTTAGGCTAGTCAAATGGTTTTTCAGCATTGCTATTTATGAGAAGTGTACAGATAGTCCGTTTTCTGTCAGATTCAGAGCATATAGCCAACAGAGGACTTATTTCCCTGCCTTCTTATTCAGTTTCAGCTGAACAGGTTACCTATATTTGATACTTGTCAAAATCCATCTGGGCTGCCTATAGGACACTGAAAGATAGTAATGGAAGAACCTGAGTTGGCTGTGGATGAAATATATGTTTTTATTTTAATGTAAATGAAAGAGAAGCAACCAAAAACCTGTCACTTCTGAAATCCTTTTGTGTTCTTAGTACAAAAGGAAAGGAAAAAAAAAGAACTCTTTCATCTACAAGAGATGTATAAAACCCAATCTTGTTGAAGAAACTGAATTAAGTGGTTCTTAAGTTTCAACATTTTGAGCAGGCCTGCTAAGAATGAGAAAAAACAAGTTAAGACATAAGCAGCAAGTATCCTCCATGTTACTAGATTCAGCAAAAAATACAAAAAAAAAAAAATACATTGAGAATGATTTCCTAATACCAGAGAGAGGGATGTTGCACAATCCATGGCCTCTCTATGATAGCATTCCCTTTTCCATTTCTCTGTACTAAATTTTATAAAAAGTTTTAGGTTATGGTGGGACTTGATATCGGTTCATAGATTCAATTTGCGAAAATCCAGAAGCAACTAGAGGGATGCTCCTTGAGAAACGTTCCTGAACTTGTCCAAACCCATTTGGCTTTCTTACTTCATAATTTTTCAGATATCTTGCGTGAATGACACTATCCAGACCAGTTTCAAAAATTTACTGTGGACAAAATTTGGTGACAAGCCTACACTTGATACAAAATATTGCCACTCTTGAAATCCTATGATATTAACACCAAATGACTGTAACTTGTTGTGATGAACCTCTCCTTCACCAAACCTCTTTTAACTCAGTTGTCAGCCCTAGAGAGTATTATACACCCACAGCTGTCCCAATATGTAAAGTTTCACACCACTTTTATTTATATTCTATGGGTTTACTTTATTTGTTGAGTTGGAAAGGATCTCATAGGTCATCAAGTCCAACCACACGCCCAATGCAGAAAATGCAGCTAAAGCAGCCCTAGAAAGTAACTATGAAGATGTCCAAAAAAGAGGCCCCACCACTTCTCTAGGAAATTGTTTCCACTGCTAAACTGCTTTTACTGTTAAGCAATTATTTCTAATGTTCAGTCAAAATTTATCTATCTGCAACTTAAAACCATTAGAATTAGTCTAAAAACAATCATGTCACCCCTCAGTCTTCTTTTCAGCTGGCTAAACATAACCAATTCCCTAAATCTTTCCTTTCTCTTATAATTGTTGCTGCCCTTCTCTGAAACCATTCCGTCTTATCTATATTCTTCTTAAATGAGAAACCAAGAACTAATGTTTAATATGTTTTAGGTTTTTTTTAATTATTTTATTATTTTAAACTGTTTAACCTGTTGCTTTAACATTATTTATAAGCTACACTGAGATCAGAGAAACAACAGCAACAACAACAGTAACAATAAATATCTGTGTTTTTAAATCAGCACTTGCTACTATTTAGGGAAGGTGAATTTTGCCAGTTTTGTTTTCCCCAAGAAGATTTCTATCGATGAACCTAGTAACAGAGAAATCAGAGAGTCAGGAAAATGAACTTAAAACAATTACAAGGTATATAAAGACAATTACAATTCAATTACTATTTCTTGGACATGTTTTGTTTCTAGGTGGTGAGCAAAATTATATTGTTCTGGATGGTCTTTGACTTTTAAAAAAACTATTAGAATTGATTTTTAAATATTTTTTTTAAAAAAATCTGTTCCTTTATGTGATGTTTTTATCTGTTTTATTATACATTGGTTTGGGAGTCCTGGTGGTTTGGAAAAAGATTAACAAACATTTTAAATACTAAGTAAAAAAAAAATCCTATAACAAATGAAATCTAGACCAGTTGGCTTCAGCATATGCCCCCAATAGTGCTCCTCAATTAATTCATGAGGCAGAATGATATATAAAATCTTACCAAGTAATATCAATAAGCTGTTGGCTATATTTGCCACTTGCACAGAGAGAGAGAGAGACACTACAGACACACATATTTTGATTTATATAGTGTCATTAACAATACCCAGTGTTTTACAGAAAGTTTAACATGCACTGCTTGACCAAAGGATTGTCTATACTTTCTGTAAAATCTGAGTGGGACCGCCATTTTCCAGATTCTCAGCAACACTGGGCTTGCCTACACTATTACAGAAATATTACTCAAATACTCAAATACACTATGTCCCAAATACTGAGGCACATTGTGGCAAATTCAATTCAACTTAAGCAGTTACATATCCCTCCATTCTGAGATCTCTACAAGCCAGTTTCCACAAATAATTTTTGGCCACACATCCATGGCTACTCCACTTTATTTATTTTTTCCTGTCCATCAGTTTCTTGACTACAAGCAGGAACCTTGCTAACACTTTCCCCCTATACACTCTCATTGCCTAGTATAGGAAAGAACCTTGTGATATATCAGCCTGTGGACAAGCATTATCCATCATTGAGCTGCCTGGTCATTGTTGCATTCAATCACTGACTATTGGACTAATCATGAGGAAGGGTGCTTTGGAGTGCTGCATGGCAATGTTAGCCTTGCTGCAAGCTATTATTCCAGTTCGTGATATGGTGGGCATGTTCCAGAATAAACAGGTACAACTGAGAAGTGCTCTGGCATGAGAAATCAAGTTCCTTAGATCCCATGCCCATGTACTCCTTAACGGTCACTCCCAACACAGCCTGGAACATTCGCCATGCACCCAGATGTCCTCTTTGTTGGTGGGAGTACACAAGCAGGTGGTTTGTGTGGGTGGTGTAGTCTGGTGAGAAGTGACTGCATAATTTCAGGATGTGCTACTCTATTTTCTCCAAATTAGTGGACATCCTTAATCTAGAGATGTGGAAACAAGACACCTGCATGAGGAGAGCCATTACAGTTGAAGAATGAATAGGCATTACTCTGTGGCTGTTTGCAAGCCAGTGCACATGTCATCTTGCAGCCAATCATTTCAGAGTTGGATGATCAACTGTCAAAGAAATTATTGATGAGGGTATCCTGGCCATGGAAAGCCACTTCTGCCTAGGACCATTTATATTGGAAATGCTCATAGGTTTGTAATGGGAAAATGTTTCCTGATACGTTTTCAGCAGCAATAATGTCAGATGGATGTGCACACTGTTTCCCCATTAGTTCTAGCTGTGTTGTTCATGGGTAACAATGTGCTGTATAATCATATTCCCCATTTTTCCCTTCCCTACTCTACTTTCTGCAGATCAAGGATGGGTTCTCAGAATATATTTCCTGCAAGTAATTGGCATAATGGATGGATGTCATTGCCAAATTATGTTTCCTGTGAGGAAAGGAGGAGAAATGATCAATAGGAACTACGCATAGTCCACCTTGCTTCAGGGAAGATGTGATCACAAGGGGTGCTTCAAGGATGCTGAGATTGGGTGGAGTGACCAGAATCATGATTCATGTGTGATAAGGAACTTGGCAATTTATGACACTATGGAGGCAGAGGTGTTTGTGCCAGGAAATCCTGCAATCTAAATTGGTGAAAAGGAGATTGAGCCACTTTTTAATTGGACAGTGCCTATTCAATTTGGAAAGAACCTGGATACCCTCATCAAGAAAAAGACACTTTTCAACAAGTTTATCAGTTGCACCAGGAACATGGTGGAGAATGCATTTGGTCAACTGAAAGTGCATTTGACATATGGCTGAGGAGAATGTGTCTTCAACATGTGTTATTTTACATAACATT
This sequence comes from Sceloporus undulatus, assembly GCF_019175285.1. Taxonomy (NCBI): domain Eukaryota; kingdom Metazoa; phylum Chordata; class Lepidosauria; order Squamata; family Phrynosomatidae; genus Sceloporus; species Sceloporus undulatus. The sequence continues at coordinate 230,374,526 of NC_056522.1, forward strand.
TGGAAGACTGGGGGGTAAAGTTCTAAACAGAGATCGTCATCATGTGCATGAATATGTATTGTGTACATTGGAGACACCTCCTGTAAATAATGAGCAAAAAAAAAGAGGAAAGGAAAGGAAAGGAGAGGAGAGGTAATGTGGAATGAGGTTGTAGACTCCTTTTGGTTAGCAAGTATGCCATCTATGCATACTGCTTTGTTGTTGTGTATGCTTTGTTGTTGTGTATGCAATTATTTGACCTTTTATATGTTGTTTGCTGAAAGCCATGTTGCAATGTTCAATAGTAAATGCTATTCTATTACAGATCAGTGAAGGAGTGGTGTGTTTTTACTTTTTGAAACAAAAAAAATGTAGTTAGCCAGGTCACAAACTATAAAGTTTCTCACTCTCCATTCATCGATATGTTAGGGCACCTCCCTCCCCTCAAGGCTGCTGTGAGGATGTATTTCCCTGGCTGCCAACTACTTTGTCCTCATCCTGTACCTAGGACAATGGCAGGATCCCAAGTGGGTCCCCAATACCAGCCCCCACCACCACCACCACAGCATTGCCCCTAGATGATAGGTGCTTGACCAGAATGCTAAGCAGGACAATCTGTGTCTTGATGAAGCTTCTAAGGTACTTGCTGGCCTGTTTATCCTCCAGTTCAGCCTTTCCTCCTCTCTCCTTCTAAAATCCAAGTATACTTTCCCCTCTTCCTATAAATGGCCCATTAATCTTGCCAACTATTCTGTTGAATGATCCATCCAATGATCAGCCATGTCCCATGTCATCTTGCACTCTCTTCTTTTCCTATAGCCTTTCTGCTGATGGAAACATGACATTCCACTATAATATAAATCACTTCTCATTAGCAGGTGGGATACGAGGGTTTTTTACAGTTTCGGTGTTGACTATAACATAACCGATTAACATTACACTCAACCTTTCATGCATCCCACTTTAGGTAACAGTTTGGTTGACAGCAACAGAAGATGAGCATAGAAACACATTTTATGTAATTTCATACAGGCTCAGTACAAATGCAGCACATACAAACATGTGTACAGTTAGCCCTTGGCATCCACTGGGGTTCGGTTCCAGGACCCTCATACCAAAATCCATGGATGCTCAAGTCCCATTAAATACAATGGAGGAGTAAAATAGTGTCCCTTATATAAAATGTCAAAATCAAGGTTTGTTTATTGTAATTTATATATTTTCAAAATATTTTCAAGCTGTGGATGCTTGAATCCATGGATAAAAAAAATCAGTGGATACAGACTGCCGACTGTATTTTCCATAAATTAATTTTAAAAGGGTTGTACCATGGCTGTCTGTGTCCGGGAAAGCAGCCAAAGGGCTGATAAGGCAGCTAGTTCTCAAACAAACAACCCTCTCCCAGCACAGCAAAGTCAGTGTAAGCTACACAGTCCTGGAGAGATGCAGTAGCTTTACCAAAAGGGATTACCAAGAGAATTGTCAGACAGTCCGAGGTTCAGGGTAACAGATAGGCAGGTCGATGAAGCAGTCCAAGGTCAAGGTTTCTGGATATTCAAGACAAGAAGCCAAGGAGCCAGAGACAGAGTCTTTCCTCTAAAAGAGTCAGATATCCACTGGCAAAGAACCACACATGCTCCAGGTGCTTAAGAAGGCAAGGAGCTGGCCTTCAGCTGTGCCTGATTACGAAGACGCTTCTGATAAAGCCTCCGAGATCTTCGAAGGCCCTCTCTTTCTGCTCGACGCTCATTGAAGGTAGGCACACTGCCCAGATCCTCCTCCATGTCCACAGCCTCGGCACCAGGCAAACTTGACTGCTGAACCTCTGGAGGGGCCATAGACTCTGCTCCAGCAGAACTAGGGCCAGCCTCTGGCTCCTCCATTACAGGTTCAAGCCCCTGGGGCTCTGGCTCCTCCGTTATAGGTTCAGATCCCAGAGGCTCTAGCTCATCCTCTGAGTCCTCCAAGCCATCTTCCAGGCTGGGCATGACAGTCTGCTTGGGAACTCTATCTGACTCCATGTTCACCTTTGCTTTCTGCATTTGTGGGGTGGGAAAGAGAGCTGCTGCTTGCCACAGAGGAAACAGATTGTGGATCTGGAAACTGGTCCACAGGGTACAAAGTAATGACTGCTTCATCACTTTTCTGTGCTTGCTATAGGTCCATATCAACTACAAATCTGGATAGCAGCAGTAAAGATCCAAACTAACCATCATGCTGGGCCCCACTGAAATACTACTCACAAACAAGAGAGAAACACAGACATGTACATTAGGGATGGGTATGTTACCTGGATTGCTCTAGAATAGTTCCTGGGAGCCCTCTTCAAGGGATGGATCTTACACTTGCTGGAACTTGCCCAAATAAGACCCAATGAATCATGGTGCTCTGAGCCACACACTTTGGGTGAATGGTGGAATCTCCAGTGAATATGTTGTGCAATTCCTCAAAGAAAGACATGGTGGCTGTCCCATGGCTGCTCTGCGAGTTATGATCAGCCACTTCACAGTACTACTGTCAGAGGGTTTTTGCTTTTAATCCTGCATTCCTCCACGGTTATACTGTGCCCTTTCCCCTCATTTGGGCTCTGCTGTTTTTGAACATCCCAATGGCATTCATGGAAATGTTCCTGGTCCTTCTCCTTGCCCCACAAGGAGATGAGGTTGAGTGCATCTTTCCTGGTCCAGAACACTCCTCTGCTTCCTTTTTTACCACAGGAGGACTGGGCTTTGGTTATCGCTAAGCAGTTAATCGAAGGTGCACAGATGCAAGTACAAGTATCAATAGCAGATGTAATGATGTTTTCATCACCTTATCTCCAGATAAGAAAGAAGTATAACATCTTTTTATTATGTAATGGTGTAGGGACAGAGCTTGGGGAAGGTATTATTTGGACTACAAATTCCCAAACCTACCAGTGTGGAACTTGCAGTAACTTTCCAAGTTTTTTGGAAGAGTATGTGCAAGTCCAGATCCACAATCTTACCACTAATGTTACGGATGGAGGCCCAGAGACTGAGGCAAAGGCATCATAAGAGAGATAGCTATTGAAGAGAAGGGTTTCAAGGAAGAAAGAAATGTTCCACACTTCATGGGTGTTCTGAAAGTGGATCAGGTATAAAGAAAAGAAAATATGAAAGGGAGAAAGACATTTTTGGGCAGTTGATTGTTGAATATTAGAGAATAGATACTTGGTTTGCCTCAGATAAACATCAATAACAAATTTGCTAATCTGGCAGACAAGCAAAATTATATAGCAAACCAAAAAAGTGGCTCTTTTCTATTGACTCTCTTTGGTCCTGTTGCGCCAAGGGAGATTGGGCTATATATAATCTTGCAAACCAAGCCCTGAAACACAGAAGATCCTAATTTGCACATAAATGACTCATACAGCACTTCTGTATCTCCTAATGACATGCTGTCCATCAATATTACTCCTTGAATCCATTCATGTTCGCCATGTAAAATAATGAAACAGTCATTAAAATACTATGCCTGCCATAAAATTTTATATCTCATTTAAATCTTGGGAAACAATGCCAATAAACCTTGAGTAACTGCTTGTCTGTAGCAAAGATGTTAGTAGATAGTAGTAAATTTACGAATGGGGAGGGCTGGGAAATCAAAGTTGCTATTTGGAAGCTTACTAATAGCAGTTTTAAATCTTTCTGGATAAATAGTCTTACGGAGAAAAAATATTCCCTCAGACATTTAATTAGTTAATGGAACAGTTGCATTTAAGTACTTCACAACAATAATAACAGAATTTAGGAGTGAAAGATTGATTTGATGTAACATTTATAATGTACTCAACTCTTGCTAATGTTCTCATTGATGTTTTCTCCCACACGATAAGACACCAAAGGAAATTCTATAAATCCCAGTACAAATCTTCACCTGTTCATCTTGTGTTGCCTGTTAAGGATTATTTCATGCTTCTCAGAAATTTCTACCTGGCTGCTGAGTTTGGCTAATGCCAATCCATAGTTAAGTTCCCTAACAAGAAGCATTGTCATTTTGTCAGTGTTACCACCAGGGTGAGAAATAAACCTAACTGTTTTGGTCCATCACTATTTTAGAAACAGAAGGGGAGAAGGAAAAGAACAGTGGTGAGAAGAACAAGATGTCAGAGAGGAACACAATGGAAGAAATACAAAAAAGGGAAAAGAAGCAAATGCTGGAATATTTCAAAATATGAACCCAAGTTTTGATGTAACAGGCAATATGACACAAAACAAGTCTGATAAGGGGGGAAAGTAGTAGCCTTGTCATTTCACACAATACATAACCAACTTATTTAGTCCACTGTAAGTTGTAGTAGTGGTCATTATCTTAGGGGATTTAAAAAGTGTGTTAGGAAATATCATGGGGTGGTATCCACCTTATGTTCCTCCATTGAAGGCATGACTCTTTATCAAGTAGAAGTTTTCATCAGTAGAAGACAAGAGAAGAGATTTTCAGTTATTTCCTCTCCTCACTGTCATCCCTGTACACCATCACATGCTGTTCCAAACAATGTCCCTAAACCACTAAATCTGGGGAAATGTAAGGGGCTGCATCAAAATTGTCTCTGCCTCATACTACTGAAGGGAGCCCTTAGATCAAAGTACCTCTGATGAGGTCAGGTATATAAGCTCTAGGTCTGTCAGTGCCTATGAGCAAATGGGAGCCAATGGTCAGAGTGATCATGCCATTGAGTTACAAGAGGCATCAGCAAAGGACAACAAATGTGGGCTACATGAGACATCCAAAAGATTTCTCTGTGAAATGTATTAATTTATTATCCTACCTTGCTCCTGGGATGGGACCAAAGTTGAACCAATTTTTGATAAAAAAAAGTAATTAGTATGTTCTGAACAGATAGGAAATTAGTATTACAACTAAATAACAAAAAATAAAGATAGACCTAGCAAGTACATAATCTTTGTTTTATTTAAAAGTATCTGTGATACCCATTGTACTTCTACCTTGAACATATGTTTCACTGTCAACCACATATGGTTTATGAGATATTCGTGCAAAGATGATTTATGACTACACCATGTACACTATGGCAATTCTTCCAAATGTGTCAAGACATTTCAAAACCTTTAAAATCAGGTATGGCAATTTACTGTGGACAAATAGGGGTAGTATGTCCTTTTCTTTGTCTGTCTGGCTAGCTAGCTATCTCTCCATATATTTTGCACCTTGGGCTGAAGAAAGAGGGGAATGATGGTTTACATAGGACAACTAGATACAGGAGATGTGGGATGAACATTTTAGAAACATACAGTATTTCAAAATACTTACCTCTTACCAAGAGTACAGTACATCTACATTGGCAGGAAAATCTATCTTACCTTACCTAATCCATGGAGCCTACAAAGTTGTCTACACACACCAAGGTGAGTTTGGCACAACTATCCACACAGTTTTTCCTTTGAACTCACCCCAATTCAATAAACTGCATTATGTGTAGCCACACAGTTGTGGCTGCTCCCCCCCCCCCCATGTGTGCAAATGTATGTATTTCTGAACTTCTCCCTCAACCTCATGCCAACATCGCTATGGAATACCATAGCCATCATGAGACTTGGGGGGTGGGCTCTGTTATGAAATGACACCCCAAATCACATGCAAATTTCACAGGACTGCAACATCCTGCAAGATTCCCAGCATGATTTGCCAGGCCTATAAAGGCCTGCACATGTGGTTGTTGACTATTTTCAGGCCTGACTTTCACATGAGCAGGTTGTGTTGCTGCCTGCAAAGCTTTTGGGCCTAGCCACCTGACCTGCCCTGGGGAGTGAGGCATTCAGGGGAGTAGGGAGTGTTGGAGTGTGGCTGAGAGTGGCAGGCTAGATCAGGCCCCTTGCAGGGTGGTCTGGGTTTTCAGTATGGCGGGGAAAGCTCATACATGGAGCAGCAGGTGTCTGGGGGAAAATAGGGCGGCTTGTGTAGGGCTAGGATTGCGTGTCAGTTAAGAGTCCCAACACAGGGCAGAGGCTGGGGTGTGGAGGAGTAGCTTGGACATCAGGAGAGAATGCTCTTCTTTCCTTTCTCCTTGGGATTTTGGAGAGGTTGGCTTTTGCAGCTTCATGACATCCACATGTTTTGGACAGCATCTAAATTTACCTCTTTTTAATTTCAAGCATCTCTCAATTGTTCTTTTTATGCATACTGTATCTCACAATTGCTATGCTGAAAGGGCTGCCCTTGGACTCAATCTCTTCATTTTATTTCTTCCCTCTTGCATCACCTTTTGCCTATCATTTTTTGAACTGGTGATCTGCTGCTCTAACTCTCAGTACTTTTTCCTTCACCTTTCTCACCTTCTATGATGGCTAATTCCCTTCGTCTGCTATCACATCATGGATGCCTCCTCATTTACTTAAATTTCTTATAATTCCTCCACAATTCCTCCTACTCTTTCTGAACCTTGAAAATCTCTAAATCCAAAATCCTGTATAGGTCATGTAACCTGGGGGTCAATTTTTTCTTCTTCATCTTCTGCCCATCATGTTCAACTCACAGTTACATCATGTTCCATAGTAAAACCTTGACAATTTCCATTAGTAGGGCATTTGTGCTCTTTGTACATCAAAACACAGCTTTTGGCATTTGTTAATCTTCCACTACTGCTACAGTAGCACCTCCATGTTCTATGTGACCCTCACATCTACCTTGCACCTCACCAGTCCAGCTGAACATTCAGGTGACTCAATTTTTCTTGCCTTCAAGTCACCTGTTGACTTATGGTGACTTCATGAATTTCATAAGGTTTCCCTAGACAAGGAATACTCAGAAGGGTTTTTGGCAGTTCTTTCCTCTGAAACATAACCTTTAGGACCTGTATTCATTGGCAGTCTCCCATTGAAGTGCTAACCAGGGCTCACCCTATTTAGCCCCCAAGATCAGAAAGGATATGGTGCATTTATCAGAATCTTATATTTGTATATTTGAGGAGATAACTATATAATTTCAAGTTGTGTGCCCTTTAATGCCTCATGTTAGGCTGAAAGAGTGTGATTTGCCCAAGGTAACCCAGTGGGTTTCCATGGCCAAGTGTATCCATACTTAATTTTACATATCTGTATCATATCATACCATATAATTCCCCCCCCCCAGGCATTGTAGCTCTTCCTCACAAGAGTGTTCAATCCCTCATCATTTTAGTTGCCCTTTTCTGCACCTTTTTAAAATCCACTTTTTCAGGATAATCAGCAGAACTGTACCCAATATTCCAAGTGTTGCTGTATTGCTATTTATATAAGGGCAGCTTGATATTGACAGTTTTATTTCTATTCATTCCATAATTATATTTGAGATAAAGTTTGCCTTTTGAAAACCACCTGTGGAAGCAGTAAAAAAGGAAGATCACACTGCAAGTGGGTTGACTCAAACAAGGAAGCCACAGTCCTGAGTTTACTAGACCTGAGCAGGGCTGTTAATAATATGGACTGGAATCCTGTTGGAGATTTGTGTATAAGTAAACACTGTAGTTATGATGCTACACAGTGAATTGCTTCCTGATCCTCCTAACAAGAAGCAACAACTGCAAGTGATGAGGGAAGTTCCCCTGTTGATCAGGAAGCAGCTGACTGACATTCCCATTTCCTCACAAGAGCAATCTCCAGTCTGACAGCCAGAGGCAGCAGCCATCTCCCTTCACACTGGAGATCACTCACATAAAGGGAGTGGGCCATCAGCCAGATGCTTCCTGATCGACCAGAGAGCAACCCCTATTGATCATAGTCGCTCCTTCCTGGTAAGTGGAGATTGAAGGACTTTCATGTTCCCTACGTAGGACTATGTAGAAGTCATTAATACAAAACATTCATAAGTGCATAACTCTAGCTTACATGTTCATAACTGCCCAACAGGATTCTGGCCATGGTCTTTTGATGCCCTCTAACACATGGGCCACAAAGAACAAAATGAGCTGTACATTTGATCAACATTTCACGAACACTACATTTTCTTATTCAGGCAAGCCAAGATCTCATGCATATCTATGTGAAGCTGGGATTTTTATTTATTTGTTTGTTTATTTATTTATTTTGAATCATGAGGCATCTCTGGGTTCCCCTCACCTTCTCCTCACCTTTTATCTAAAGAACCTGCTGCCACCACTCAATGTTTTGACTCCTCCCTTTCTAGCAACATACCAGGACATTGCTGAGGATCCCACTGAAGCTTTCCTTGCAGAGATGCTTCCCTCTCTCTTCCCACACTTGAGGAAGAACTACCAATAAGTCTTGCTGAGCTAAAGCATGGGAAAGAGACAGTTTTAAAGAAAAGCTTTATCCCAAGTAAGAAAATTCTATAGTGAAAGGCTATCTCTTTGTATGAAGAACCATCTTCTTATTCAGGCACAGACAGAATTTAGACTTAGTTGGGCAAATGAATGCTTTCTTTTGTTGGGATAAATAAATAGAATGAGACAATTAAAATAATAAGTAATTAAAGATAAATGCTTGTAATTTTGGAAGTCGGGTAACAATTTGGAGGTAAATCAATAATGTAATCTTCTGTGTCATTTCATGTATTGTTATATATTGTTACATGTTATATGTTTTGTATGTTTTCTTATATAATAAAAACAAAAAATAAAAAATAAATAAAGAAGAAGTATAAATTACAGACTAACTAATTTCAGACAAATCAAGAATAGAATCAGAATCCCTAACATAACTGGCTAGTACATCCTCATAAGAAGAAGAGTTCAGCAGCATACAGATTTCATCCAAAGAGACAGGAGGAAACACAGAAACATTTTTAATTGAAAGTGATTGAAAATTAGTAGTAGCTGAAGAAACAGGAGGAACAATCTCAGAATTAATAGTAGTAATCTTGGTGATGAAATAAGTAGCAAAATCATTAGAAGAAAATTATGAAGAAACAAGAGAAGGAAAAGGTTTTAACAAAGCATTAAAAGTGGAGAACAAATGTTGCGGGTACCTCTCATTCGCACAGATCAATGATTTATAATAGTTCTGTTTTGCCATGGACAAGGCACATGAAAAGGACAACAAAACAAATTTATAATGAATATAATCATCCCACTCCTGAACTTTTTCCACAAATATATACTCGAGAACAGAAACGGAGAAACTGAATGGCACAGGTATGTTTCTTTCCTCATTTGCTTTCTTGAGACAGGATCATTTTCTTAGATAAATTAAACTACTTCATTTCAATTGGGAATGTAAAAAACTATTCCAAAATGTTCTTATTCACAGGAAGGCATCAATAGGTGTCAACACAATATAAGAACGTTTGGACATTATTGGGTTTTTTCATGTGAGTGTGGGTTTTGTTTTGTTTTGTTTTGCATTTAAGACTCTTCATGACTATTTCATTTTTTATAAAATAATTGAAGTTTGTGTAACAATACTGCATTTCTCACAAATGCTTTTGTGCAAATATAAACTACCGTATTTTTATGAAAATGAAGTGGAATTTATAAAGTCTTGAAATGTGAAAACTCTTCAAACATGTATGAGCCATCTTGGGTCTCCTCAGGGAGAAAGAAAGGATCTAAATCAGATAAATAAATAAAGCATGTTTGAGACTGATTTATTTCAGCTTGAACTTTTATGGTTATTGATCCACTTCTTCAATGCATCTGAAGAAGTAAATTGATAAGACAAAAGGTCATGATAAAATAAAGAACTTATTTTATATTGGGCTTTCGTCAGATTAATCCACTTCTTCAGATGCAATGAAGAGAAGATCACCATTAAGTGCTGCTTGATTTTTTAATCTCTCCCTTTTCCAAGCTCTCTTTCTCTCGCTCTCCCTGTACATGCATATATACCTGAAATGGGCAGACATAGACACATACAGTGTCTCATTTAAAATGAGATACTATGCTGTAAAATAAATGTTATCTTTCCAGTATAATCCTGTTTTTTCCCCTCTGAGCCTGAAATTTAATTATATCATTAATAATTATGCCATCATTTATGTCCCACACTGCATGATACCTAAGGAGGCATTTAAGGAGTATTAAATCTAAAAGCATTTTCCATCTTTTATAACTGGTCAACTGGTTATAACAGCCATCGAATCCTACACAGAACTCAGTTATGATTGCGTCTATAAAATCATTAATAGAGAGGGATCATTTATGATGCTGTAAAAAGGAGACAGGCCATTTGGGACATTTTTTTATCGGGGGAGTATTTGTGGGGTTTTTTACAAGTGTAAAATGGCAGAAGATTCTCAAATGCATTTAAATTTACTTCTAACTTGCAAGGTTTTTTGTTTTGTTTTGTTTTGTTTTTTTTTAAAGACTGAAAGACAAGTTGTCTACACTGAAGTGGCTCTTAAAAAGTTTTCTAGTCCGGAGAGTTGAAGTGAAGCCAAAACAACATATCATATTTTTTCAACTATTCTCAAAAATAAATGATCACAGCCCTTGGCTGACCTTCCCTGTGCAACCTCCACACAATTTCTCTTCTACCTTTTGCGTTTCACCCCTCTCTTGATTTTCTCCACTCTTTCTCCAATCTGTTTTCTGCACTCTGCACCCCACCCAGACTGTGCTCACTAAGATCTTAGAATGAAATTCAAAGGTGGTTTCTCAGTTCACATTCTTTCTGACCTCTGTTTCTTTCAGTGCCGTGATAATTCTCTTTTGCTTAAATGTGTTCCCTCAAGCTCTCTGCTTCTATCACCAGCTGTTTCTCCTTCCTATCTAAGCACTCTCCTTAGGTTTTCACAAGAGGAAGGGCAGCCTCTGATTCTCCTTCAGGGCACCCCAAAGATCTGTGTTTTATCTCCCTTCTTTTCTTTACACACTATCCCTGGGCCACCTCACCAAAGGGATAAAATACTGGTAGTTATGAACATAACCTTTGAGCAGTTCAAATATCAGTTCAGCCACTAGTCTTCTGGGCACCTTCAAATCAAGCATCAGTTTTCAATCTCAACTCAGCCTTACAGAGTATTCATAGCAATTAGGGAGATAGTGTACACGAAACATCAAGAACATTTTACCAATAGGTTCTGCCTGAAGTAAGATATGTAAAATAATCTGCAAAGTAGAAATAACACCCAAACAATTTCAAGTGAAGCACACATACACATACATGCTTGCCTCTTTACCCTGGTCTAGTTCTGCAAATCCCCAAATTCAGACAAATTATTCTTTGCAGCAGTTTGATTTATAGCTCAGTTCCCCTCCATGGGACTTAGGTAGCTCACAACCAGATTCTTGACTACACTACAAAGACATTTTGAAAACCCCGTACAACTACAATTAAAGCCAGTGGTATAATGAGACCATTGTGACTAAGTGGGCAGAGACAAAAATAGGTGGGCAGAAGAGATGACTCATTAGTCACTATAAAACAGATTTAACTGGGGAGGGGAATCGGGGGAGGAAGAATTATCACTGGGGTAAAATGCAAACACAGATATTAAGACATAAAAAATAGCAATGAAGTTCAGGAGTTGAAAAAAAGCAGCAGAAACTTCCTTTGAGTTCTCTAGTTTTCCATGTACTAAAGCTGAACTTCTCTTCATCAGAGGCCAGAACAAGGGCATTTGGAACATGAAGGGAGGGTGTCTCACCAAATGCCAGGATAAAGGCATGATAGATCTGTGCCTGGCTGCTCATCTCTCCCTCAGAGGCTACAGCAGTAGCATTTGGAATGGAACAAGGGCCTCTCACCAACTGTGAGGCCAAGGGATGAAGGAGCTGTGCCTGGATGTTCTTGTCTCCCTCACAAGCCGGGGCAATGACAGACATGGTGAAAGGGCCTCTTACCAGCTTCTAGGACTATGGCATGATGAAATGCAATTCTATCCATATTTGTCCATAGGTAACACATTGAGCTTCTCCCCAAATAAGATGTGTGCAGTACGTATTCTAGAACTAAAGCATCCAGCTGTCAGGTTTCACAGCCATGCTCCTGTCTGTGAACTACTTATAACAGTTTTCCAGTTTGTATAAGTGTGGATCACAGGAGATAACTGTTGGATTGATCCATTACTCTAAACAATGTTCAGACATTCAGAAGTCACACATTAAAGTGGGATGATTTTAATCTCATGAAAGAGTTGGTGATAAAACTCAAGGCTTTTAAGCCTGAGACAACTAAAGGAAGACTCACAACAACCCTATCCCTTTTCACTTCCACACCCATTAATGAAAAAAGCAATAATCCGTCTATAACTTGGGAGACTGAAAAGTCACTTCTGCCTATTCAGTTATTAAAACTGAGAAGTGTTATTTGATGGCAACTGCTTTCTATGGGATATATTTCCCACTTGCATGTGCAAGATATAGGAATACCTGCAGGGGAAAATATTAAAGCCTTCAGTATTAATAAATATTTCCCAAGCTAAGTATTTTGTGACAAACCTCCTTATAGATGGTGTTCAAAATTCAGAGCACATCAGCGAGCATGATTGCATTACTGTCTCCAATTTATTTCTCTCCTCTCATGCATGACAATAAAATACTACCTTTGAACTTTTATGTAGCATAGCTGAGTGAACTGAGTGCATACAGGCACAAAAATATAATAAAGCTTTTACTAATTCTATAAATTATGGAAGCCCTCACACAGCAAATAGAATCTTGCTGTCTTCATGCATTCTTAAAACCTGACTTGACAAAAAACATATATCTGAGAGTTAGTTTAGAAATGCAGTGTCAAAACAAGGCTCAACTTTCCTCTAAACTTAGTAATGAAGGGCCATCGTTTCTTTTTTCTGACTTCCAGGAGAAGGAAACAAATCTTGGGCACCACTAAGTTTTTTTGATTTACTCCCAAAGCAACCCAGTATGTGTAAATCTTTTGAAAATTAGTTAAATCCATGCATATGAGCTGCAAAAAGGAAACGTAAGAAATCTGAGCTCTGTTGTCATGTAAATTGAAGGACTCCTCTTACTTGTTAGAACACTTCCATTTTAATGGATCATTTTTATTACATCATCATCATTTCATTATGTATCTACCTGCCAATGAATCTCATTGCTTTGTCTAGAGCAGCTCACACTAGATAAGCAGAGATTTGAAGTACGTTGACTGGCAGGGGATCTCATAATCGATGAAAAAACACAAAAACTTGATTATGTTCAACACTTCAGCTTTATCCTTTTATGATGTAATTGCGAGACTTTTATCACTGCTTTTCCCCCTTCTTTCTGATCAAACTGATATGGTGATACTCAATAACTAGAAGTATAAGGCAAACACATGTGATTGGTGGCATGATTTCAATATTGTTAAGTACCCAAACATCCTCTAATATATTTATCAATCCAGATACAGTTTGATGCAACATTAAGTGGACATGGTCTGTGATGACATGCATAGCACCAGACTCAGAGAGAAGCCTGCAGGAAAGATCACCCCCTCACCCCTCTAACTCTGCATTTCTGATAGATACCAAAAGCCAAAAGATGGATTCTGCTAGATCGAACAAGACCAAATTCCCCATTTCATCTTTTGTGTATTCCTAGGAACCTCACTCCTGACATCTCATTCCTGGGAACTCCAGATATTGTCTAGGTCTTGTAAGTATGAAGCATTGTCAATCACAATCAAACAGTCTCATTTTCCAAATATCTAAACAAACTCTCCACTTTGTAAATCTTCTTTGATTCCATCAAGGGATAACCAGACTTTTTATTTCCCATGGAACTTCCATGGATTAAGTTTGGTATTAAGAGTTTAATATCACACCAAAAGCAACACTTTTTTGCTTAAATCAGCCCCCCCCCCTGCATGCACTGTGATGTTGGTCTTCGGTTTCTATGTCAGTGTCATCCACTACCCGAAGCTGCTTTTCCAAACCTCAAGGATTTGCTAGTTTTACTTTCCTGCTTTCTGTGGATCCATCCTTCAGGACAGGTAATTGCACCCCATATCCTCTATTCTATTTTGCTCCTGCATTTGGTTAGCTATGTAAGTTGGTTGTCTGGATGAGTTATCTCTGTGTTTATGCTCTTGATATTTCTTCCAATAAAGGCTCAAAGTTTCACATGCTTGGGGTCTCTATCAGTTATTACCAGCATAGTTGATGCTGTATTCTTCAAATTATGTTACACCTTCTTGCATAGCCATGTCAAGTCTTCCCCAAACTAATTAAAGATATACGAACACTGTCAGTGGGGGCTCTACAAAGCCCAGGCATTTAGGGTAACAATATATGGCACAATATACAGTGGGCCCTTGGTATCTCCTGGGGTTTGATTCCAGGACCCCTGTGGATACCACGTCAGGTCTCAATAAAGGCAATGGCATAGAAAAATTGTGCCTATTATATAAAATAGCAAAAACAAGGTTTGATTTCTGTAATTATTATTTTTCAAGCCATGGATGGTTGTATCTGTGGATAAAGAACCACTGGATATGGAAGGCCAACTGTAAAATGAATTGATCCATGAAGCTAAGACAATCTGTATAGCATTTAAGTATGAAGAGAGTTAATTTAGTACTGATCTGAAGAACTATGACAGGTGCAATGCTTTTAGGTTTATTCTGAAAGATCAGGTAATACCTTTGCATCCATGTCACTGATTTGGGAGTTGAAGAACAGCAAAACCCAGCTGAAGGGAAAGTACAAATTAGGTGTGATCATTTCTTTACAATATAGGGATCATTTAATTGTAAAAGAAAAGGAAATATTATTTTTTAAAATTTGGTCTATTGATTATACTAAGGGGCAAAACACCATACAATCACATCTTGGATTAATATTGCTGGCTCCTGACCCTTATATGTTTCAGTTTCCTTGATAGATTTAACACACCTTTTGTTCATCTCATGTCTTTAAGGATACTGGAAGGATTCAGCCTTTCTGAGTTTTGATAAAAACTGTATTGATGTACATTTTTCTGATGAATGTGCAAATCAGAACTTTTATTTTTTTTTACTGAAAGTTTATTTTCAGTATGTATGTAAAATATGTAAAAATGCATACTCTTGGAGAAAATTTTTTTTAGAAATGTGTACTGGAAGATAAAATATATTTAAATACATGGTTAAGTACAAGTTTCCATGTAAGCTTTTTTAAAATAACAAGATTAATTGATAACAAGTAAATGTGAGACTAGAACCACTCTTCAGTAATGTTGGTCCCATCATATCATATCCATCTCTTACAACCGTCTATAGATTAAATATTGATTCCATAGTTCCTCCCCACAATGAATTGTTGGTGGGAGGAGTAGGGAGCATGAGGTAGATACTTTTACAGATGAATCTACTATGGAAAGGAGAAGAGGGTTTATAATTAAGGTGAAAAGCCTTCAAGAATGGTTTACCATTGCCTTTTTCTGCACAGTATCAACAACAGTTAGCTAAGGTACCACTGCCATTGTATTTGAGAGATCCTCCACCACTGTCACTTCCCAGTGCAGTTGCTTCCCAGTAGCTTGTTTAGAAAAGCTAGGCTGGCTCCTCAGTAAAAGCTGCTCTAATTTGGAAAACTATCAGTAGCAATGCTCCTATCACAGTCAGTTCCAGAGGGTGATGCTCGGGGACAGTCACTCCTCGAACATGGAGCTTAAATGTGGCATCCTTCAAGGCGCCATACTGTCCCCAATGCTATTCAACATTTATATGAAGCCGCTGGAAGAAATAATTTGCAGACCTGGGGAAGGGTGTTATCAGTACGCTGATGACACCCAAATATACTTCTCCATGTCCTGATCAGCAGCTATGACAACAGGTGGCATTTATCCCCTCAATCAGTGTCTTGAAATGGTAATAGGCTGGATGAGGAAAAACAAACTCAGGATGAATCCAGACAAAACGGAGGTACTTACAGTGGGGCCCCCAAACCAGGTATAGGGTTGCAACCTCCAGTCCTAGATGGGATCACGCTCTCCACAAAGGACTGTGTTCACAGTCTAGGGATTCTCCTAGATCCGTCGCTTCACATGGCAAACCAAGTGAATGCGACAATCAGGAGTGCCTGCTATCAGCTCCGGCTGATACGCCAGCTGCGCCCTTTCCTGGAAGTAAAGGACCTAGAAACTGTTGTACATTCACTGGTAACCTCACGACTTGATTTCTGTAACACACTCTACATGGGGCTACCCTTGTGCCTAGTCCGGAAACTTCTACTAGTGCAAAATATGGCAGTCAGGCTGGTTGCCGGAAAAACTAGGAGTGACCGAATTACACCCATCTTAAAATCTCTTCACTGGCTGCCTATTAGTTTCTGGGCACAGTACAAGGTGTTGGTTATAACCTTTGAAGCCCTACATGGCTTGGGTCCAACCTATTTGAGGGATCGCCTGCTTCCATATAATCCACCCCACACCCTCAGGTCCTCTGGGAGGAATCTATTGCCGCCTTTAAAAACCAGACTAACTGTTACCTCCCAGAGGGCCTTCTCTGCAATTGCTCCCAAACTATGGAATGGTCTGCCAGACGAGATCCGTCAAATTGCCAGCTTAGACAGCTTTAAAAAAGCTGTCAAGACGGATTTCTTCTGGCAGGCCTTTTCTGAATAAAAGTGCCCGGCCACAAAATGACTGCCCCTTACATCATGTATTAGCCCACCGCTCTGTCCTCGCTGTATCTTTTATTGTGTTTTTAATAGATGTTTTAATTGTAACTTGTTTAATCCTCTTTTAAGGGGGGGGGGGAATTTGGGATATAAATTTGTAAATGTGGATTTTAACGTGTTGTAAGCCGCTTTGATTGTCCTGTCACAGAAAAGCTGGATATAAATAAAAGTTTTATTTATTTATTTTATTTAAGCAAAATGCCTAAACTGAGGCTTTTGTGCTTTAGACATATCATGAGATGACATGACTCACTGGAAAAGATTATAACATTCCGCAAAATGGAAGGCGCTAGAAAGAGAAGAAGACCACATTACAGGTGTATTGATTTAATTACAGAAGCCAAGCTTGAGCTTGCAAGAGATGAGCAGAGCTGTTAATGACTAGGATTCTTAGAGGTCTCCCATTCATAGTCAACATAAGTCAAACTGACTTGACAGCAAATAACAACAGCAAGAGGACTTGTCACAGGGCTACAAATCAAACTCTAAAAGGTGGAATATACAGTATGTAAAGTTCTTTCAAAAGCTGAAATCTAGTTGCTCAGATGACCATGCCACCTAAACTGCTGATCAGCATTACTGTCCATTTTCTAATTAGGCTCCACGTACATAGCCCTTGCAATTGGATCAGATGAATGAAGTATTTACATAAGTAGTTTCTTATCCAAGTCAAAAGATATGCACATACAAATCTTGCAGAGTGCACGAACTACACCTAGCTGGATTGAAACAATCAATACAGAGGTTGAAAAGAGGCTCTCTGTTGAGCAAAAGAAGGAACATCAGTACAACTGACATTGGTTCTAGTTAAAGCTCCATACATGAGAAGGACTTAAGAGCTGAGAGGGAAATGTTCCTGCTGGGCTGAGATTGTAATGAGAACTCCTCCTTTGTGAATCCAAAATAAATCCTTACTTTATAAAGATTTTTCGGTGATGCTGGAATATGTAATTTAAGAGACACTGAAGAGCACTAGTTCCTGTGGCAGCCCTTTATCTGTGGCTCACCTTTATTTGAAGCTTACAGAGGGGATTAAATTAATCAGATGATTATATGGAGCATTTTGCCAACATTGCTTTTCATTTTGCTTTGAACCAGCTTTCAATTCTACTCGGGCATCTTGCTTACAATTCTAGAGATATAAATGTGGTGGCAAAAAGGGGGAAAGAGAACAAAATATTAAATGTAAAAAAGAACAACAACACTTGCTGCTAGGCAAACAGATCTTCAAGAGAGGATTAGATTATGATAGCTGAATCTATCCAGCACCTGATCAGCCTGCTGCAAAGTTGAAGGGGGCAGGGAAGCTAGTTTGGATTCCTCAGCAATAGTGTAAGATACCAGTGTTATAAAATAATAAGGCTCCTCAATTTCACCTTGTATATGTCCTCATCCTGACACTTACCAGTGCTATGGCTATCAGGAGTCCTTCATCTTGCACAAATGCAGCACTATGATTCCTCTTCAATTGTCATGGTTCCATCTATGGAATCCTGGGATTGGCATTTTAGGCAGAGTACTTAGAATTCGCAGCCAGAGTTTCTCTGGTGTCTCTGACCAAACAATAAATCACATAGGAGTCTGCCAAAGCAGTTAAGGTACCATCCAGGGCAGTTGGTGGCAGTGGCGATAGTGGTGTTACTGGTTTTCCAAACAACAACAACAATAACAACACCATGCTTAAATGAATCAGCACCCCTGTGATGTGAGGTTTGTATATATGCAACTGTTGTGCTTTGTTTAATGACAGTGGCTGCTAAAAGATGTGACTATGTGAATAATACTTCCACAAACTAGCAACCTCCAGATATTTTGGATTCCAATCCCCATCAGCCCCACAAAGTATGGCTAATGATCAGGTGGGAGTTGTCATCTAAAATATCTGGAGAATACCAGGTTGATGAAAACTGGTATAAATCATAATAGCCACCTGTATGGCCCTGATTTTTAGAAACAATATTTCACTGTAAATGCTGCCACACTCCCAGCACTCTCTAAGGTATACTGCAAGTGGAACCATCCCTTAGTGACTGTACATCTAAAAATGCAATTAAAATCAGCCTAAAGAAAGCATACAATCCCTGTCTTATAGAAGAAGATAAATTTATTACAAGGCATCAGAGTGCTAGAGAAAGGAACTTCTGCACACTTTAAGGAGGCTTGCCCATCCATCTCAACATTCTGGACCATGACAAATGCTAGGATAACAACTTTCACTTCCCCTGTCATCATCCATCTTTCCACTGGCCTTATTGCTTCAAATTCCAATGATGAACTTCTGTAGTCATTCATCTGAGCAGCCAGAAATATATTGCCTCTACCTGAAAATAAAATTATTTGCAGAGGGAACTGTAGTGGACACAAAGGCTAAATTCAGATCTGAAAACAAAAGGGAACAACTGCTAGGTTCTTTAATCAGGCATGAGTAACACCCAAACATGCTACGATAAAGACTGTTTAGAAGCAGCAACAGAAGAAGAAGAGGCGGCAGCAGCAGCAGCAGCAACTCCTGAATCTGTTTATTGTTCATAAATCCAATCAGAATTTATGAGTTACAGTTATTTGTAATTATTTTTTTCTTCCAATAACTAAGTTATAACAGTTACAGTTCTAACCTAACAAAAATAATTTCATTCCATTTACTAGGAATGCTAGGAGCCCTGGTGGTGCAGCCATTCACTCAAAAACCACAAGGTTGTGAATTCAATACCAGCCAAGGGCTCAGGGTCAACTCAGCCTGGCATCCTTCACAGGTTGCTAAAATGAGTACCCAGCTTGTTGGGGCAATTAGCTTACAGTTGTAAACTGCTTAGGGAGTGGTTAAGTGCACTGATAACTGATATAGGAATCTACTTATTGTTGTTATTGCTACTTGTGGCATGGATGTTTATCACTGCTTTTATAGGTATACAGCTCAAGTCCTAGTTATCTCCCATATGAGCCTGCCTATGTTTTCAGATCCTCTGGGAGTCTCTTCGCTTTGTCCCTCCACCCTTACAGGTACCAAGTACCTTGTAAAGCACTATGTAAAGCCTATGGTGCTATATAAATAAATGTAATAATAATAATAATAATAATAATAATAATAATAATAATAATAATAATCTGGTGCAAATATGGGAGAGGGCCCACAGTCTCTGGAACTGCTTTCCAAGAGAGGCTAAACTGGCATCCTCTCTGTTAATTTTTTATGGATAGATGGAGACCGCTTTTTTGTTTTCGCAGGTCTTTGAGGGCTGCCTCAATATGCTATACAGTTTATTTCTTGTTTTCCTTTTAATGATCTTGCTTTTAATTGCTTTTAATTCTGTTACTAGTTTATTAAATTTCCAATTTTTACACAATATGGATTTTTAAGTGGTAACTGTTTTAACCTTTCTAAGGTACCTTGAGTTCCAGACTGGGAGAAAGGTAGAATATAAATATACATCATGTCTAGACTCAGAGACACATGAAGGGCCCTCCCTCCATCTTAACAGCCACCATCATGGCCTTGGAGGGAGAGAAGAGGCAGGCACAGCTCCACCATGCCTAGCCCCAGAGGCAGAAGAAAGGCCCTCCATCCACTCCAACTGCCATTTTTATCAGAGGGAGAGAAGAAGAGGCAGTTTCTGCTGGACTTAATCCCCTTCCCCACTTCCATCCCCTTTCTTTGTGTGTTGTGTCTTTAGATTGCAAGCCTGAGGGCAGGGAACTGCTTATTTCTTGCTCTTTTTCTTGTAAAGCATCATGTACAGTGATGGTGCTCTATAAATAAATAGATGATGATGGTGGTGGCATGGTTTGACTTCACTAAACAATGGTTTGACTTTACTAAATGACCAAGGAGGAATATATTACCATATATACTCGACTATAAGTTGATGTCATGTATAAGTCGAGGGTACAATCTGGAGCCAAAATTGGGGATTTTGGTATGACCCGTGGATACGTCAAGGGTAAAATATTGCAGTCACACCACCATTAGGGGCAATGGGCTAAAAGCAGCTCACAATTTAAAATGTCGATGCAAATCAAATATGAGGGCTTGAAGGAACTAGGAGGGGATGATAAGCAAAATAGGCTCACAAGAAGTAAAAAAAAAAAGTAAAATAGATTCACAACAAGCAACTGGAGTCCCCCCACAAAGTTCTCCTTTGTTCCCAGGCTCCACGTGCAAGGTATTGGAACATTGCTCCTGGACCCCCAAAAGTCTTTCACAATGCTGGGGGCTTTGCCAGGTGGACAGCCTTGTGAGGATGAGGAGGGGGAGGAAGAGAAGGAGTACAGGGTAAAGAGACAAGGATGCCCACCCACCTTGTTGTCCTCCTCTTCCTCTGCTGTGTTGTACACTTTTGAATGGCCTGGGGGCTTTGCCCGGTACTCATCCTTCTCTTCCTCCTCCTCCTCCTCACAAGGCCACTTGGAAGAGAACGACACGGCAGAAAAGGAGGAGGAAGACACAACAAAGAGGCAAGGCTGCCCACCTGCAGCGTTGTTCTGCTCATCCACTGCTGCATAGTTCATCTTCAAGTGGTCTGGAGGCTTTGGTGGGTGGCCAGCCTTGTTTCTTTGCTGCCACCTCCTCCTTGACGCCTCCACATCATTCACTTTCAAGTGGCCTGGGGGCTTCCATTGTCCCAATGGCCAATACAATGGAGGAGGAAGAGGAGGACGCGACAAAGAGACAAGGCTGCCTGCTTGCCAAAATGCCTGGCTGCTTGGAGGAGAGGCTATGCAGCTGGGTTGCGCACTCACTGACGCCAGGCTGAGATTGTAGGCTGGCCTTGAAAGAGGCCCAGGTCCCCTCCCAGACTCATGTAAACAAAGGCTCAAGGAGGCCTCTGCAGGTGGCAGCACACTCTGGAGGACTTTTGGGGGTCTAGGAGCAATGGCCCAGGGGCTCATATGTGGATGACTTTGTGAGGGAAATCCACCTGCCTGTTCTTAGTCTATTTTCCTTTTTTTATTTATTTATTTTTTTACTTGTTGTGAACCTACAGTATTTTGCTTATCCTCCTCTCCCAATTCCTTCCAGGCCTCATATTTGATTTGCATTGGCATTTTAAATTGTGAGCCACTTTGAGCTCCCGTACGGCCATTAGGAACAACAGGACTTGAGGTCCCACTGTTTGGGGTATCTGTAGAGGGGGGAGATCCAGAATGGATCTCCCCACAGATCCTCATTGTTTTGGTATATTGCCCAGTGGATAAGTCTACCCAGGATTTTGGAGTCCATTTTTGCAGCATACATTTCTATAGTACAGTATATATGGTAAGTACTGGTTCATGGTATGTGCTGTACCACATGTTCCATCTTCAGCATTGAGGTAAAATGGGGTCTGTATTGTTCGCTTACATTTTGTCTCATATGTTACTTCTGTTGCCAGTCAAGATGATCTTCTGGATGCATCTCAATGCAAGAAGAGGCCACTCCTTTTCTTGGCCATGTGTGCACTAGGAACAAAGAGCAATAAATGACAGATAATAAAATTCCAGCTCCACTAGCAACATATTAACAACAAGAGAGGTAATTTTTCTGTTGCTAGTGGGGCTGAAATTTTATTGCCTGCCTTGAGATTCCTCCAGATCATCCTAACTGACAATAGAGGTAACATCTGAAACAAAAGGTAGACCTGTATGATTCATAACATCTTTGCCTGATGTAGAAGCTAGTGAAGCTTTGAAAACTTACATGATGTATTTTCTCCAGTTTGGGTAGCCATTAAAACTATTGCTGTTTTGTGGTTTTTGAATTTTGTTGTACAGTCAACGCTCTGTATCCACAGATTTCTTATCCATGGATTCAATCATCCACGATATATATATATATATATCAATCAATCAATCAATCTTTGGTTTTGCCATTTTATACAAGGGACACCCTTTTACTACACCATTGCATTTAATGGTACATGAGCATTCATGAGAGGTCCTGGAATCAAACCCCAGCAGAATCTAAGGGCCAACTGTATTTTACTGCATTGTCAACAGGCCTTATTATGTTTCCAAAACTAAAAAAGTTACATTGTCTCTCCTATGGTGTTTCTCTAAACATAGGGATGAGGCACAATAACAACTGTACACTTGTCTTTCCATATTTGCTAGAGTTAGAGGCACAAGACCCCCGTGAATATGGAAAAACCTCAAATAACAAAACACTTTACCTGAGAGAACACCTCTCTAGGAGTCTCTAGGTCCTCCAGTGCAATTATGTGGTTAACATCTGACAGACACTGACCATAGAACTGCACTGGAGGAGCTACAAATGCCTAGAAGAGTATTCTTTCTAGGAATCTCTAGGTCTTTCAGTGCAAGTTTCAGTTTCAGTTGACCACAGAGTTGCACTGGAGGACCTAGATATTCCTAGAGAGAACATATTAATCAAATACCAAATATGAAAGCTGCAAATATGGAGGGATGGGTATATGCTTAAAGATGTTTAAGGTGATGGGAGGAATGTTAGAAAGATACAAATCATATTTCAGATATTATCAGGGGTAATCCCACATGTCTCTCTGAAATACTGTTCAGTGACTCATTCCATTGAAGATAATATATCAGTCAGAAGTTATTCTACAAACATTCTAGTACATTTTGGGGATTGATTCCTAGTATTCGTTCCAACTAATATTGACTCAGTGGAACATAAACAAATGTTGGCTGGCCAAGCACTATTGATGCATTAGTCCTACTCTACATGGGATTTAAGCCCCGATACCCATGTGAACAGTCATCAGCAAACCACAGACAATTAAGAGCAGACTGAAATAGGCCTAATGAATTCTTCCCTATTTGTTATTAGCTGGGTAAACACAAGCCATGTCTCCTTCTGCATTACAATTTAAGTGACAGATAAAAATGTGTTGTAGAAATGTTAGGTAAGATCCTCCCTAATTGCATAAAACCAGTAAAAGCAAAACTAAAACCAATAGCTCACAACTTAAAACAGTATTTTAAACAGAATTCGATAGCACCCAATTACAGGAAGCTGAAAGCCCATAAATTACAAAGAAAAAACACAGTCAAAATAAATTAATATTTATTACTTTTTAGTCTTTGATTCTTTGCTCTTCTCTCCTTAAAAGTAGTTTAAATGTATTACTTGCGGTGGCTTTTGTATTAACCAAAGTACCTCTGAAATATCAGATGGAACTCTTCTTTTCTACCCTCAGCAATTAAGGAGGAGGTCCAGGAAATTTATGCAGACATTATTATTTTAAAAACAAAATATGCAAGCTTATAGTATGTTAAGCAGACAAATTTAATGGAAAAGCACACATAGAAAAATGGAGAATAAATAAAAACAATGTATATACTTTTAAGTCTATTACATGCATACGATAATTTTACTTTAAAGTATACATTGATTTAGTATCCCTTGCTTCTCTTTTTAGAAAGTTATTAGGTCATAATTCAGCAACCATTAAGGATTTTCCAATGAATCCAGTGGGAGAGATTTACTGATATGAGAACTCCTCCTGTTCTTACTTCTCCTTTATTAAAATCAATTCAGCATTGCCTGGACGTTAGATGGTTTCTATCTGCAAGCTCTGTAAACTACTTACTACACAGTTGGTACAAACTATGCAGACTGACAGACCATATCTGGCAAATATACACTGTCATTAAATCTAATCCCAGGTCTGTAAGGGACCACTGTAATACATTATTTCATAGTTAAACACACATCTCACAAGGTTTCTTCTGCACCATTTTTAGTGTTCATGGACATTTTGTGAAACTGACACAAATAAAGAGAATCCAGTGCCATTTAGTGGATTTAATCAAGGGGGCCCTGATTCAAAATTGCCTCTAGGCTGTGATGACTAATGGGTCATCAAAGGTCAAATTATAGTACTCTCAAATTAATCTACCTTGCAAGGTTGTTGTAAGGATAACAAGCCGCTTTGAGTCCCTGTATTGGGACAAGGGCAGGATAAAATAAAATAAAATAAAATAAGCAGAGATGGGCAATTGTGGCAGATCTGGGGCCTATATTCTGTTCCCAGGACCTTCTGGGGCATGCCAATCATCAAAAAATTAAACTTCTGGCTTTGAAAAATTGGGTCTTTTATGTTCAAACAGAGAAGGGTAGAACCTATTTAAAAAGTGAAGTGCTGTGCCTAAAGGCTTCCAGGACAGACAATTCACTGTTCCAACTTCTCTTCTATTAAAATCAATTCAACTACCATTACTATCTTTTTGATCAGACAAAATCTTGATCCAAGGACTCTAGAGAGATAATGAGCCAAAAAAAATTGCCTTGGGAGTCATATGAGGTCCCAGGGCTGAAATTTGCCTACCCCTGATGAAAACGTGATAACCCATACAACCATACAAACACATACACAAACCTGACATGTGATGTTGGAAGGATGGTTCCCTGAAAACTGGTCAGATATCTTGCATGAGTGCAGCTCTTCTATCCATGGAAGGCAGATGCAGAATCCAACTGAAAAATATTTCTGTCAAGTATATGCCACCACAGCCAGGCAGATGGGATGTTCTGTAGCTATTTATTAAAATTTGTTACAGCCCTAGGAATGCTTGATAAAATTAGCATCCATTTGCTAAAATACATATCAGTTGTTGTATGCTGTATTTCAGAGAAAGGAGCTTCCAAAAGCACCTTTAAGCATTTGTTGCCTAAGAAAACCCCATGAAATTCATGGGGTGCCATAAGTCAACAGGTCATGCACACACAATGCATAGGATAGGATTGGTACTACTGCTAAAATAATGCTATATTGTGCATATTACATTTCCACTATGAGAGAGAATGAGAGAAAGAGAAGTGGGATTTAATCAAAGATTTGATTTTTCATTCAATACTCTTGGGAATTTATGTTCACATTTACTATTAATGTATAGAATTATGAGCACTGAGCCACATACAGCACACCATAGGAGCATATCTACGTGGTCATAAAGAATGGGGTGGGTTAACTGGTGTAGCTTGAATAATTCCAGATTGCTATGACAAATGAACAACCACTAAAGAAGACTTTACCTGGAAATGTAGCACATACTATTACACTGGTGATGGTGCTGGAAAATGACAATATTTTGCCAATGAGCAATTATCTCTTCATTCTCCATCCTTGTTGCCTTGGGATAAAAAGAAACATACATCTGGCTCTAGACTGAGCTTTGCCTTCTACTGGAAATATAAATGTGGACAGGAAACTATCACTGTTGTGTGCCATTAAGTTGTTTCCAACTTATATTGACCCTAAGGCACACTTAGCATGGGGTTTTCTAGGGTGGAGTATGTGTGACTTGCCCAAGGTCACCCAATGGATTTCCATGGCAAAGCAGGGAACTGAACCCTTATCTTCAGAATCATAGTCCAATTCTCAAACCATGCCGGTGTATATCTAAAAGCAAATACAGTCAGTTCACACCAACTGCAGGCTTGACATCCATGAATCTGAACATCTATGGATGGCCCCGCCCCATTCACCCCAATGGTGATGCATGCATGTGGGTGCATGTGCGTCACCATTAAAACCAACAAGACTTGAGGTTGCATGATCTTTGGCATCCATGGAGGGCTCCAGAACAGAACCCCCCATGGATACAAAGGGCCGACCGTACCTAATACCTGGAACCAAATTGCACTTCATAGTAATGGTATTTTCTCTGTATGGGCTGCCTCTTTCTGACTAAGGGTTATCCTATTCACTCCCCTCTCTCCAATTGTTTTCTAATTGGTTGTCTTGTAGCACTGTCATAATAGTGATATATTCTTATGATAATGGTGATGTGCCATGTTGGTGAAAAATTATGTTATTAATCTCATAACCATCAATTTTGCTTTTATGTAAACCATGTCCAGAGAAACACAGGAGAAATTGTGATGGTGTCTGAAAGCATGCTAATTTAGGTGATGTGAAAACTAATGTTCCACAAATGCAGAGCCATCTCCAACGTCACTGATATTCCAATCTCCAATGTGGGCACTGGTGATAGAATATTGGGGTTTAGCTCTCTTATTTCTTTTGTTTAAAAAAGTACCCTGCAACTGAAATGGATATTGCAAGTTATGAATTATGCTTTGGAGGAAAGCCTATCATTTTATTTTCTTTAAAAGAGCATCATTTATTACATTTCATTTTATTAAAGAAAGTTGGAATTCTGTTAGCTCCCTCAGTGGGATTGCTACACTGATGAAGAAAAGGCAGCTTTGGCAAGCACTGGCTATGGGAAGACCAGACACAAGGAAAGGAAGAATGGTGAAGGGTCTGGAAACCATGCCCTATGAGGAATTACTTAGAGAGCTGGGGATGTTTAGCCTGGCGAAGAGAAGGTTAAGAGGTGATATGATAGCCCTGTTTAAATACTTGAAGGGATGTCATATTGAGGAGGGAGCAAGCTTGTTTTCTGCTGCTCCAGAGACTAGGACCCAGAGCAATGGATTTAAGCTCCAGGAAAAGTGATTCCACCTCAACATTAGGAGGAACTTCCCGACAGTAAGGGCTGTTTGAGAGTGGAACACACTCCCTCGGAGTGTAGTGGAGTCTCCTTCCTTGGAGGTCTTTAAACAAAGGCTGGATGGTCATCTGTCAAGAATGCTTTGATTTAGATTTCCTGCATAGCAGGGGGTTGGACTGGATGGCCCTTGTGGTCTCTTCTAACTCTATGATTCTAAGAAAAAGGCAGAAGTGGCAGGAGAAAGCTGCCAGCATCCCAAATTGAGATGCTCTTGGAGATGAGTTACTTTGGAAGGAATGGCTTAGATAACCACATGTCTAAGTAGCCATTTAAGTCATCACTTCCTCAATGTTTCAGCTCCAAGCACTGCATTCCCCACCTACACCATATTGTAACCATTTAGAGAGTGCTTAGCACTATAAAGTGGTATAGAAATGTAAGTGCTATTGCTATTGCTAAACCAGGCATTGGGCAAATAGGCAAGTGGGAGCCAACAGCCTTTGCCTGCTGCCACTGCCAAGGACTCCCAAAGTCAGTGCTGAGAAAGTGAAACTTCATGCATAATAGATTTCTGGCCAAAGTGTTTTGTTCTTAGATTTCTGGTTTCTAAGAAACTTTCTGACGCCATCAAGCAGCACACACTTCAGGGAAAGGTAGAAGTGTTTTCCATGACATCTTGCTAATGGAGAAGGAACCACAGCCAGAGGATGGGCTTTTATCTCTGGCTAACTTATTCAGCTAATTTCTCCTACCAATTGAGAAGCAAGGGAAATTAGCTAAACAAGAAAATGATAGATAAATCCATGACAGCCAACAGTTTCCTCAGCATGGTGTCAAAGCAAAAATCTTGAAGCTTTCCATAGTGGACTGGGGGAATCTCTAGAAAGTTCAGCAGCCAAATTGCTTTTTACTTAAGTGAATGCAATGGGTAGCAGATTCTTAATTCACATACACAAGGTATGATTTCTGGAAATTAGCAGACACTGAGTATTTAATTACTTGTAGTGATATATTATTTAAAGGGATAGAAATAAAGATAATTTTGGACAAACGATGTTTTGGTGTTATGTCTGACTTGACTTGGTGAAACCCTACTCCTCCACTCTGCCCCATCATCCAGAATAAGATTCATGACACTTTTGCTATCACCTGATCAAAATAACAGAAAAAAATAATACTTCGTAGACCTTTGATTTTTTTTCACTTCCTAGCAGCTCTTGCTTCCTTCCTTCCTTCCTTCCTTCCTTCCTTCCTTCCTTCCTTCCTGTCACTTAATTTATTATTGATATTTATCTTACTGGTGGGATCCAGGTCAATATTCCACCCATTTCAGTGTACACACTGGAACTATAAATCTATCACCTAAATAGCTGGTAAAAAGTGAGACCACACTTTAGAGAGAAGAATCCGATTGCTCAGTTGCAAATCTTTAGCAGGAATTTGATTTAAAAAGATTGAAAGAACTGCATTGAGGAGAATGGTGGCAAACAAAAATATGGATTAAAATGTTGTGAGAGAATTTGTTTCAACAAGAGACTCAAGAAAAATGAAATCTAACAAAACAGGAATGATTTGATTTATGAATCAAGACTCGCATATTTGTATGCTCCACAACAAATGTTATGTGCAGCCATTTAGACTGTCCAAAAATATATACTGTGGCACTCTGTTGTTGAATGATAGCAGCTAATCCTATCTTGTGGCTAAAGCTAATTAAACAATTGAAATATTGGGTTTTGGATAATGAAAGATATCCAGACAGACAAAAAGAAACAAATACATGAAAATAATAGGATCTTAAATCACCTGCAATTGTCTTTTTAAAAACTCCAGCTTTGCATTAAAGGTTTAAATGATGCTGAGATTTAGGCATGAAATTGCATTTTGTTTTTAGATGAGGAAAAATCAAGCAAGTTCTGGTTACCATTGTGCTTTAGAACATTTTAAAAATTACATCCTTTTAATGTTGAATTACAGTGCAATCTGATGCATGTCTACTCAGAAATGAGCCCTGCTGTGTTGAAAGGGACTTACTACCAGGTGGGTGTGTTCAAGATTATAGCCTTGGGGTAGTAAAATATTCCGCCTTCCAGCTCATTTCACCTGCGGGTAACAAAGTGGTGGAAAGCCTACAACAACAAGGAGTGTTCAGAATGTTTATTCGGAAGTGAGTTCCATTCATTCCCGGTTAGGACGACAGACAATATTCAGACTCCACATGATGTTGGTGTTATTAGGCCATACAAACAAAACATACTTCTCTTATTATTATTCTTATATTATTATTATTATTATTATTATTATTAACCTTTATTTATGAAGTGCTGTAAATTTACACAGCACTGTACATGCAATCTTTTTAGTTAGACGGATCCCTGCCCTCGGGCTTACAATCTAAAAAGACTTGACACAGAAGGAGAAGGGAGTGGTGGCGGGAAAGGGTGAGAGGTCCAGCAGTTCCTCTCTACCTCCGAGGCCTGGACCAAGGCAGGTGGACTGGAGGGAGGGCTTGGCTTCATAGCGGATGGTTAATCATTTTCCAGGGAAAATACATACTCTCAAGTAGGATAATGCATATACAGTACATAGCAATACAGGAAATGGTTTGATAAACAGGCACCAAAAGAACATCAAATAGTAAGCAACAAATATGCAATGGTAAGCGACAATTATGCCATGCCTGGGAAGGCTTCTCTGAACAGGATGGTTTTCAACTCCGTTCTGAAGCTGGTTAAAGAAGTGATGGCTCTTGCTTGTGGGGGAAGAAGGTTCCAGGAGTGAGGGGCAGCAAGTGAAAAGGGGGGAATCCGGGATGGGGCATCTCAGTGATGATATATGGACCAACTTAAGACCGAGATTCACACATGAATGGAAAAGTACCCTAACACCACACTAACATTAGCAGACTGAAGAAAAAGTAAAAAGGAGACAAGCCCTGCTAACAGGTTCACAAATTACATTCACAAATTGCAAAAGATAGCCCAAGGGAAGAGCACACATCAACATCTCAACCATCTAATATTGCTCTTCCACCATTCAGTATGGCCGTATCCCCATAATTATAAAAGTTAGTTCATTGCAAAAGGAGTGAAGTTATTCCTGTTAACAGTCATAGTATGATTTCATTATTTGTAATAATAATAATAATAACAACAACAACAACATTTATTTATATCCCGCCCCTCTACAAGGGGCATCTTATATAGATTAAAAAGCATATGTTCCAACACCTTCAATCCTCCCTCTTAAAATACAATTAAACGATGTAAGAATTAAAACATACATAAGAATAAAATAAATTTTAAAAATTTATACATTTTTGCTAGTTATTTGGAAGGTAATGCATGATGAAATTATTAGTTGTTTGTAACTACACTCCGTCCTTGCCTTACGTGGGGATCCGTTCCGGATTCCGCCACGTAAGGCAAATTCCGCCTATGCTCAAGCCCCATTGGAAACAATGGGGCTCATGCACGGCGGCGCGGGAGCGCAGGAGCGGCGGGGCGCAACGGGTGCGCGTGCCCATTCAATTGAATGGGATGCGCCGCCCCTTCCATCCCACGCGCGCCCCACAGCTTGAGCGCGTATGCTCAAGGCCGCGTATGGCGCGGGCGCGCTGTAGTTACTTCCAAGTCCTCCTTTGAAGCTTGAACATTTTTCCATGAGAGTAATATCCCATAAAACGAATCATGACGGGCATGTAATTTATGGGAAAAGTTGAATATAAGACAAAGGCTGGGACTGACTTCATATAGCAAGTAGGATAAGACTACCTTTGAAACATATGGGGCCAAACAGACAGGCCAAAATAAAGATGCTTCAGGTTTTATTTATTTATTTATTTATTTAGGTATTTATATCCCGCCCTTCAGCCCTAATGGCTCTCAGGGCGGCTTACAATATTATTTTTATTCAGACAGTTCCCTGCCCTCAGGCTTACAATCTAAAAGACACGAAACAAAAGGAGAAGGGAATGGTGGAGGGAAAGGAGATGAGATCCAGTGGTTCTTCTCTCCCTCTAAGGCCTGGACCAAGGCAGATGGATTGGAGGGAGGGCTCTTCCTTCTTCCAGGCTGGCCCTGATGGAGCTGGACTTGCCTGGCGAACTCCCTCTCTTTGGATCACTTTGGAGGTATGCTGTTTAAATGACACACACATCTTAAGAGGCCAGAAGCTACGCTAAAGCTGTGCTCCAGTCCTTAGGACTAGAGTGTGGCTTTGGCGTGCCTTCCAGCCTCTTAGGACACATGCACTATTTAAATAGCATACCTCCAAAGTGACCTGAAGCATCTTTATTTTGGCCCATCTGTTCGGGCTCATATTTTAGAGGAAAAAAGTCTTTACTAAAATTTACTACTGGAAGTTAAAGAATGTAAAGTTTTCTAGGTATCACTATTTGATATTGTTGTTAACTACCATCAAGTCAGCTTCAACCTATAGTGACCTTATAAATCAGTCTTCCAAGTTCCCCTGTCTTCAACTGCCCTGCTCAGGTCTTGCAGATTCAGGGTCATGGCTTCATTGATTGAGTCTATGCATCTATCTGTAATGCAGTCTTCCTCTTTTCCTGTAGCCTTCTACCTTACTAAGCATTACTGTCTTTTCTAGTGAATCATGGTCCAAAACAATGCAGAAATAACCAGTTTGAGGCCACTTTAACTGCCCTGACTCAGTGCTAGGGAATCCTGGGAATTGTAGGTTTTTTTGTGGCACCAGAGTTCTCTCGAACAAATGTCTCCCAAAACAAGAGTTTTCAGAATTTCATATCATTGAGCCAGGGCAGTTAAAGTGGCCTCAAACTGGATTATTTCTGCAGAGTGTTTTGGACCCATGTCTCCTCATCATATGGCTAAGGAACAACAGACTCATTTTAGTCATCGTGGTTCTAGGGAGAGTTCAGGAATGACTTGGTCTAGAACCAATAGATGTGTCTTTTTAGCAGTCCACAGTATCCACAGAACTCTTCTTCAGCACCACATCTCACATTAGTTGATAATCTTTCTATCTACTTTCTTAACTATCAAGCTTTCACATTCATATATAGCAATGGGAAATATGATGGCATGTACAATCCTAACTTTAGTATTCAGTGATATAACTTTACACTTCAGGATCTTATCTCGTTCCCTCATAATTGCCCTCCCAAGTTTTAATCTTTGGATTTCTTGGGTGATTGATCCAAGATATGGAAAATCTTGAACTACTGCATTGTCTTCATCATCTACTTTAATAATAATAATAATAATAATAATAATAATAATAATAATAATAATAATTTTATTTATATTTCCCACCTCTCCCTGCTGATCGAGTTCGGATCACATCAATAAAAACAATGTGCTGCATATGGTCTGGGCTTACTGTAAGTCTTTGCTATTTTTTGTTAGTAGCATGTCGTCTGCATACAGTCAGCCCTGAGTCTCCCTGGAGGGTCTGTTCCGGACTCCCCATGGATACCAAAATCCACAAATACTCGTCCCATTGTTGCCAATGGTGGTGAAACCACGACACCATTAGGAACAATAGGGCTTCTTGCCTACCTTCCCACTGAGAGCTCAAAAGGCTAGAGAATCCACTGCTGGCTGGAACACAAAAAGTTAACTCGAAGCCCAGCTGGGCTGCTTCTGCCCCACTCTTCCACATTCTCATCAGCCATTGGTCGGAGGGAGCCATCCATCACCTGTTCCTCCTCCCTGAGTGATTGATGGCTGCCAGTGGCTGCCTCCGTGCCCTCCTCTTTCACAGTTTCATCAGTCATTGCTTGGAGAGAGCTGTCAAACACCTGGGGGGAAGGGCTGGGTGATTGATGACTTCCTCTGACCAATGGCGGATGGGAATGTGGAAGAGTTGTGCCTATGTTTTGTTTTCCATATTTGTTCACAGAGTCTAGTTAGAGCTAGAGTAGATCCTGGGGCAAAACAGATGGCAAGGAAAGAGTGGCCTCTGGCTGTTCTGGCCTTGATCAGCATGACACCGCAGCAACCACACAGCCCACTCCCCAAGTGGACCGCCACCTGCAGTCCCAATCAGTATCATTAGTAGTATCATCTCACAAACTTGGATTAAGCCATGTTTTAGAAGTGTTTGTTTTATATGTTTGTATTGTTGCAACAGTGATATCTAGAAATGTGAGAGAGAGGGATGCTGATAATTTGTGTGTTGTTTTTTACTTTTGAAAACTTAATAAAAATAATAATAAACAAAAAATAAAAAATAACGTGATCCCTACAGCGTTGGGCCCCATTTCACAGTGTTGGAGCAACTTCCGTATGCTTTGGGAGTGTGTGGTATGTAAATGCCACACCGTCAAAGCAGCCAGAAGCTGATTCTTTTGGCCCATGTGTTTCAGGTCTCTGTCTCTCAGGACTGAAGCAGCTCTATTAGTATACCATCTGTCCCTGGGGATTTGTTTCTCCCAAGTGCTCTGAGGGCAACTTCCACTCAATTTTCTAAAACTGTAGGCTCATCTTCAAAGGCTTCTTCCTTGAATGAATCAGTCATCCTGTCCTGCTTTTTATATACTTATTATTTCTACCTGTTCATTCACCGCATTCCCTTTCTGGTCTTAAAACATCCCTACTCTTGAATTAAATTTCCCTTTGAATTCTCAAGCGGTCTCTTATTCTTCCTTTTTTGTTTTCATCTTCTATTTCTCTGCATTGATTGTAATAGTAGTTCTTCTTCTCCCTGCACAGAAATCAGTAAAAAGTTGCATTCATGGTTCTGTCTCTATTTCTGTTACTTTTTACTTGTGTTTCTTGTCTGTTCTTAAAACTGTCTGAAGAGTTTCAACTGTCATACGTTGCAGAGTCTCCTTTTTTGGGCACTGCTAATTTTTTTTTATTTTTTTTACATTACTCCTTGAAATGTCCCTGGCTTCAATCAAGAATTCATCTGGTTCCATTAAACTAGGATTAATAATGCACAACCATTTTTTAACATTGAAGATTTCCACACACTGCTGGATTGTTCAGGAAGTGTGCATGTATAAAAGCCTGGAGTGCTTCCTGAACGTCAGTGAATCATTCCAGGAGAGGGAATTTCCTCCGAATGCAAAGTTTCCAGAGGAAATCCCCTTTCCTGGAATGATTCACTGATGGTAGAGGGAGCTGATGATTCACTGATGTTCAGGAAGTGCCCCAGGCTTTCATATATGCACACTTCCTGAATGATCCAGCAACGTTTTGCAAGCGCTTCTGAGTTGGTGTGGAAATGTTCCTATTCTTTAAATTCTACAGGCATGTTCTTTAGATTTTATTTCAGTATAAAGGTTGGTTTAGTGTTCTGCTTTAGCTGTGCTCTAACTTTTGCTTTTAGTCATTCATTGACCCCCATACAGACTGGCCAAAATAAAGCTGCTTCGGGTTACTTTGGAGGTATGCTGTTTAAATGATACATGCATCCTAAGAGTCTGGAAGCCATGCATCTTCCGGACTCTTAGGACACATGCATCATTTAAACAGCATACCTCCAAAGTGACCCAAAGCAACTTTATTTTGGCCTGTCTGTAGGGGCCCATTGTCTGTGCCACAATATGTCCTAGTCTTGTTTTTACAAACAGAATGGAGTTTCTTCATCTTTTGCTTCCAGTTCTATTTTATTTTTATATTTGCAATGCAACAGTCTTCCAATAAACTAAATGTAGATACCAAATATTAAATTTTACCTCTCTTCATTCCTCAAATAACCCTTGACTTTGAGTCACTGGCAGCAAGTCAACATTCCTTCTTAGATATTGGACAGAACTTGCTAATTAGTTCTTGACATCAGTTACCTAAAATTCACTGTGGATGCCCTTGAGTCTTTGTGTGTTTCCTCTAACCTAACTACTATTTTTATTTAATTATGTTTCTAAACTCTTTTGTATACATTAATAGGTATTTCTGAGTTGTTTTTTTACTTAACATTTAAATTATTAACCATAAGCGATATGAAACTGTAACCTCCCAGCAGCTTTCCCAGTGACTCACAGAGGTTTCCCAATAGACATGTAATATAGGCCAACCTGTGAGATAACAACTTGCTTACTTGTTTGGGGAGCAGATATGGTGTTTCATGTGGTATCCCAGGTGTCATATTTAAAACCCTAGAAACCTCAGCAATGATACTATTGTGCTCAGGATATTCTCTCAGATAGACTTGGTTAGATACCAGCTGCCAGACAGCAATGACATGCTGCTGTTGTTTTAAATGTTACTGATTCTATAAAACGCTTCATGAAAATCAAGAAAGAATCTTGAAATATCACCTTGTTGCACGGAAAATGCCAGCTGTTGAATATTTGGCATGGTCCTAACATCAATGCACTTTACCTGCAAAGTTTAACACTTATGAATACAGTTTTAGCTCAGCAGAATACCAAAATGCCATTTTCACATCTGCCTATTTCATCACTTGAGTACCAATTTGAAGCTGATGAGAGTCTGATCATTACGAAGATAATGAAGCTGTGGAAGCGCAGGCATAACCTTTTAGAGTGGGGTAAATTTTTACAAAAAGTGTTTGACACAGGTAGATTAGTATTAGTGGTAAAGGTCACTTTAACACTGTATTCATTATGTTATTTAAGTGTAAGATATTCATTGGAACTCACATGTATAACAACTTAGTATTTATTAACCAAAGGATGATTCATAGCTCATTTCAGCAGTGTATAGAAAATCCATCCAGATTAGAATCCCAAATTCAGGAGATTCTCAGCAGAAAGCCACTTTATTACTCTAAGCCTTTTAAAAGAAGGAGATAAATTCTTAGATTTTCAAAAGATACTGTGTCTGTTTAAAATGGATCCATGAAATAATGCTTTGTGTGTCGAGAAATCAGGAATATCTATAGATGTCAATACTCATTCTTGCTTTATTCAGCAAAATAAAACATGAAATGAAAGAACTATCTTTCGACTAAATAAAATATGATGGCTCTCACAATCTATGTTATAGTCTGTATATACTTAGCAATGTCACAGAGGCATTCAAAAAAACCTTGTTAAGTGAGCTGCAACAATGCAACAGGACACTGGCAAGAATGTTCTGATGCACATAGACACTCATTTGCTGCCAAACTGTTGCAAAACAGGACCGATGTGCATCAAACCCACTGAGCGTCAATACCACGCACGCTGGTTATTTTACTGGCTCCCCTACTCGGTAATGTAAAAGCAACACATTTCTGGATAGGATGGTAAAGTGATGCCCAATTCTAATTTTTGCAGATGTAAGTCCACTTACAAATATAAGTTCCCAGCAAGATTCTGGTCAACAATTGTATTTCTACAGCTGTACAAGCTGTTTCCCACCTTCTCCATAACTAAACCTTTAACAGAAGGTTACAAATAATATACAAATGGTAACATGCAATCTACATACACAAGGTTTAACTGACATGACATTTGACATCACAGGTCCAATTACAGGCAATAACAGATTCAGTAGTTCAGGGGAAGAAAAAGAATGATGCAACTAAATCCAGTCCATTCTACAAACAGCGGTGGAATGATGCTGCCAATGTTTTGCTTGTTCCCCTGTTTTTTAATTGGACATAGTATATTTCTTTATCTATTGTATTTTCAAGGTTTTCACAGTAGTTTTAAATAATTTGGGCATATAAATCTTCAGTTTAATAGAAATTAATTCAAAAGTTTTATCCTACGTGCAAGGAGTTATCATTTCTGCCGATTTAACAATCACTGCCCTTTTCTGTTCTTATACAGAGGGTTAAAAAAATCTTGCAGTGGTTCACAATTTATTGGTACAGTATCTCAATTAGATGAATTCCAACTAATCAATCAGAGAGTGTTTAACTACCAAGAAAGACATATGGAGTTGAAATGCATTCAATTAATTTGATTTTATCTCTGTATACTGTATTTGCTAAACAATTGCATTTTATGTACTATTTGACTAAACCTCTTAATATTCTCTTCTCCAGGCTAAACATACCCAGCTCCCTAAGTCACTCTTCAGTACCACTCAGTACTGTATCCAAAAAATGGGATTAAATCCATTAAAGGTGCTGCCACATTTCTCTCTTTTTTTTCCCTCCCCCTTCCGTCCTCTTTTTATGCCGCAAAAGATTAACACGACTAATTCTTTGAAATCTCTCTGACAAGAGTTCAAAATTTTTTAGAGGGTCCAAAATACTACATTCAGGCTTTTGAGTAGGCTGGTTACAGAACCATATAACTCCCCTTTTACAACAGCCTCCCTGGCTACCAGTCTGTTATTGTGCACAATTCAAAGTACTAGCCATGAATTATGAGACCATGATGTGGATTGGCTTTAAGGTACCCAAAACATATCTTCCTATATTAATTTCAAAATCTTCACAGGGGAAGATTTTAGGTTTTCTTGTCAGAGAGATTTGCTTTTCTT
This sequence comes from Sceloporus undulatus, assembly GCF_019175285.1. Classification (NCBI taxonomy): domain Eukaryota; kingdom Metazoa; phylum Chordata; class Lepidosauria; order Squamata; family Phrynosomatidae; genus Sceloporus; species Sceloporus undulatus. The sequence goes on from NC_056522.1 coordinate 230,411,812, forward strand.
TTATGGCCCCATCATCATCACAAGCATGTCTGGTGAGGGCATGGGAGAGGGTCTACTTGCTGTGGAACTCTCTCCTATTGGAGGCTATACCTGCCCTCTCTCAGCTCTCTTTCCACCAAGAGGCAAAGATCTTTTAGGCAGACTTTTGGGCATTAATTGAATGCTGCAGGGGGTTATTTTAATGGGGATGTGAAAATGTTGTACTTTCCCCCTCACTTTTTAATGTTTTAAATGCTTGTAAGTAGATTTTAATTCAGTGCTCTTTTGAACATGATAGTGCAATGATTTGAAAATTATTAATGCAGTAAAACTAACTTTCATGTATCATTAAAATCTATTTGAGTTGGGATAGTTTAATGTTTTAAAACAGATGAACATTTATACCTTGTGAAAGAATGGCAAGATTTTTATGTGTGTGTGTGTATATATATATATATATATATATATATATATATATATGAGACAAGAAATGCAATTACTGTATTGTCTTGTTAAATAATTGCTAATAAATTCTTTTTTAAATTAAATCTATGACAAACTGGTAAATTAATATAACAGTTTTCAAGTATACAGTATAACTGAAATTCAAGTATAAAATGACCTATTCCCGCAACTAATCCCAAGACTAATATAAGAAGCATGCCAGTCAGAGGCATACTAGCCTGTGTTAATAGAAGAATGCTTGTGTTTATAAAAAAAACCATCAACAAGTACATTCCCTATCGAGCCCAAGGTGGCTTACTGGATATTTTCAAAAGGACTTCTCAGAAGCATCATTGGTAATCCTTCATCTTCATATAAGAGCTTGAGTTTCAGTAAGGCAGCTGGTGCCTTTTGCTACTACTACAAAGCAAGGAAGCTATTGTGAGGTTTCAGCTGTCTGGTCAGTGCAAAAATACCTTTGCCAATATGGGGTAAACTTTTGTGTTCTCAATTTCAAGACAGAGATGTATAAATCTCCTATTGGCAGATGTCTGTTGTTATCAGTTTTGGATTGCAGGGCAGGCTACTCTGACTGCCTGAGAAAACAATCAAAAATAAATCTATTTTACCACCTCAGGTTAATAAATAATTACTGGAGCCTATTAATGTCAGTTCCCTTCCTCCCTGATGATGTAGTGAGGGGATATTACAGGCCACTGCCTCTTGAAGTCCTACAAACATTGATGGATGTTTCCCCGCTGCTTCCTCATCAAAGCTTTCTGGGGGTGGCATTAGTGATGGAGAGGCTCCTTTTGATATTTTGAGGGACAGAGGTTCGCCTTGAACATTCCTACGCATTCTTTTATTTGAATGACTATCAAAAGACAGAACTATCCAGTTTAAAGGCCAAATCTCATTTAAAGTTATAGAAGCAAAAGAAGGGAGAAGATGCACTTGAAGTTTCTCTTCAGTAGGCCCTTTCATACTACCATTGTCCCTCTGAGTCCACAGATTGCTTATCCATGGATTCAACTATCCACAGCTTGAAAATATTCAAGAAATATATAAATTCCAACAAGCAACCCATGATTTTGCCATTTTATATAAGAGAGATAATTTTACTACATCATTATATTCAATGGAGCACCCCTGGTTTTTGAAACCCACTGGGAATCCTGGGATCAAACACCAGCAGATACCAAGGGCCACCTATACACAGTTATAGCACTAGGATTCCATTTTAACTCCCATGGCTGTGTCCTGTGAAGTCCTGAGATTTGCCATTTGGTAAAGCACTATAAAAGCTCTCTGGCTTAGAAATAAAGCATGAAGTGAAAGAACTGAATGCCCCCAAAATTGCCACCATGGTGGGTCAAGTGGAATCACAGTGCTGTGTTTCATAGTGTGAAAGAGCCTCTACTCACAGTCATTCTCCATTATGGTGACATGCTCTGTATTACTATTTTAAATTATACTCATTATATGTAATCCAATATCCCTATACATTTTTATTATAGTGTAAGATTTACATCACCTAGGAAAGGCCTGGGCCTTTGCATTTTAGATGAGTACTGAAACGGCACTGAGTGAACCTGAGTATTTTAGTAAAACTATTCAAAGTGCAACCACACTTGCAAAAGCAGCTATGTGCCTGCAGGGCACAATGGACATGTGACAGACACAGCTAGTTAGAGTTTGTTGGTGTGCTCTCTCTTTTTGTTGTTGATTTTTGCTTACCACCAATAGACTGACATTCTTTCATTTCTACTTCAACTCCCCTCTCTTTCACAGTGCCTCAAGTTGTATCCAACAGACCCTATCCTTTTCTATCACAGATGAAATTGCTTAACAAACTATTTACTCTTTATTTAGAATGCTCTCTAATACTTTAGTCCAAGTGCTTGATGCTATACACTGGACAGATCTGGATGCAATATAGTTTGTTTACTACTTCTGTTGTTATTATTATTTGCATTAGGATATTTTCATTAGCACTGTATCATTAATATAGCCACTTCTTCTTGTTGTTTATCTCCCTTGAGCTGATCTCCATTCATGGCCACCCTCCAAGACACCATATCTTCCACTATTCTTCTTAGTTTTTGCAGATTCATACCCATGATCTCCTTGATAAGAGTCCATCCATCTAGCATGTGGTCTTCCTCTCTTTCTACTTCACTCCATGCTTCCTAGCATAATAGTCTTTTCTCAAGAGTCATGCCTTCTCATGATGTGGCCAAAAACAGGCTTAATCTATTCTAGGGCCCATTTATTTGATGATGATGATGACGATGACGATGATGATGATGATGATTGGCTGTCCATGGTATCCTTGGCATTCTTCTCCAGCATCACATCTCAAATGAGCTGATTTTTTTTCCCCATTTTTAACTGCAACCATACATGGTAATGGGGAGTACTTTTGTTAGTCACTTCAAATATTGTAAAAGTTTTATATTCAGCATTTTGTTTACAATACCTCAGTAAAATACCGTTATAAGTGAAAGCTGAGGCTAGTGTGTATCCAGACTGAAGAATTAAAGCAGTTTGACATCATTTTGTCATAATTATATTCCCCAGGATTATATAGGACAGAGGTGTCAAACTGCTTTAATTATTCAGCTGGAATACATCCTTAAGGGAAGCTCCGACCAACTTGGTATGATGGGTCCATATACCCCATCTATATCCCAAACTGAATCTGGCCCAACATGTCAAAGCCACCTAAAATATGAAAACCACAATTTGAAATCATCTATATAAAAACAAAATGTGGAAGATGGGTAGAGATGACAATCAAAACTAAGTGACTATTGGCTTGGTGAAGGAAGCATCTTATATGAGTCAGGAGTAGACATGAGTGAAGCTTTGACTGGCTCATGAACCTTGCTTCTTGCCAGCCATCAAGGCTGCTACTGATCAACTGGTCTTTCCATTCATACCAAATCCAGAGAGAAAACTGTGAGCATGTCTGAAAAAGAGAAACATCCTAGCATCTGAAACAGCATGTTCACCCTCACTTCAGCCCATACATAATCTTCAAACTGGTACTCCCGTGTATCAGTCAGTAAATACACTTTTTGTACAAAAACCATCCTGTGAGAGAGAGAATAGGCTGGCTCAGCTCCATCAGGACCAGCCTGAAGACAGAGTGCCCTCCCTCCCTAACTGTCATCTTTTGGCCTCTGAGGGAGAGAATAGGCTGGCTCAGCTCCATCAGGGCCAGCCTGAAGATAGAGCGCCCTCCCTCCATATCTGTCATCCTTTGGCCTTTGAGGGAGAGAATAGGCTGGCCCAGCTCCACCAGGGCTAGCCTGAAGAAGAGCCCTCCCTCCAGTCCATCTGCTTTGGTCCAGGCCTCAGAGGGACAGAAGAACTGCTGGACCTGATCCCCCTCTCCCCTCACCATTCCCTTCTCCTTTTGTGTCATGTCTTTTAGATTGTAAGCCTGAGGGCAGGGAACCGTCTGTTATCCCCTCTGTTGTAAACCGCTTGGATTCCCAGTGATTGGGCGGTATATAAATAAATTCTATTATTATTATTATTATTATTATTATTATTATTATTATTATTATCAAAGAACAAAACAAAACACCTCCATGTGCACCTCTGTCCATTTTCTATTAAAATGTATTTTTCATGCAAAAACTCACAATTTATGTGAAAACATTGCTTCCAGGAAGAAATGTGGGGGGGTTGTGCAAAACTGACAATGTTTTTACCCCAAATGCATTCATTTTACACAAAAGTGATATTTCTGCACTTAAAACCTCATTTATTTCTGCTCACAATAATTTCCTGAAGAGTTCAAGATATGCAAATGCTGTGTAAAAAATGATTCGGAATATTGGTTTTCTCCCATAATATGAAGAAAAATGAGGATTTTCTTCATGTTTTCACAAAAGGACAAAACACTCAAAATGTTACGTCCTAAATAACCACACTCATACTAAATAACCCTACTAAACAACCACTATGAATCAGTACAGGAAAAGAAATGGGACATACTTTCCTATCAATAAGCCTAACACTTTCAATATTGCTAGCAGGGTCAAATGAATTGTAGCACTGTAATATCATTTTTTAAAAATTAACTAAAATATCTAGTTTAGTTACGTCTGAAAAACAGATTACTAAGATATTTGAGTTATTTATAGATTGTAATCAGTAGCTATCTCTGTATAGTGGAACTATAACTATAATGAATTTATTTTTAAAAGTAATACCTCAACTTCAAAGTGAAGGAAATATTCTACCTTTCTGCAGGGAAAGTTAGATAAATGTGTCATAATGCCTGTCCATAATTAGTGTTGCCATCAGGGGACACTAAACCAGGAGGGCTACTATCTCAAGATTAAGTGCCAAGCTCTAAAAACATCTAAATTACTTATTTCTAACCACTGCCTATCTTACCTTCAACATAATTGTTACCCACTTATCCATGAAGCTCACTGAGTGACTTGGGATCAGCTTTTCTTAGTAACTTAACAGGGAAAGAACAGTTAGCTGGCAACCAATGTGTATGGGATAAACAGCATCCCCCCCCCCCTGAAACTACAGCAAGACAGACTTATGATAAATATCAACAAAACTTTCAGGCTGCTGAAAGCAATTTTGTCCTCATACTATGATTTTCCTGTCACTGTAAGTGTAATAGAGGGAAATAAAATCAACAAATCTGCTACAAGTGAAGAACAAGATGAAACCAAGAGGAAGGGAGAGAGGAAAAATCCCTCACAGAGAAATACATTACTCACAAACACAGGACTTATCAAAATTCTTTTTGCTTTCCCTGAGATTTTTCAGATGTTTGTTTTTCTAAGCTGGAATCTCCAAACTGGATGACAATTTGTGTCACAGAGGCAGCCCGCTTGATCTCAGAATAAAAGCTGATAGTACTGGACACCGATTAGGTGAGGAAAAATGAATTTTATGTAACAGGGATATTAAGAATGACAGTTATAAAGCATACCTCAATTATGAACTACATATTTAATATATTATTACAGTTTCTCAAATATTCATGAGCTCTTTTTGATCTGGAGCAGTTGGCCAGCAAGTCTAATAAATGCAATGCACTGAACTGACTTTATGTATTTCAGCATGTGCATAAAAGGTTGTAACTTGCATTATATTAACTATTCATTTTGGAAAGGAGCAAAAATATATATATTTTAAAAAAATATTCCCACAATTCAAATCACAAATGAAACATTATTGTTCTTTTATCTTAAAAAATCTCGCAAGGTTTCAAAGCATGGTATTTCACTTTTTCTCCCTTCAAAAGGCCAAACAGATGATTTATGTCAACCTCTGATTAGTATATAACACAAAATCTCTGAAGAAATCTATCTCGTGTCAATGACAATTTGTGGCCCTCAGAACACACCTGTCTATCTAGGCAGGAAACAAAGTCCTCAGAGAATAAAGGCAGAAGAAGAAAGAAAACAAAGTCATATAGTTAAATAGGTAAATATATCACAATTAGCATCTGACTGCTAAGGGTCCCCAGCCATCCCGTGATGTAAAGTCTCTCATTCCACTACTGTCACATCCCAGCATCAGACCTTAACAGGATATCACCTTGTTGACTGTACTTCCCTTCACTTTGTATTAGACTGCAACAGGATGTGAAGTGACTGGGCTCTGCAGAACACAAGGCTAACAGCATCCCTTTCTTTCAGAGGGGAGAAAGTTTTAACCTCTGACTGAAGCAGTTTATGAGATTTATAGGCTGTAGAAATCACCTCACAGCATGAATAGAAAGAAGAGAAAGAGATGGAAAACCATTTATGATCAGGTTAAGATACAGCCTTTCTAGATCAATGTTTCTGTTTTCAGCACTTCTACCTATCTAATCATTATATTCAGATTTTGGGCACTGATTTTTTTTTAAAAAAACATTTTCTCTTGTGAAGGAACATAAGAAAGTGCCCAACGGCAAGACAGGGCATTGGTTCAACTTTCTCAGGTCTACACAGACTGACTGAGAGACTAAAGGTCTGAAACTGGACTGAAAACAGGAAACTTTCCTAGCTGTACCAGGAGTTGCCAGGAGCTGAAACTTGACTTATAAAGCATGTGCTCTCTCTACTAAGCTGCAACTCTTTTTCATGTCAACGTGACCTGAAGGTTTTGCTGATGATACCCAAGCAATCTCCACTTGAATCTAAAGTCAGGTATAGGGAACATGTGGTTCTCCAGATGTTGGATTTCAACTCGATATCCTTTACCACTGACTATACTAGCAAAAGCTGATGAGAACTGCAGTCCAGCTGCAAGACAGTCATATGTAACCATCTCTCCTAAATTCTAGCTTAAAATAGAAAACACATAGTATAAATGCCTACTCCTTTTCCAAGGTTTATATGGACTCCTAAGAGCCAGCATGGTGTAGTGGTTTGAGTGTTGGACTACAAGGATTTGATTCCTGGCTTGATCATGAAACCCACTTGGTGACCTTGGGCAAGTCATACTCCCTCAACCTCAGGGGATGACAATGGCAAGCCTTCTCTGAACAAATCTTGCTAGGAAACCAAGTGATAGGTTGCTGTAAGTCAGAAACAACTTCAAGGCACACAACTCATACAACCCATATGGACTCACATAGTTTCAAACTACAAGAACAGAGTGATGTAATCATGAATCAATTTTCCAAGCCTACATTCTAGTTCAAATACCTAATTCAGATGTCTACCAGGCAGCAATACAATACCTGCAGTCAAGCAGCAGGTATATAACTCCTTCTATAAACTTAATGAATGTGATATAGGTTCTCCATGTGGATACCACATTTCTACAATTATTCTTTCTTATCAGAAGGTAGAAGCCAAGATAACACAGACACCAGGATTATGTCAGAGGTGTGAAATGATTGCTTTTCATCCTCAGAACAAATATTGACAGAAAGAATTTTCCAGGGCATTAGCTAGATCCTCATAGGAAGATGTCTTATGCGGGGTGAAACCTTAGTTTGACATCACAGTAGTGTCAATGTGGAAGTATCAGCAATTGGTAAAGAAAATGTTAAGACGGGGATGAGAGAAAGATAATTATAGTCAACTACATCACAAAAATCCCACCTGAACTTAACTGGCAATATAAATAACATTTGTAACAAGTGCTACACAGACCATCTCAAGGAGAACAGATTGGATCCAAAAGGAATGAATCCCTTCCTCATTCCAAAAAAGATTCTGTCACAAAAAGGGAAACTCCTAATCACATTTAAAATCATCAGGTGACAATAAACATTGTCCCTACAAGCATATACACTGAAACAAATGGAAAAATGAACATATTTATAAATTATGCAGGAAATATAGAAAGTAACTCCAGCAGTTCATTAATGTAATCTTTACAGTTGCTGTTTTTGTTTTGTTTTTTAAAAAATGAAATCTAAACAACACCTTACAAGATTTTTTTCCCGTAACTACTTTGAATCCACAGGATACTTCAAATACTCCCTAGTCCGCCTTCAAATTATTTCTTTTCTTCTTGTAATGCCAGTATTTTAATCAGATCAAAGTAACTCTCTGCTAAAAGGATAATGACAATTCATTTCTCACACAGCAAGCAAATGATTTTCATAAACGATCATTCTTGTTACCACATACTTGTTTCTGTCGCAGCAGAGACTCTCTGCAATGACCTCATATATAATAACAGAAATCATTAGGTATTCTGCTCCTTTTGCTTAAGTTATTAGAGCAATATCAAAACATGATCTTACACTCGGCAGGCAGGACAAAGAGATAGCCTGCTCTTACACTCCCTCTGTTATTTAGCTATGGCTTTCATTTACATTGGCTTCTATGGAGGCCTTGCTACAGTGAGATGTCTTAGGACTTCTCTACCTTTCCATAAGAGAGCTGTTATAGCCAGTGGCATCCCCGCCTGGAGTGTCACCTGATGCAAGGGACATGGCTTCTGGGCGAAATGGCTTCCAGGGGCAGGGCCAAAAGGGCACGCCCCACACACTTCACTGCCATGGTGCCATTCTACTCAGAAATACTACTCGTAAGTAGAATAGAGTGGCGCAAGGTGCTCGACTCTCTCAGAAGGCAGTCACCTGTCTCCCCAAGGCCTTCTGAGTCTGGCATAGCAGTTATCATGTGAGACTTAGAAGGCATCCCCCCAGGGGTACCATCCCACTTGGTGACACCCCCCTCTAGGGTGTCACCTCGTGTGGGCTGAACCCGCACACCTGCATAATGATGTCACTAGTTACAGTGCTATGCTGCACCATGTTAAGGACAGGGAGGGGGCTAGCATAACATGTGACAGAAGTGCATTCTTGATGTTGGGAGCAGCCACTGAGAAGGCTCTCTTTCATGTCTTCACCAAGTGAGTCTAGGATGGTGGCAGCCTTCCCCTAAAGATTTTAGTGGTCTGGCAGGTTCATATGGAGAGATACGGTTCTTCAAATAAACACTACTGTACACAGTTTTCTCACACTCCATGGGAAGAGCAGGCTATCTCTTTGTGCTGCCTGCTGAGTATAAGATCATGTTTTGATATTGGTCTAATAATTTAAGCAAACAGAATGCTGGATTCTTTCAAGCCAGAGAACAGAGATGGGGAATGTACCATCTTCAAATATTGTTGGACTGCAACTCCTATAATCCTTCAATACTGGTATGCTGGCTGGGATGGTAGGAGCTCCAGTATGAACAAATCAAAATTGAGGGGTGGGAAATGCCTCCAGACTAACAATCCAGACCCTTGAGAAGTCCGCTTAGAACATACACTCATTGGGGACAACAATTTTAGCGTTCTTAACAGCTTTTCTAAGTCTTGCAGTTTTCTCCTAATTTATGCCACAGGACTTCTTGGCTCTGATTAGTTATTTAGATTTTTTTAATTGAAGCTGTTTATTATCCTCAAGTAATCTTTGTTCTCAGTTTTATTTCTTGCTGGGTAGCACAATATTAAAAAAAAACAAATTAGCAGAAGACTAAGTGGGAACTGCATAAAAGCAAAATGCTGACTAGAAGGAAACTTGACAGATAAGGTTCTCAGTTTTCTGCTTCTTTTTAAAAAAGTCTTGTATAATCAGTTTATAGATGCTGTCATTATCTGATTTAGACTAACAAGACAGTAAGATGGATAAACCAATGCCCCCCCCCCCAAAAAAAAATAATAATAATGTGAAAACAAGTAATGAATTACTGGTACATTTCATGCTTGCCTTGCTGTAAAAATTTTCTCTAATCTTCAGTAAATTTTATCTTTAATCTGAGGGAAAATCTTAATGAAAGACAAATTTGAGATTAACTATGGATTGATTTGTGAAGCTAGTTATTTCTTTAAAAGTATAATCTAGTTCCTCAGCAGACTGGTAGTATTGGATGTTGTCTGAATTCAGGCCTCATAATAAATTACAGCATATTGTGACAGAAATGAGCCTAGGGCTGATACTGAGCCCTGGATACTGGATGACTACATTATATTGGGTTAAACTGACACAACAAACTGTGGCTAATCAAAAATGGAAAAGAAAGTTTCCAATCCCTTTGCAGCTATACCAGAGGAGAGGAAAAACGAGAGTTTACAAGCCCAAAGCTCACAACAGTGCCTTCTTCTTATGAGAAACCTTTATTTATCATGACATCCTAAGGCAGCCTGTGTGCGTTTTTGTTTGTTGGTTGTACAGAAAGATATTGATGGAGATGAAACATGAACAATTAGAGTTGATCTCTTCTTCTTTTTTGGATATTAATATCTGAAACGTAATTTATCCCAAGGCTCCTAAAGGAACAAAAGGAAAGCAACTGTCAAATAGCATTCAAACTCATCTTCCATTTGGAATGGTCTCTTTGTATCATGAATCACAGTCTGAATGGATTATCTAGGGCTTGGTTTGAATTCTGCAAAATATTTTGTAGTAATCAGTATATTCCTTCCCACACCAGCGCACAATAGGTATGACATAGTGCCTGATAACAACACAAAAGGCAAGCTAAATGTTGCCATGAATTTTGCATAATATAATACAGCAGCACTGAAATCTAAATAAATAAGCAGCCAATATAGCTCCTTATTTTACAATGAGATGTATTGACTTTCAGTCATTTTTATTACAAGAAACTAAGGCAAGAAACTAGGCTGTGGACTAGGTAAAATGGCTAAGACATGCTGTGTATTTTAGGCAAAAGAAAGGGCTAATTGGGACCATATCCTCTATGCCCCATGCTATTCACCTTGTCATGGTCTACATTGCTCATGCAAGAGAAAGCCAAGCTGGATCTGCCATCATGCTAATTTGCTTGGGTGGTGAAACAAGGGTGGTTCCAACCCCTGTCGCTTTAGACTGAGGGATTAAGAGTTCTTTGACATATGTCAGTTACAGATACAGATGCTGGTGAAACATCAGGAATAAACTCTTTTAGAACATGGCCACATAGCCCGAAAACCCCACAAAAAACTATGGATGCTGGCCATGAAAGCCTTCGACTTAACCTGTTTCTGTATGGAGGCCCCCTCATCACCTTCTGGTTACCTGGCCTCCCAGCTCATGATTAACAGCATAGTCAGAAGAAGTAGATTTAACATCTTCGCTCTACTTAAGAACTCTTAAGTATTGGAATTTCAGGAGAATGAGCTGTTATTTTAGCAATTTTTGAGCTATTTTATTAATGCACACACACACACACACACTCCCCTTGGGAAAGAACACAGACCTTACTCAATTTAGGTACATAATGTATATATTGACTTTCATGTTTCTTACATATTGACTTTTCATCAGACATCCCAAAGCCTACTGGAACATCATATTTGTCTTAAGAAACATGACTAACAGGCAGCCAAACAGAGTTACTTTTGTACAGAATTAAACATCTTATACAGCACTATCACATAATTATCTGTTAAGAAATGCTATATATCATCAGCATTGCCTCTAGCAAGAACCTCTATAAATTTATTTGTAGATGAATCTAAACATCTAGATATCATCCATGGATGAAACACAAAGGTCTCTATATCAATAAAAGTCATTGCAATACACTGCAGCATTTGTTATATATTTCTGTAACAGACAATTATCTAGGCAGCTAAGAAGTCCACATTTAATGTAGCCCATTTAATATTTAGAGAAACTCTCTCTCCTTCTCTACTATCAGCACTGTGAAGATATTTACTAGCCAGGAACAGCATTAGCAGCAAAAAGGCTGTCAAAAACAGTTCTGTGTGACTTATAAAAGCTTAATTTTGTGTACTGGCAAGTAGCTTTTATATAATTTCCAGCATCTATCTATCCAATTAGACACAGCTCTAACTGGTCCCTGGTAACTGTCAACAAAGATTTCCCCATCTAATTTGAAATGAGATTTTACTGGCCATCTGCTGAAAGCCACTAAGTAACCAATCACTAATGGTTGTCACTAGCCACTGTTTCTGGCCATTATTATTCTGACTACCTGCTGTCAGATGATTGCATCATGCACGATTTTGCAGAATTAAACACAATTGTACCAATGCAGTATAACTTCAGTTCTCCCATTTTCCCTCTAAAGTCTACACTCTCCCCTTCTTCTATTTACACATATTTTATGTTATATTTTGAATGGTATATACTAATGGATCTAAGGTAGAAACAAACTGTGGTGCCTAATGGTGGATAGTTACTATGGAACTTCCATATGGATAATGTTTGAGAGTTGTGGGAGAGGAAGACCTTCGCCCTGTAGTATCACCTCCACCCAATACAAACACAACAATAAAAAATCTCTTGTTTTTGAAAACCCTGCTGCAGAGAGGAGCTAGGAAAGCCTGAGCAAAGCTAGCCAATCACAGCCTTTGGAAAGTTGGGGGGTATTATGGGGGGAACCTTGATGCTTGTCTGTTAAGCTGTCAGACAGGGCTAGTAAGAAGAAGAGTTGGGGGCACTTAGAAGAGAAGACAAGATAAAATCTGAATAGACTTTGTGGTTTCATGGGAGCTGAAAGTATAGAAAGAGTGAAAGAAGTTCACAGTTAATTTACTTGTTATACATTATATATTTACTGGTGTTATTTTCTACATCTCTCTCCTACTGCTTTCATTTAACAATGAATAAGGAGTATCACTCACATATTACCACATTGAATCCACTGATCAAAACACCCATTTCTCTATTATATCGTTGTCCTTGTGTTCTTTTGTTGTTGTGTGTTTTTCAAGTCATTTCTGACTTACAGTAACCCTATTGAAGTGTTTTCCTGGCAAGATTTTTTTCAGAGGAGAGAGTTGCCTATGCCTTCTTGTGGGTTTCCATGGCCAAGCAGGGATCCAAACTCTAGTCTCCAGCTATAGTCCAATGCTCCAACCACTGCATCAGTGGTGTTGTGGTACTCCACCAAACTAAAAATCCCACAATTTCACAGCATTGGGCCATGACAGTTGAAGTGGGGTCAAACTGCATTATTTCTGCAGTGCAGATGTAGTCCAGGATGCTCAAGAATGAACATCTCCAAGCTCATGCCCAAATTAGCTCAGTCTACCTATTTCCACACCCACTAGATCAGGAAGGCACACATATCAGCAGAAATGTTCAGTAGTGTGTTGAGCCCAGTGTTGCTAAAATGGTATAGAAATACCTTGTGTCTACTTCCACTAAGCTAATATGTCATTTGGTGAGGAGGATTCTTCTATTGCATAGGAAATTACTGCTAACCCAGCTGTGAGCAACTGAGATGGAATTGGGCATAAATCTAAATAAATATGTTAAGCTTTACAACCACAAATGACTTTGATCCTCTCGCAGAGGTAGCATATATAGTTTTAAGGATAAAACAAAAACAAAAACAGGGGAATCATCCTAAAGGCCAATCTTGCCCAATACCATTAAATCAATCTTACTAAAATAATTCAGCTAATGTGTAAATTCCTTTTCTCTGGCGAGCATTCTCCTCAATTAGGTTAATCAGGTCCAATTCACTGCATATCTGCAGGCAGAAGGTGCATCGTTCATTCTCTCTCCATCAGTTTCATTTGTTTGGTTTTATGGAATCGTTCTTAAAGAACTTACACCAGAGAGCTTATCCAGCACCTTGAAAGGAAGATACAGCTTCAAAGCCATATTAGAATCTCAATACATATGCCTGAAATAACCCTTCATTAGAGTTCAGCTTTTGTATACTCATGTGTCTGACTGCTTAATACAGCTAAAATAGGATTCATTACTGAATTTGACCTTGTACAGCAAGAGTACTCCAGAAGGATATTAAGAAATGGAAAAGAATCACAAATTAAACCACATCGTTGACAACAGAATCTGGAACCAGAAAGTTAAATAATGTTCTGCTATTTTTTTTTCTCGAGATAGAAATCACAGGCCACAACTGAAGTCCAGCTTAGCTATACAAACGTATTTGACAGTCAGGCTAATATTCATGCAAGATTTTGTGATGATTAGCCATTAACACTGCTGCCACACTGCAGACTTAATGCAGTTTGACACTATTTTAACTACCATTGCTCCATCCAATGGAAACTTGGGATTTCTAGTTTGTTTGAGCATCAAATCTCTCTGATAGAGAAGGCTAACTATCTCACAACACTAGAAATCCCAGCACTGAGCCATGGTGGTTAATGTGGAGTTAAACTGTATTAATTTTGCAGTGTGGCAGCAGCCTTTATGAATGTAGGGTTTTTCTTCTTTAGCTTTTAATATAATTTAGTAGTATTAAAGTGAATTTGTTGACCAATTTTTATCTGTCATTTGTGACCTGATGGTTTTAATTTCATTGCTAATTTCATATAGAAATTGAATAAAGAGTTGGAAACTACTACAGAGAAAGACTTAAAATACTTAAATGCCTAAACCTAGCAACAAAAGGATACAAGAAAATAAAAGAACCTGTGGTATAGTATAATAGAAGAACTAAGTTGTCTATTAAGGACTATTCAAAAGATGCACAGTCCTAGAAAAACACTGGAATATAGATTAAAAAAAGGAGTGAATTGGGTAGATAAAATAGGTTTGATTTAAAGAAGAACACAATTTATTTATAATGTGCTTTTGGGAAAGATCCATAAAGATATATAATATGTAATTGGAAGGTGGGTTAGGGAACATGGAAGATGGGGAAATTTTCACGGGGTAAACTGAGAACATATGGCAATATAGAAACTTAAAGAAGATGTATAGGAGAAAGTGTTCTGTATTCTCTGTCGTCTTTTTTCTTTATATATGTTCATGATGAAATTATTTTTTAAAAATTAATTTCATTGCTCGATGCCTTGAGAATTTTACACATTACAAAGCAGGGCAGAAATTCTTTAAATATATGTATAAATAATTGTCCATCTGAAATACATTTAAATTGAGAAAAGAGGAAAAATATGATTGATAATTTATTATTTATTATTTCATCATCATCATCATCTGGTTGCTCTTTCCTACTCTGCATTTCCCAATCCCTTCCTAAATTTCTCCCTATACCCCAATTCAGAACAAATACATGGCCTTGCTTTTGTGGGAATTAGGACACCTTTCTAGATAATTGCTCTTGGTAGCTATGAAGCATATGAACAGAAAGAATGAGATGAATTCAGAAAAAAAAGTGTTGACAAAAGAAGCCAGCAGAGTACCCATCGTTGATACTGTACTTCCAAAATGTCTGTTACTCATATGCACTATATTTTTCAAAGAAGAAAGCAGGAATTTTCTAACAATGAATCATCACATTTATTTCCCTTTTCTTTAAATGTATGGCTAACCTTGGCATACTTTGCCATATTGAATACTGTGGACTTTTCATGGAAACATTGGTTATTTGACATTATAAAATCAGACAAGATTTATGATTCAATAAATGCTCCACAAAAGTAGCAAACAGATCAGCAAATGTAATGGGTGTATGTGCCTTCAAGTTGCCTGTCAATTTATGATGACTACATGAATTTCACAGGGTTTTCTTAGGTAACGAATGCTCAGAGGTGGTTTTGTCTACTGCACCTGGTATTTTTTGGTGACCTCCCATCCAGGTTCTAACTAGAGCTGATCCTGCTTAGTTTCCAAGATCAGACTGGATCTAGTGTCTTTACGGTATTTAGGCTGTATACCAGAAAATATGATGTGCACCTGAAATAAAGCTTCCTAAACTAATCATTTTTATATTTCTTTGAATGAACATTATGCATTATTACATCCATACCAATTGGCCATCGTGTGCTGGGATTAGTTCAGAGAACTAGTAAGAATCAATCTATTATGTAATTACAAAGTACATTCTACAGTCGGCCCTTCTTATACATGGATTTTTTATACACGGATTTAAGCATACACGGTTTGAAAATGTTCCAATAAAGTATAAATTTAACTTGATGTTCCATTTTTTATTAGGGACACCATTTTGCTATGTCATTATACTTAATGGGACTTGAGCATACACGGATTTTGTTATACATGGGGGATCTTGGAACCAAACCCCAGCGTATAATAAGGATCCACTGTATAGTCTACAATTACACTACAAATGATCTCTAAGAGAAAACTGTATGCAGAGTGATATAAATAAAGAGCAGCACTGATTTTGTAAAAAAAAAAAATTCAGTCACATCAACTGAACATATACTAGATGCGAAACCTGAAGAAAATCTACAACTTCCTAATACATGCATTCTGCTTTTGAAAAAAACAGAGAAAAAGCTTTCAAACACAATCTCTGGCTATTTACAAATTAATAGTGCATGTGTGTTTAACCTTTCAGCTTGGCAGTGTATGCATTCTAAAATCTGTCCAATTTAAGATGAAACAGGCAGAGGAAATAAATATTCAATCAAAACAGGTATAAGAAAAATGTCTAAGAAAATCCAAGAGTGGATTTCACATAATCCTAAAGTGCCAAAGAAGAATGGTTTCAATCAATGTTTCTGCCTGACATTTGGTGTTTCATACCAAACAGCAAAAAGAACCACAAACATTATTAAAAAAACAAAAACAAAAACTGGGCTGGATCATTCTGCATTGGAACAGGGGCTGGCAACTTTGGGGGAGGGGGTTCCACTGACCAATTTTCTGTCCCTAGGGACCTTCCAGGGCTTTGCAGGAATGCCAAAATAACACAAAACTGGAACCATCCAGAAATCCATTTCTTATTTGAAAATATATATTTTTGAAGTTAGTGCAGTGGGTCCCTGTGATCTATTTCTAAGGTGAATCACTGATCCTGGAGGCTTGTAGGAAAATCAATTCAATTCATGCCACCATTTTTTTTCTCCCTCTAAAATGAATGGTCTAGATGGCCACAGCAAAACTGCTTTGGCAGCTGAATTTAACCACAGTATCACACACCACGCCGCCGCCCCCCTTGCCACCGGACTACTGCTGTGAGCTGTATTGCTGCCGGGCAGTCTCCTGGGTTGTAGAGAGGTGCGCAACTGCGCACTGGCCCGGGAGCCGCCCACGGACTGCGAACCGGACTTTTTTACAATTCAGCGTTTTGCAGCGGCCTGCCTGGTGAGCGGATTGGGAACACCTGGGAGAAGGCGGAGAGAGGGGCATGTCGGGGCAGCGGCACGTATAAAGCCGGGCTGCCTGGTCTCCTCCTTCACCACGCCCCCCCTTGCCACCGGACTACTGCTGTGAACTGTATCTCAAGATTTCCCCCCTCCTCAGTAATGTCTCCAAAGCCCCTTTTCTTTAGAATTGAAGTTGCAGTGGTTTATTGGTTGGTATTATTTTGTTTAATTTATTGTTATTTTAACTAGTTATTGTGGTTTTAAATTAGATATGTTGTTTAATAACTTTTTAAGGGGGGAGGGAAATATATTGTTTTTATGTTGTATGTTATTTTAATGTTGTAAACCGCCCGGATTGGTTCGCCACAGGGCGGTATATAAATAAAAAATTATTATTATTATTATTATTATTATTATTATTATTATTATTATTGCTGCCGGGCGGTCTCCCAGGTTGTAGAGAGGTGTGCAGCTGCGCACTGGCCCGGGAGCCATCCACGGACTGCGAACCGGACTTTTACTTCTCCGCAGCTGCGCAGCTGTGCAGTTGCGCTTAGTTGTGACTGCGCCAAGGCAGGGGGGAAGCACCCTTGCCAGCCATCGGCAGAGAATGACTGAGATGTCTTCTCTCTGCCTCTGTCGCTGTACTGTAGGGGGAGGAGGAGGTTATGGATGTGGGGAATATTTTGGGTGGGGAGGCAGAGGGTAATTTACCTGGTTCGGGCGGGGCTCCTATTGGAGTAGTGTGGGGCAGGGGGAGGTATGGCGGTAGGAGAGTGGATCAGCGTTCCAGGGGAAGGCGAGATCGATGCTTAATATCTATCTCTCCTTCCCATCCCTCTCCTAACCAAAGAGATCTGAGGGTCATTCCAAACATACCACAAACCCTGTCTCTGCTCCTGTGCAATGCCAGGTCCATCAAAAATAAGACCCACATCATCCACGACCTGCTCGAGGACAACAAATGTGACCTGGCTTGCATTACTGAGACCTGGTTAGGGCCTGAAGGGGAAGTTGTGTGGGCTCAGGCCCTACCTGCCGGGTACTCAGTGAAGGACCAGAACAGGTTAGTTGGGGGGGGTGTTGCCTTGGTGTATAAGAACACCTTGTCTCTGACCAGAAACCATGTCCGTCAAACCTCCTATATTGAGTGTATTTACTTGACCCTGAAGGCCAGGGACAGTCTAGGGATTCTGTTGGTCTATCGGCCACCCCGTGCGCTAACTGACTCCCTTAACGAGCTGACACAGTTGGTCTCGGAGCTGATGCTGGAGTCCCCCAGGCTTTTGGTCCTGGGAGACTTCAACTTCTCCCTCGCGGCCAACTATGTTCCATCCGGTGCGGCTCGGGAATTCATGGATACCAAGACATCCATGGGCCTGTCACAACTGGTCCTGGGGCCTACGCACTCTGCGGGTAATACAGTTGATATGGTCTTTTGTTCAGACATGGAAATTCCATGGGCGGAAATATCTAATATTTCCCCCCTGTCATGGATGGATCATTTTCTGGTAGAGGCAAAAATCAAGGCATCTACCCAGATCCCTCCCGGGGGTGGCAGACCTATTCGAATGGTCCACCCTCGAAGGCTGATGGAACCCAAAAGGTTCCAGGAAGCCCTAGAGGGGTATATGGTTGGAAATGACGGCGATTCTGTTGATGCCCTGACTAACATCTGGGACATTGATCTCTCCAGGGCTATACACAGTATCGCTCCCAAGCGTCCTCTCAGGCCTGCTTCCAAAAAGAAGCCCTGGTATACGGAAGATCTCCGGGCAAGGAAGCGGGTGCTGCGATGGCTAGAGCGTGTCTGGCGGAAACACCAGCGTTTACCCGACAAGGCTCTCCTAGACCGTCTTTTCGATGACTATGGAGAGGCGATAGATGCGGCAAAGGAATCGTTCTTTGGCGCATGTATCGCGTCCGCGGAGTCGCGTCCAGCAGAGTTGTTCAGGGTGGTGAGGGAACTAACTCAGCTCCCTCCTGCCCTGAACCCTGCTCTCAGGTAAATTTGGTCCCAAGTTACAAGGAAAGGGCTAACAATAAGCCCTTTAGTTAGGGTTGCCGAATTGTCCCAGTCATTGAGATTTCCAAGCCAAAACCTGAAGCCTAGGTCTCATCTACACTGCAGAAATGAAGCAGTTTGACATCACTTTAACTATGGAATTCTGGGATTTGTAATTTTGTGACATATATACCCTTCCCTGACAGCACAGCTCCATCAGACTACAAATCCAAGAATTCCACATCATTGTGCCATTGAAGTTAAATGAGACCTAGATTTCAAGTCAAGCTGCTTGATTTCTGCAGCCCTAGTGATGATCCCAATAATGTCATTAAGCATTATGCATTAAATGACAACGACAGCTGCCCACAGCTTGTCATTCAAGCACACACATATAAACACAACATTTTTTTTCCAGTTTGGAAATTAAAACAGAAATCTTAGCCAAAGACTCTGTTTCCAGATCAAGCTTTTGCTTAAGTGGAGAGTTAGGATGAAGAACATTTAAACTAGCCTACATGTTTCTAGCCAGAAGATAGAATCAAAACAGAACAGAGGATGAACCCTGATTCCACAGCAACAAGGAAGGAAAGAGGAAACTAACTAGTCAAGTAAATACACAGAGCCCCCTGGGAGGTCTTTGCAATTTGCAGCAGAAAACTGTACCAAACTTTAGCTGAGCTGGAGATTTGAACACAGCCCTTTTCTTTGGCCAGGCGATGAGCCCACCAAAAGTGGAAAATTTGCTCCTTTGACCCTATCCAGATGCAGAGGACATTATGAGCCAACCCCATGATATGCCACCTATAGATCTGACCCCAGGCCAGTGCAACGGTAGGCCTACCTACTGCCATGCCATAGAGCTGCTGTCACACTCCTCTTACCTGTTGTCACTGCTGCATTCACTCTGAAGACCCCTGCTGTAGGCCATATGAGGAGGAGTGGGACACTTGGCTTCACCCACGTGACCAGGCACCCCTTCCCAATGTCATAGACTGTGACTGGGGCCTTCAGAGCAAATATAGCAGTGGCAGGTAAGGAAAGGAGCATTCAAGTGCTCTGCCAACAGTCACAGCAGAATTTCCATGAAATTCCACTGGAAAAAAGCCAATCTTTTTAGACCACATTAATGTGAGATTCATCTGGGGCTATTGGCTTATGTTGTCCAGATAGGATGAAGCCAGGAGGAGGGAACAGGGGACTTTTCCCCATGTGTTCAGCCCCTATGTCTCCTGTCTAGAGATGAGCTATAAAAATTGGAGACTCAGGGCCAGGCCCTGATATTTAGCACCCCTACCTCTAGTGCCTCCCTCAACGTCTTCAAACCTTTTTTTAAAGTATCGAGATATAGTAAAGTTAGCCCAGACTTCAGAAGGAGAAATTAACAAATAAAGGCAAAATCCAAATTACTAATTCTAAATAAAGCAGGCATGCCACGGTGGTATAATTGTTTGAATGTTGGACTGGGACAGTGGGGGAGCAGGATTTGAATTCCTGCTTGGCAATAAGAACCCATTAGGTACCTTTGGGCAAGTCATGCTCTCTCAGCCTCTGACACTTCCATGATAGGGTTGTGTTAGGGTCATCATACATCAGAAATTACTTGAAGGCACACAACAATTGACAAATAAAGTAAATCCACTGAAAAAATATAATTTACACATGTTATTTGTTTACCAATAAATAGGCTCATTTAATAGGTATAATCTGTTTAGAACTACCAATTAAATTTAGGCTATAAAGGGTAGTCAGAGGTGTACATAGTTAAACATTCACATCAAGTTTGTGTCAGTGAAGCAACTTCTTTACAGGGAGAAAGAAAATCACTTTCCATTCCAGCAGTGCTCCTTTCAGTTTGCATGAGATGAATACTAAACATAGTTGTACTGCACATATGTCCACTTAGTCAAGAGTCTCATTGGGTGACCTTGGTTCCATCACTCTCAGCCTGATCAAGCTCACAGTTCTGGTGTGAGGATAACAATGTAAATGCTCCTAACCAATACAACACAAGGATTCATAGAAATCTACTTGAATAATACACTGAGGATTGGCATTGAACTAGTATAATCTTCCTCCACCAGACCCATTTAGGCAGTCCCTGTCAGACAGATTTCAAAAAGTCTCAAATTAAAAAGTGGGTGTGGGAGAGGTGGAGTGGGGAGAGATTTTATCAATGTCACACTCCAAACACATAGCCTTAACACACTGTATGTTAACAGAAGAAAAGGCAAAACAGAAAGCAAAGTATTTCCAATTGGAAGTAAAGTGAAATATTGGAGACACAGTGTATAATCAAAGAGGTCCAATGTAACCAAACAGCTTCTTGGCCCTTAAAAGAACTCTGGAGTAGGAAATGTTCATTGCAACTATGCTCTGTGGAAGTCACGAAGAAGCCAATTTAAGGATTAAAATTCTTCTCTGGAATACAGTTTATCCAGATACCTGCTGTGCTTTATAATGCCCTTTATTTTCATATTTGAATTCACTGTCATATAGGTCAAACAAACTAGCAAGCAAACAAAAGGCCAGATCTGTAATTCACACATGTAGTATTCAAACAATACAGGACAAATGATTCCATACTTGTTGAGAAATGCACCCTCCAGGATTCACAGGGATCCCATGAGCAAAGGAGAGTTAAATCCATAGATCTTGGCTAGTTCTTAGAGATCATGACTGCCAGAGTGAAAACTAGAGAGAGCTCCTATACCTTTAGTCATTGGATAGGAGAGGGGTTTCCAGTATGTGTTGTTACTTGGTTGCATGACAAACAACACATGCTGAAATTCCCTCTCCTGCACAACCATTAAAGGTACAGGAGCTCTCTCCAGTTTTTCTTCCCCTTCTGGCAACACTAAGTGAATCATATGGCAAAGTCAATAAAATTAATGCTCAGAGCCTGGAAATGTTGTTGTTGTTGTTGGTTGGACTACAGTTTTCAGAATTCTCTTGCCAATATGGCCAGCAGCCATATTGGCTGGGTAACTTGAGAACCTATTGCTCCAAACCATACCTTTTCCAACCTTTGCTAATACTTTAAAGGGTTAAAGTGGGTCTGAAAACACCAGCATATTTCAACAGCTGAGGGAGAGAGAGAAAAAGAAAAGACAGAGCCATGTATTCCACAACATAATTATGCGCATTCAAAATTATTCTGAAATGTTGTTGTTTTTCCCAGGTACGCATCCACTGTGATATCGTCTCATCAAAGGCATGCCTCCATTTCAGATGGGATACTGGCAGTTTCTACAATGATAGCATGATCCTATTTCATATATTGCTCCCTTCTGTAATATAATCCTTTGATCTGACAATGTTGAAGTATTTTAAATCATTTTAATATTGTCAATAGTTTAACGGCAATTTGATTTTAACGTTCAGATTCAATTTTGGAAGAAAGGTGGGATGATGATGATGATGATGATGATTTGATACTACAAATGATGAAGTTTTAGGATGCATTTTCGACTACAAGTAAATTTGTTTGTAAATTTCATACAAAAATGTGGGGGCTTATTTGAGATTAAGAAGTGCTAACATGAATACATTCTAGATCTGAAATGCTGCAGAGTAAATACCACATTGCTCAACACAATGTTTTCATTTACATCTCATCATACACTTGTAACGTAAATCAGCAGTAATGAGGCAACAGCATATTTCTACAGTACCCCATCTAAAAAGCTGTTGTAATGAGAGAATGGGGGGAGCACATAAAGTTATGTAAATATATTAAGTGTGAAGCTTTACAGGAATGTAAAGGGGGAAGTTTGTAATTCATATTTATTTCATCATTTAAATAAAGCATAATTTATTTAAAAGGTTTCTATTCTACATTTCCTCCAACGGACCCCCAAGACAACATTTTTAAAATTTAGTAGTCTTGATCTCAATAAACACAATAGCTCAGTTCAGATGTCACATTTTCAATCCAACAAACCATAATTTGTTGGTTGGGAGTATATCCTGTATTCATATACTATATTTCCTATTCCTCTCCCCCATGCCTGGCCTAATGCAAGACTTTTTAGTTTGTTGAACAGCATTTCACTATCATGCCCAAAGTGGGAAACTATAGTTTGAGTTTACACACCAGGATTGCAAACAAAGCTACAAACATGCTTTGCATTCTGATTTTTAGGGAGCACAGAAACCAATTTTTTGGTTCAGCTTACACAGGAAAATAGTTAAACAGAAAAATGCAAAATGCAAAAAGATTGTTTTCTTGAGGGGGGAGACCCACACTCCTACATTGGAGCCTTCAGTCATGAAAAGGAAGGTTCTCCCTCAAATATGAATATGAGAGCACTGGATGTATCCATAATATCCTTACTCTCAGACCTGTAACACTTACAATTAGGTTGGTTTTATTTTTTCTATGAAGTGCTACAGGAGGGGATATTTCAAATGCAGACTTCCAGCAGCCAGCCTTGTTGCCTACATTTTGTATCCCCAATGTTCCATGCCTTAAAATGGTCAAACAAAGTAGCTTTCCTCATACTTTGGATTGCCCCTCCTCAATTGATGCCAGTCCAGCCCAGTCCTATCACATCAAAGATCATGTAGTCAATTCAATATTTGATCTCCAGCCCACCCATCCCTACAGAGTACGCTGCTATATATCTGTTCCTGTTTGCCTAATCTAGGATTTGACTGCCACTCATTTATAATCTGACACCTATCCATTAATAATGAGACCTTTACCTTACCCATGTTAATATTTCATGGCATCTATGTGCAAGCTAGGTGCAAGGTAGGACCCATTTTGGACAGCTTAAGTGTAAGACATAACTTTGTCATATGCCAAGACAGTAAGGGGTTAATAGGAGTCCCCCACCCCCATGTCAGAAATATTATAAGAAGTGACAGGTAGGAATGAGTGCTGATTCCAGATCACAGATCACAAAACATATAGAAAACCAAGACACAATAAAGTCATCACTTTAGGGCTATTTTTATCCCATCCTAATTTGGAAGCTATGGATCAAGTAGTTCTGCATAATCAATAGTAATCATAAAATCTGTTTGTGTATATATGCTAAATCCAATGACATGAATGCAATTTATACAACATACCTTTGTTGTTCTTGCACTGAGCATGTACAACACGACTTCCTGGCCCACATATTCCATTATAGGGTAAACAGAATCCTTCTGAAATAATCCATTCATAACATCCTGGATTGTCACATGGAATAGATTCTATCAAGTGTGGACAGTTGTCAGAAGTACCTATTGGTTCCACAATAATGTGTCTGTGCCTCATTTTGAAACCTAAGAGAGCACAAAGAAAGTGACTGAGTTTCATCTCACATGAAAAGACATAATTTGCATTAGACTATTGTGCAACCCTGAAATTATAGCCTGTTTCACACCCCTCTGTTATACAATCAACTTTTTTTAAAGTTCAAGATGTGCTAAGTTACAATATGCATACTACAAATGCCAAACCACACTTGAGAATCACATGAAGGAGCCTCAGCTTACACATGCTATGTTCCTCATACATCCACTGATTTCTTGTCACAATTCTTGATTCTCAGGAAGCCACTGGATGTGTATGAATACCAGCCCCCCCCCCATGTATTTAGTGAAGCAGGGAGGAGCAAACTAACTAGTTATACCCCACACCACATGTTTGACATTACTGTGAAAGAAATAGAGCTCCTTTCATGCAAATACTGAACAAGACAACACCTGGAGAGTGCAGTTGGTGGGAACAATACCACTCTCTTTCATACATTCTGTAAGTTTTTGGTTCCTTCTCATGCATGTTTACTTTTAGGGCCTTTTCATGCTATACAATTATGACATTATGATTTCACTTTAACTGCCATGGCAACATCCTATGGAATCCTGGAATCTGCCATTTAGGGAGTGGTACTTCAAATTCTCAACCAGAGAGATCATCTAGTGTTTCATTAGACTACAGATCCTATGATTCAATAGGGCATGGCCATGTCAAGGGAATCATAGTGCTATAACTGTATAGTACAAAGGAGCTTTAAGGAAAGCATCAATAGTGCATGGATGTAAGGTGTTTTTCAAGCTATCAAACACATAGCTACTGAGGCACACAAACTATGGGTGCAACACCACTTTCCTTTCCCAGCTAAATGAATCGATTGGAGAGAGTGGTTTCTAGGCATTTACTTTGATATATAATTGTCCGCAAACCACATTAGCTGTATCCAGCAGATTATCTTTCTGTGCTTGCTGGTTCTGGTCTGCTCTTTCCTCCACCACAATCCCATCCATGGATCAGTGGGAAGGTCTGAAGTGGGAATCATGTTCTACCTATATAATTTAGAATTGTATTTAGTCATACGAACCTACACATACAGAAGGTCATGAGGATAGATGACAGAGGGAGTTAGGATGTCTCAGTACAGACTGTCAGATATACAGCGCTGGCATAGAAGAACATGCCTTTCTTAAAAATTCATCAATATTAACTGCTCTACTATAGGTTGAGACTCCAGTGGCTGCCATCCTCCAGAACTAATTCAGTTTGACACTGCTTTACCAGTTGTGGCTCCATCCCATGTAAACCTGGGGTTGGTAGTTTGTTGTGACAACACAGCTCTCTATGGAAATCCTCCATGAAGCATGATTCTCCTTTAAAACAAAGGAAGCACACACACACACACACACACACACACACACACACAGTCCTGTTTTGTCCCCTCAAAAAGAGTTATGAGCTCAGGAGTACATTTCTGGCTACTTTTGGTTGGAGAAGGCAAAGTGTGACCCAGGATGGCTCTCAGTAGGAGCTAGTAACTAGTTCCCCAGAGCTTGCCTACTTTTGCCTCAAACCTAATGACTGGATCAAATCATTTAAGAGACTTGGATAGTAAGCCATGAAGAATTTTATTGGAAGCTAAAGAATTAAGCCTTTTACCCTGGAATAGATCACGAAATGAGGATGAGAACATTTCATCTATTTTATGAAGGAATAAGGATGTGACATATTGCATGTTCTTCACATTTAATTATCTTCTACCTGATTAAAACAATATATTCAAATTTTAAATTTAACAAAATCATGGCAAAAATAATAATTACAATTTACTTGTCACATACGTTATTATGTCAGGGAGCAGATAATGCAGAACGAGACAATCACACAGATTTATTAATCATATAAGAATAATTGCCCTGTACTTCTGAATACAGATGAGACATTTGGTCAGTCTGTATCAGTAAGTGGTGGTGGAAACTAACAGTCTCTGGCCACCATTGGCCAGAAGATCTTTTTGAATTATTGCGACTCAGTGGCTTTCAAAGCTTGCTATTTCAGAAGAGAGAAAACAGAACACAACAACAATGACAATAGTTATAATTTAGAATGTACCTTTTCTCCCTTGAATGTCTTGGCAGTTTTCATGAATGCAAGGGCCCCATGGCAACCAGGAAGAAACCAGGCATTCAGGAGGGCAAGGAATACTGCAGAGTTGAGAAGCCGGGGGAGCAGGAGCAAGACATTGCTTTTTTTCAACAGGTCTAGTCACTTCAAAAGGTGGCAGAGGAAGAGAAGAAAGGGAGAAAATGTACATATTATTTTCAAGCTAGCAGATTCCTGAAATGTACTTGTGATATATTTTCCCAGAAGCAATAAAAAAACTGTCAGAATGCAAGCTAAAAGGGGGATAATAACCATGATAAATTGTGTCCCCATCAAGTTTGAAAAATGTGTATCTGAATAATATGATATGATATTCAGAGCTTGGAATTAACTTGATAAAAATTAATTTCTTACCCACAATTCTTCCTAATTTTTGACAACAGTTTAAAAAGTCATTGTCTTAATTGTTTTAATGTCAGTGATGTTAATAGCTTTACATGTCTTTAATTAGTTATTTGAAATTGATAGGCCAATCAACCAATTTTTATAACTGTAACTGGAATTTTTAAAATTACCAACATATTATTAATGGTTAATATAATAAATTAAAATTGAATATTAACTAAAACTGTGACTGTGAATCAAGTGATTTTTGAATTGAGGCCAACATTTTGCTTGTTTTTTTAAGGTACACCAGGATATTTTTTTTACTAATTTTATTTGATGTTTTCAATTGTAAAGTTTTTAAATGTTTTTATTTTTGAGCTGATTTGGGTCCCTTTCTGGGAGAAAGGTGGCATAAAAATCAAATAAATAATTTAAAAAAACCATGATACCTTCAATACTAACATTTTGAGACCATGGTTACCTTCAATACTAACATATGATGTATGCTGTATGCCAGGTTTTATTACTATTACTGTTTTATCTCTATCATGTAAAGTGCTGTGCAAACTTTACAGTGCTCTATAAATAAGTGTTAATAATAAATAATGGTTCCTTGATTTTGGCAGAGAATATAGTATACTCCCAAACCACTACCTCACTACTAGAAATCCTGATTCCACATATAACTTTAAAATACATCCAGCAATGATCCTTGTCTTGAAAACTTTCTCTCCCTCTCCATGATCATAATTCCTATAGCTCTAGCAGGCTTTGCCATCCAAAGGACTTCTGCTCCTTCAAAAGACTTTTAACCTTTCTTCACTGCTGCCCTCCACATGTTTCAGGATTCCACATGGAATGGCTTTCACAATATCTGTTCAATGCAACTTCTCCTGCATCTTTCCAATCCCTCCACAAACCCCACAATTGCATATACCTCCTTCGTTTATCCCTGCTTTCACTTCCCAGTCTTCCCTCTTTTATTTCCCTCTGTTATATGAATGAATGAATGAATGAATGAATGAATGTAAAATTGTAGTTTACTGGCAATTTTTGTTGGATTAGAAAAAAATCTTGTTGCTTTGTGATCAGACAAGAAGAAGGGTCAGAGGAATGAAACCATTCCTGAAGAACTGGCTGATAGGCCATTACATCCCTCAGCTGAGTACATGACAAGAAAGCCCAATAAGCAATAGACAACTGCTACTACATATAAAATGAGAGAAAAATTGAGATTTTTGCATTTTCAAGATTTCCTCTCCCTCCAAAGAAAAAAAATTGCACAAAAATGTTTAAAAACCTGTTAGACAAAGAAAGCTCAACAGGATAAGATCATCTGCTATTGTAAGTGAAATAACAGGGGGGGGGGGAACCTGAAAAATTTGCAGTTCGGGATCCCCCCTCCCATGGTATAAATTACATTGACCAGTATTACATATCAGCTACTTAGTTTACTTACATTATGGTAAGTTAAGTATACTTAACCAAGGTTCCATCTGCACTGTAGAAATAGTCCAGTTTGACACTACTTTAACTGCCATGACTGAATGCTATGGAATTTGGGGAACTGTAGTTTGTTGTGGCACCAGAGCTCTCAGACAGAGAAGATTAAATGGCTCACAAAACTACAGTTCCCAGAATTCCATAGCATTGAACCATGACAGTTAAAGTGGTGTCAACCTGGATTATTTCTGTTGTGTGGATTCAACCTAAGTAACCTGTTCTGCCCAACTCCCCCAAACCTGATGGAAACATTGTTCATCCATGCTCCAGTCATTGGCGGAACTGACTTCCTCCCCATGCAATTGATACCTGGCAAAGTAGGTTGGGGGTGAGAGTTACAATCATGGCAAAATATCACAATTATTACTAAGTAACAAGAGTGACTACAAAATAGGTACCTAGATTTATCCATCTGTAACTGTTTCCTATCCACAATCACATGCTCAAAAGAAGACATATCAAGAATCAACAGGGAGTTTTTTGTTTTTAAATAGTAGCGGACAAACACATCCCCCATCTTATTTCTCAGGCACTTATAGGATATGAGTCCATAATTAAAAGTTAATTACACCAATATACTCCAATATAATTCAAAATTAATTGAAAGTTCTACTTAGATTGAAAGGGTGTTTTCAGAATTACTATTTTTCCCCAGAAGCAATATTGCTTTTGACATATTCATTTAGGGACTGCTCCTAAGTTGGCAGAAATCCAATTCACCTTACTTCTAAAGTAAATAGTCCTTTTCTACAGGTTCTTAAAGTCAAATGGCAGAAAGCGCAAGATAAATATTAGCCTGTTTTAACCACCAAGCTATTCCCTTTCAAAGAGACTCATGCATTTCTTAATATGCCCTTCAGCGTTAGGCTTTGCAAAACAGTTTATCATTTTGGTAATTCACTGGTAAGCAAGAAAGCAAATCAGGCCTACCACATTTTGTCATTACAAGCAGATTCAGTTCAAACTATAAGAAAGCATTATTGGCTATGTTTCTAAAGTCACGTTGCTTGTTTCGACACAGTTTTGCAATGTCTTTTTGCAACAATCCCATTTATTTTTCAAACCCACCAGCAATATAAACATAATACGCAGCATTAACTCTCAGAATAAGAAGACTAGATTAAATGTTTAAGCAACTGAAGAATTTAAAAAATGAAATTGAAATTGAAATTGAAAATGCAACAGATTAGAGTAATACCTTTGATATAATAACTCCACAAAAAGTTTTCTTAATGCCATAATGGTTGTCAGCCTGAAGTCTTGCTAAGAATGGAAAACTGCACAAAACTATTATCAATCCTACACACTTATAAAGAAATAAATTACTGAGACACACAGGCCAATTAAACCAGTTTCCCCTCACCTTCACCATGACACAATGCAGGGTTAAATTCTGAATTCAAGTCCAGATTGTCTTTATGATGTTAGGCCATACTCCACCTAATCCACTCAATCCCTGCCTAAAATGGTTTTTACCCTTTGTTCTGGCACTCCATAGCAACATTGGGTGGCTGTTTACAGATGCATCTTGCCATGCCATCCAGCACCACCACTGGCACATGTCACTGAGATTACAACAAAGTGCCCACCCATGTGATCAACACTAGGTGCCAGGTTTTTGGCCTCAGAGGAAGAGATTTGAGCCAGCAGTGGCAGTGAGGGGCAGCACAGTAGGACGCATGTGTAGATAGCCACTCATAGTCACTATGAAATACAGAGGTAATAGGGGGAATCCAGGGCAATTCCAGGGCCAGAATACTCCGGGAGTAGTCTGGAATATTCTGGTCACTGTAGACGAACCCAATAACAAAGTGATGATCCATGGACCAGTGCCAATCCCAGAGCCTTCAACAACCAGTCCCAGGTGAGCTTCAAGGAAAGATAACAGCGATTGTAGCCAACGAGAGCAGAAATGGTTCCAATGTCTGATACGCTGGGAGAAATACTGTTGGGTCCTCACTGTGATAGATTGAGATGCACTGCTGTATAAGATGGTCACAGTTTTGAGGATGCACAACAAAGCTATTGTATTGCAGTACAGGTTTGTTTCCCTCCCTGACAGCAGCAACAGTAGAGTCCATTTTGGATCTGAAATAATTTCTGCTACAGTGCTACAACTATAGAGTAATTGCTTGAAGGTGGAAGGATTCTGATATACAGTATTCACGACCTGCTGAAAAACCCTTTTTATTGAAATGGATGCAGGAAACTGATCAGGAGACAACTTTTCAGAGGGCAACTATAAACCTTATTCTAGGACCCTAATGTTTAATTCTTGAAACTCTCAGTTGTCCTTTCACCAGTAAGGAGAGACCTTTTTACATGCACAAGCTTTTGGTTATCAATTGGTTGCTGTAGAAGGTTTTTTTTAATGGATGTAGGTGCTATACTTTTACTCTTGTTATATTTCAAATATTTGGGCTGTTTTTAATAGCAAAGTTTGTCTGATTTTTTTAAAAAATGTTCTATTATGCTAATATTTTTGTCTTTATTTTGTCTTGATGTCTTGAGCCATCTTGGGGAAAAAGCAGGAAATACAATACAATCTGAACAAAACACCACACACAAATCCAAAGTCTGTAAAACGTAACTTTTTGGACTACAGTGACGACAACAAATTGAAGACATGGTTCCTGGGAGGACTCTGGAACCTCTACACTAATAAAGCAACTTTTCCAAGCTCTGCAAATGTTTCCATCTCAGTGAATCTGTTGTTTATATGACATCTTCTGAAAATAAGGTAAACCTTATTTCATCAGATCACTGAAGAAATAAAAAGGCTTTATTTTAACTACAACAATAATATGTATTAAAATTAAAAACTCCTTTTGCTAACACAAGTAAACTAGGCAGGGATATTATTTTATTTTTTGTAAATAGATGAGTATTTGTTCTTCATGCAGCAGAACTTACAGTGACATCCTACATGAGAATATACAGTACCTGTCTCTCAGCCTGTGTCCTTTAATACGTTTAAATTCTAAGTACTGTCATAGCTGACTTTTTAAACACTTATATTTAGTAAAATGGCTTCTGTAATAATAAATACAATGGTTCAGTTATGGGAAATGTGGTATGACTGACACAACACTGTATACTAGTTTATCGAAGTACTGTACTGATTCTAGACTAACCACTCTAATTTCAGAAAAATTTCCAGGGAGAACAGAAAGATTTTATCCCTCCCTCCAGTTTGGCGACCCAGACTCTCAAATTGAAGGCTGCATCTACACTACCGAAATACAGTGGACCCTTGTTATACGCTGGGGTTTGGTTCCAAGATCCCCCGTGGATAACAAAATCCGCAGATGCTCAAGTCCCATTAAATATAATGACATAGCAAAATGGTGTCCCTTATAAAAATGGAAAATCAACATTTGATATTTGAAATTTATACTTTTTTTGAACATTTTCAAACCGTGGATGCTTGAATCCATGTATAAGAAATCCGTGTATAATAAGGGCTGACTGTACTCTGGTTTGACACTGCTTTAAGTGCCATGGCACAATGCTATGGAATTGTGGGAAACTGGAGTTTTTTCTGGCACCAGAGCAGAGCAAACTTCCCAGAATTCCATAACATGGAGCTATGGCAGTTAAAGCAGTGTTAAACCAGAGTATTTGTACAGTGCAGATGCAGCCAAAGAGAAGGTTGCTAGGTTCTGTGCTGGTATGATTACTACTCACAGACAAATATTAGGAGAGAAATTATAATATGGAACCCTTAGTTATATATTTAAATGTGCTAGCTATGAAATTTTAACATTTTACCTTCTTGGCTTTTAATTTTGGGGTATTAGAAACCGTTCAAAATTTGTATTTAGTGCAGATTTTATGAATTTTGAACAGTATTTGTACCGTATTTGTATGTACTTTTATTTATTTTATTTTTTATAATTGGTCTCTGACCAACAATAAGTGAATTAATGGATAGATGTATACTGGTTTTTTTAGTCTATTTATCCATTAAGTATGTTGGCCTTAATTATGAATGTTAGTATGTGAAGTTGAAAAGTTTACAACATTTTTACTAAAAAAAGGTGATAAATCAATTTATACAAATATCAAGCTGTTTTGCGGGGTTTCTACTTGAGTGCTAGATAATGGCTCTTAGTAAAGTTAACTGAACCAGTGTCTTCCATCTGTAGGATTTGGCCATTTATATTTTCATGCTGTATGCAGATATTGACAATAAAACTAGACAACTGAAAGTCATATAGATACATTCTTACTGGTGACAACTAGTTGTATTTTTTATTCTCCTAGTATGTAAATTCTACTTTATTGTGGATCTTTAACTTCATGTCTTACAGAGTTGGTGTGTGTGTACACATGCGTGTGTGTGAAAAAAATCACAGCAAGATAGAAAGATTTCCAGAATACAAAATAGTTTGACTGCATGTAACAAGATGAGAACTTCTAGATAGATTGTCCTTCAAGACAACTACTGGAACTGAATTCTTTTTAATCAGTACTAAATATTCAGGCAATAAAATTTTAACTCCACCACATGTCAACATGTGCCTAATGTCTGGAAGGATTTATGAAATTAATTGTTATCTTTAGGACAAGAGTCACTTTACTAGAAAGCCTACTAGTGTGATTTTAAAAAAAGGATACTACAGACAATAATTCACTAACCACTTAAATTGGTAAACAATAGTTGTAAATAGGCCTATTTAAGTGTCTTGTGAACCACATTATTATGTCTTCTCAGAACTATTACAAATTAATTAAAAAACATATTGGATCTTTAGTTAATGGCACTAAAGTAATAGGAACAAATGAATAAAGAGTCTTCCAACAAAGTTTTTCTTAAGTGAAATAAATGATCTCATAATTTAGATCTAACAGCTGCCCTATTGTAGATGCAGGATTTTAATAATATTCATCTTTAATAGTGCAGTTGCACTAATCTTTCAAGAAAATACTAAAATAAATTAGCAAATGGACTACCGGCTAAGTTTTCAACATCATTTTACTTTATGATCTCAATGAAGTTAAAAGTACAGGTGACTTCATGGCCAAAACAGCTTTGGCAATACCACGCAAAGATCTGACAATCTGAGATATGGTGCCCACATATATGCTTAGTTGTGGCTCCTATTTATACAGTGGACCCTTAGTATCCACTGGGATTTGATTCCAGGACCCACCCACCCCATGGATATCTAAATATGTGGATGCTCAAGTCCAGTTATATACAATGGCATAGTAGGGTGATGTCCCTTATATAAAATGGCAAAATGAAGGTTTGCTTTTTGGAATTTAATTTTTTTATAAATATTTGCAAAATGTGGATGCTTGAATCTGTGGATTTGTGGATATTGTGGGCTGACTATAATTCCCACATGTATTTCAAGAATTATTAACTGGGACTGCATGTACACATCATCCAGAGATCAGGGTTCTGCCACAGATACAGATGCATCCTATTACTGATCTCTGGGAACACAAAAGACACACTGCAGAAATAATCCAGTTTGAGACTGCTTTAACTGCCCTGGATCAATGCTAGGGAATTCTGGGAACTGTAGTGTTGTCAGACATTTAGCCTTCTCTGCCAGAGAGCTCTGGTGCCACAATAAACTACAATTTCCAGGACTTCCTAGCTTTGAGTCAGGAAAGTTAAAGTGGTCTCAAACTGGATTGTTTCTACAATGTGTTTTGGACCTAAGTTTCCTGAATGACAATAGCAAGAGTTTCCAAGGAAGAGCCATAACAGAGTTTGTGTGAGGCCAGGTTCAGAGCTTCCCCTTGGAAAAGTATTGCTGGCAGTGACCGAAAAAGTCAGCACATGCTGCTAAACTACACTTGCAGATGTTTTTCTAGATATTTGTCAGTTGGTATCCCTGTCTGCACTCATCACGAGGAGACAGAAACAGCCTGTCCACAATGTGCTCTTTATGGTGCTACTGAAACATTTAGAAATGACACGAAGTCTGGACAGCTGAGAATACATGAAATGTATTGGCACTTCTAGACATTCCTGGCAAGTCCTGTCAGTGTGATGGAGACCCCTTTCTGAATGAAGATAGGTACAAAATTTTGCTTGTGGTAGAAGAACATTTCTGGACCATTTAAGCTGAATGAGAAACAGAATTCTTGAATATATGGTGAATAGAATAAGATTGTCTCCATATTTGCATTACAAGGTGCAAAGATAGAAAGTTATTTTGTTTATTACATTCTGCCTACTGAATCTCTATGCAACAGATGCAGTGGGGCCCCCACAGTAGCTGAGGTTAAGGAACAGGACCCTCATGAAAGTAGGTAAACTGCAAATTAAAAAAATCACTTTTAAAAAAAATTGTGAAACACCTCTCTAGGACTCTCTAGGTCCTCCACAGCAACTCTATAACCAACATCCTCTGGAGGTTTACCATAGAATTGTGCTGGAGGTTTACCATAGAATTGTGCTATAGGCTCTACAAATGCCTAGAGAAGTGGTCCCTCTAGATTCTCCAGCATGACCTCTGGCAGATGTTGGCCACTGAGTCATGCTGGAGAGCCTAGAATTTCAGAGAGAGTACATATTAATCAAATCCATGAATAATTAAATCCACAAAAGTCAAATCTGCAAAAGCAGAGGGCCAACTGTAACTGTATTTTCTACCCAGAAAACAAATGCATAAGAAAACAATAGAAATGTTGAAATGTTGTGTCTTTAGCTTCACTGTGATAAGTATCAGTCTCCTAGGCTACTTCACAGTAAAAATGTGAGGAATGCTCAATATTTGCATCCCTGATGGGGGGGAAAAAGAGAGAGGTGTCCTGGTACTCAAGACATGACACTGAAGAAAAGGAGAGCAACCATGAAGTTCTTTGGACCTTCTTTTGTAAAATTCATGTACATAAAAATACACATGGCATTCTTCCACAGAAAATGTTTTTCGGGCTGAAAATAAGTTTCCTGTGAAAAATAAATCTTTTTAGTAAAGGAAATATATTGCATAAATTTATGAAAATTTTACAGATGGTTGCACAGAAAATGTGTTTCCTGCTTAGAGAGATATATTGTTTGGGATTTTTTCTTTATAGAAAACCCCTTCTGTGCAGAAATATTATGCATATTTTAGGCAAATCTCCCAGAGACACTGAGAATGAATACTGCTTGAAAATGACAAAGAAATTTGTATTTTCATGAAGCATGAAGGAAATCCCTGAAATTTCTGGAGTGAAAATTATCCATTCTTGTATGAGAGAAGAAAATAGGTGTACATAACGCGAGAGCGCCTCCCGGTGGCTAGGGGCTTAGCGAATATGTGAACGCATGGCAGAGATGCGGTCATACGGTGTTCCTTAGCCCCTAGGTCATCCCAATGCCTGGTGGGTGCCAGGTTGTGGTTAATCAGACAAACGTGGGGTTGTTTGATTTCGCAGATCCTGACCTCATGCTTTGTGCCAACCCTACCATTGGTTTGCTTAATAAAGTTGTGGCCTTTCCTCCAGCATGGTCTCCTGTGGTTATTCGGCAGCAGCATCTAAGGCAGTCTTTTTGTCTCCTTAGTCATCCCTCTCTCTTTCAGTCTCTCCTCTTCCCACACTCCTCTCTTTGCTACTTCCCTATGGTGAATCTCAAGAGATACAGGAAAAGGGCGAGGCAAGGAGGAGCCATGATCATGCTAAAGAGAAAACCTAAAATAGGAACTGGTGTGCTTCCTGCAGAAATTTTGGGTAGAGCCAGCAGTGAGTCATGAAAAAATTCCTTTCATCTGTATCCAGGAACAAAAAGACCTTACCTAAGACCTTTATAGAAGAGAAATTAAAACATCCAGGAAACAAGACTACAGTAATTGCTAAAGAAAAGAAAAGAAAAGAAAAGGAGAAAAGTATTTTACTAAGATTTTTTTAAAGATTTCTTTTTCTTCACAGTTAATCCAAAGCTGTTTGAAAACTAAAAACGTCCCACTTCAAATGATTAGTAAGATTTTTCTCCTTTTTGTGAATATAAAGCCTTATATTTCTGTCTTACCCATGTACAGCATGGCAGTTGTAGACCCCAAAGATTTGCATACAGTCCTTTTATGTCATGTTTCAAAGGATCTCCACTAAAGACACCAGCTGTTACATATTTATCATTCCATTATGTGGCTTTAATCTTATCAATTCCACCCACAGAAATGTTTGGTGGTGTACCTACAGATCAATAGTTGAACATTCCAACAATGTAAATTTAACACAGCCAGGTTAGAATACGTTTATTTCCTGCTGTGAAGGCATGTCCTTTATCAAACAAATTAGGTCATTTGGAAGAAATATTTATTTTGTTCTAACCATTTTCCTTTCTTGGGGAAAAAATAAATTCGCTAGATCAGTAGCTCTATATTTTATTCTGTGATAGCCCTGCTTCCTTCTCTCTGAATGAATATAAAAGTCCAGAATCTTATTTGCTCCTTTTAATGTCCTTTAGATGCACTTTCAGCTGTGTGAGAACTGTTGCTTTGTGAGTCAACTCCAAATGGCTAAAGGATGTCACTGAATTATATAACAAGTATCACATGCTTGTCTGTCTGAGAAAATCACTCTTATGCATTTAACTCATATAACCAATCCTGTTGCAGTGATTTTCTGACACAAACTAGCCTGCATGGTTAAAAATTAACAGATGTTAAAGGAGAACCTGGATCTAAAAAAGCCGAAGATTCATGATTTATGTTCCGATTTAAATATTAGACAACTAACCAGAGTACTACTCTTGCCAGTCATTCTTATGTTTGACTTTCCCCAAATATGATTTTGATCCAGTTACAATGAAGCACAAATCCAATCAACTTTAGTGGCAGAATTAAATGCTACTGAGAACTGCTTAACTTCATCTGGATTGTCACCATATAAATGTATGATATATTCAGACTGCATTCCAAATGAACCTTGTAGCCTGAAGCCAAATTCCAGATACCATCCATATATTGTTTGCAAGTAAGTCATATGAATCACACATTTGCTTCTCACCTATATGTATGTATGAAAAATACCCAAAGGAATAGCACTATCTCTGGAGAATTCAATCAGTAAAACAGCCTTGAGGAAGAGCAGAAGATGGCTGTAGTGTAAATGAGATTCAGGTGAAAGTACTTATTTTATGTCACTGCTGACTATACGCCAACTTTGTCTTGTTAATGTAGTGAAGTGTTTCTACTGTTAATATATGCCAAGGTATTTTGGCTTGATAATTTTATATTAAAAAAAAAAAACATAGACAAGACCAGAACTTTCTGATCAATATTCCTTGTTCCTGAAGCTTTCCTGAATGAGCCCCTGCCAAGTGTATGCTTGAGGGAACTCTGATGTTATTTCTCACCATCCTTCCATTGTTTATGAGAACTGACAACATCCAGTTTCAAAAGCAATAGCCCCTTGGGTGAGAACGGGAAGAATAGCAAAACCTGGCTAACAGCAAAGCCTCAACTGAATGAATCTAAATGATAAGAGAAGAAAGTAGGACAGAATCTTCTGGTTCAGACACAGCAGTGGAATCTGGCTGCTGATGAAAAAGGCTGGTAGCACCTTAGGTTTATTGGCTTTGTAGACCCCATACTACTAATAATAATGATAATGATAATGATAATGATAATGATAATGATAATAATTTATTTATATTCTGGTTTTTGGCAGAGGAATCAAAGCAGATTAAAACAGTACTAGTTAACTAAGGCACTGGACAGACGGGCACTATAAGGCGCCCAAGTCACGTGCGAGGGGAGACGCTTCCAGATGCCCCTCACACGTGACAAGGGTGTCAAAATGGCAGTGCCCTGTACAGATGGGTGCCGTCATTTTGATGCTACAGACGCTCAGCACCATAATGACATTGTGAATGCGCCATTGGCACACTGTGGTATCATTATGGCACCACAAAAAGAACTCACTTTTTGCAGGTTCTTTTTGCTGCGCAAGGAAGCCGCGTGGTTTGTCCACTGCAGCTTTCTCGTGCAGCAAAACAAGGCGCAGGCAGACCATCCTTTTTGGGTGGTCTGTACCCTGCCTAATAGACCCCAGGTCTGTGGTGATGACTGTATTATTAATAACATTCTTGATTGCAAAGAATTAAGAGACAAAGCCATTAAGTCTTACCTTTTCAAATTCATTAGTCAGGTCAAACGAAACTGTGATAGACCAAGACTTAAACCATAAGGGAGACAGAATAAGAATCCTAGTTCAAAGCATTTCCTTCACCATAATAGAAGCCCTCCCTAACTCGAACCATCAATAGCATAATGACTACATATCCATGTTTTCATTTCTTCTCACCTCTGTACTTTTTCTTAATCTCCCAGAAGAATAGACTGTCTTGTAATTCAAGACAGAGCCATAACTTCAGAACAGGGTCAGTCTATGCCCAGTTAAGAGACAATGAACTGAGGCTTTTTTGAAAAGGTTTTATTGCCCAGAAAATTGGTCCATTCTCTCCTTCCCTCTTCTGTATATCATAACACAAACTTCCCCCAAATGTGGTTTTGTCATTGAATATACGCTAAAGAAATTATCACACGAGGGCTATTTGCACTTTAATAGTGCTGTTGTAATGTTATTTAGCAAGAATGATATAATGGTGAAATTGCAACACTTACTTTCACACAGTGTCTCAATAATGGAGCATTGATGATTCACAAATGGTAAAATAGCGCTTTTACATTCTGCATGTCGAAAGAAGGAGTTGTGATCTGAGAGAGAAAAAATGAGCAATCTCTCACCACTGAGGAACTCTCCTGTGACTCACAAGTGTGGCACAGGAAGTGATTCTGCCGACTGGCACATTGGGGGACTGGGGGATTCATTTTATTTCCAGAAAGTTTAATGATGGATTCTCAATGACAATATTGAAACGTGATTGCTTTTCACTTGCGGTCTCTTCCAACTCTTTGATTCTATGTTCACGATAGCGCTAATGGAGCGCTATTGGCAAGTCATTAATGCTTTTTTGCTGTTAATGAGAAGTTGCACTAGCACGACGCTTCGATGATGGTGTACCGGAACCTTTACCATATATACTTGACTATAAGTTGACCTCTTGTATAAGTCAAGGGCAGGTTTAGGGGCCACAATTAGGGATTTTCATATGACCTGTGGACGAGTTGAGGGAAAACATCTCAGCACTTCTCCTCCACTTCCGCAGCCAGGCTGTTCCCTCCAGAGACAACTGGACTGGGGAGGAAGCTGGAGGGGCGACTACCCAACCTTCTTCCCAGTTTTTCCCTCTGAAGACAGCCAGGCTTGTCCCTGCCTTCTATTCCTCACCCTGTCTGTCCTCCAAGAGGCAGGCTGGTTGGGGACGAGGCTTGGAGGGCAATCGCTTGCCTTCCATTCTCCTCCCCACCCAGGCTGTCCTCCAAGAGGCAGCCCCAGTGGTGACAAGCCTTGGGGGGAATCTCTCGCCTTCCTGTTATCCTCAAACAAGCAGCCCAGGTGGAGACAAGACAGGGGCAATCACTTGCCTTCTCTTCTCCTCCCCAGCCCAGTTGTACCTCCAGGAGATACATGAACTGGGGAAATTACCATACTGCCCCATGTATAAGTCAACCCAGGTTTTTGGGGTCAATTTTTGACAAAAGTTTTTGACTTACACGTGAGTAGACACAGTAAGCATGATAGAAGAGACAAAAAATCTTAATTTTAGGTTAGATATTTTATCTAAAAGGTCAGAGTGTTGACCCAGAAGTAATGTCGATTACAGACTGCATGAATTGGTCTCTGCTAGGTGTTGCTATAGATCTAAGATTAACCCCAGAAGGAAAGGTTGAGATTATTTTTGACAACATAAAGCTAGCTGTACCCAGATCTAACTCTAACATTTCCACAGAAAGAGGAGAGGTGAAGAAAAAGATGACATTGCTAAGAAGAAAAAACAGAACCCTTCCTTAGTCCCCCAGACATAGGTAGCAGATTTTTGTTCCCCCCTGATTCTATGATTGCTCATCTATCCCTCATTTTCAGAAGAGCAGTAAATTTCTACAGAGGCAAGTCCATGATACACAGACAAAACTATAGAAACAAGGCAAGGACAAAGAAGGCAACCAAGAGCAGTCAAGGATAACTGATGTTAGAGTGACAGTATCCTCATTTAACAAAGACTCTTCTCGTAAATGATCTGCTGTACTTGAGGTCTGTGGGAGGCAAAACTGGCTTTTTTAGAACAGGTGGCAAAAAGTTCCTTGTACATACTGAGAGAAGAGATAATCAGCCTGAAGCAGGTACAGTGTTAGGCACAATGATGAGACAAACATCTATCCGTAAGACAGACTTGCATTGCCTTTGTAAACAAGCCAGTTCTCCACTGAGATGCAGTGCTCTTACTATCTTACATCTCCTAACAAAGCCATATTTTGCAGGGACAGTAGGTGTAGTAAAGAAAGTAGTCAAAGATAAATTATTCATCAGGCATCAGTCTATTCACTTGTGTTTCTTCTGAATCGAGAAGATGTTTCAATTGCTAGACCTACAACAAACACACCCATATATAGACAATCATGGGGGGAAAGCTCTTTTGACAATTGCCTCTTCTGACATTGTGTCTACATTTCCGTCAATATTATTTCTCATTCTCTCTTTTTTTTCTTGAAATGGAATCCAAGAGAAGTATCATCTCTAATGTTGACTTTATAAATTAGAACCAGACTTAGATCCTATGTATCTTTAACTCAGTAAGTCTTTATTCTGAGCAATCATTTTTAGAATTGCTCTAAATTTATTTCACAACTCAAAGACAACTCAGGCTGCATCTGCAGTGCAGAAATAATGTAGTTTGACACTGTTTTGTAATGGCTCCTGCCTATGGAATCCTGGGATTTGCAGTTTGTTATGGCACTAAAGCTCTCTGACAAAGAAGGCTAAATATCTCAGAAAACTACAAATCTCAGAATTCCATATTATTGAGCCAGGGCATTAAAGCAGTGTCAAACTGCATACAGTGCACCCGCATCATATGCGGCTTCCAGCATATGCTGGAAGGTGCACTGGAAGTAGCAGTGCCATGCACTGGAAAACGCAGTTGTGCGAGCACTGCTGCGGCACCGTGGGCATGAGCCCCATTCACTTGAATGGGGCTTGAGCATCTGTGGTTTTTCCCTTATGCACTTCCAGAACAGATCCCCCATGTAAGGGAAGGGACTAATGTATAAGATATAACTGCAGCTCATATAAGTGCAAGGACACTTCTCTTGCAGCTCTTCTTTTTCCACTGAAATGGATGGGAAACTCTTTCAGTACACACTGTCTCCATTCATACATGAAAGAGAAAGAAAATAATCAGTGTATCTGG
Source organism: Sceloporus undulatus (assembly GCF_019175285.1). Classification (NCBI taxonomy): domain Eukaryota; kingdom Metazoa; phylum Chordata; class Lepidosauria; order Squamata; family Phrynosomatidae; genus Sceloporus; species Sceloporus undulatus. Next base: position 230,453,191 of record NC_056522.1, read on the forward strand.
ATGATTTAATACCCACAAGGTAACATGAACAACATACCTTCCTTTAGTTTGTGTGTTTCATCCAATGAGGTCTGAGAACAGTAAACTTCTCGAACCTGTATCCCACCTCCACAAAGGGCTGCCTGTTTATCATGTCGCGGGTCCTGCTGTTCTAGCAGAAGAGTAACATCACAATCCCTCCATTCAGAGGTTTTCCATAAGTATCTTGGAGAAAAGAAACAAAACACCATTATATTAAGCCAGTTTGACATGTCTGTCATGTTTAGAAATGTGTTATCATTGGCTCACAAATGTCTGAGTCTGCAATACCAAGCGTATTTAGAAGAGAACAAATCATACCAAACTTAGTGAGCCTTGCTTCTGAGTAATTATTCTTAGATGGGTTTGGGAATTTCACTAATCAAAATGCAATCACTATTTGATTACTAGCCCATGAAATAACAAGACCACACACAGAACATGGGATAAAATATGGACAACTTTATTTAAACTGTTACCTTTTTAAATCTGTTTCTTGAAAAATGCAACAAAAAGTGGGAATCAAAGTCATGAGGAATTAGCTGCGGCAGCAGTTGGTCTCTTCTAGACCTCCTCCACAGCTTCCCTTGGGTGAAACACCTGAGTCCCAAGGAAAATTCAAAAACTGGGTTGCTCCCTGAACAGCCAATTGCTGGAAGACCTACCAGAGAAACTCCCCCCTCATCTGACCAGTAGGGGCAGTTCAGAGCAACAGCAATAGCAATAACAAGGACATTTCTATACCGTGTATCAGTGCACTTAACACACTCTCTAAGTGGTTTACAATATGTAAACTAATAGCCTCCAACAAGCTGGGTATTCATTTTACCAACCTCGGAAGGATACCAGGCTGAGACAACCCCAAGTTCCTGGCTGGTATTGAACTCACAACCATTATATTAAGCTTGTTTGGCTATATTAAGCCTTGTGGTTTGTGAGTGGCTTCACCAAAAGTCTGGCATAGGTAATCAACGAACTCCTCCCTTCTCCCTTCACTACCTGCCAAGTGACTACCTATTTAAAACATTATTTAAGCCAATTTCCAAGTCCCCAAAGCACAGTGTGGGATAGGCAAAAATCCTGTGGAAAAGGGAGAAAATTCCTACACAGCCCCAAAGTGACCAGCGAACTTACACTATGCTAGAGGCAGGAGGGTGGGTTAAAAATTCCAAAAGGTCAGAGGGTGAGGGGCAGTAGACCTCAGTTATTCATATTTTAAATGGGTTTAGAATTCAAATACATACCCATATCAGTCTGAAAAATCAGTATGCAAAGGGATCTAGTAGCACCTTTGAGACTAACTGAAAAAAAGAATCTGGTAGCATGAACTTTTGTATACAGGTACTTGCGGCTACTTCCCTATGCATCTGACGAAGTATGTTCATATCTATAAAAGCTCATGCTACCAGCATCTTTCTTTCAGTTAGTATTTTAAATGGATCAATTTACATTTTGTTAATTCCAAATCTTTCTGTTGCTTGCTATTATGTTTTCAGGTGGCAGACTTCTCAACCATCAGAAAGAAAGGTCTCTAGGACATTCCATGTGTGACAGAGGCACAAGAGGGAAAACTAAGTACACATGCCAAGTACAACTGCTGATGGTTCCTCTTGCCTTCAAAAAGCAGAGAGAGAGAGAGAGAGAGAGAGAGATCCTGCTGCTTAAGAAGGAGAGTAAGCAGAGGGAGAGTTTAACAGACTTTTTGCCAGAGGCTTTTAGACCTATCAAGTGAACTGCTATGTGTGTTGCTGGATGCTTGTTTACTTGCCCTAATAAAGCCTTCTTCTAATTATCCTGATCAGAACTACTGCCAGTCTATATCCATACAGGGTTATATTTTCATAACTGAATATCATGTCTCCTTAGCACTTTTTATTTTTAGCTTTATTTTAAACTCAGGGGCTATACAGACAGGTGGCTCAACACTGCCCCTGTATGCCCTGGATTTGTGTCTCAGCAGCTACACGCTGCAGCACCAATCCGCGCCCCAAAAGAAACTGCTCTGAGCAGCTTCCTGGAATGAGCATCGTTGGCCTGCTGGTGCGCCATGATGATGTCCATTCCAGCGTTTGGGTGCTGTGCGCCATAGATGCCATCATGGCACATGCCGTATGGATGAGAGCGCGACATCATGGCAGCCAAGCGGCAGAACTAGGGCTGGGGCATGTGGATGCTCAGCCCTAGTTCAGCCCTACTCCAGAGTTAGGCCGGCACAAAGTGTTGGTCTCCACTGCCTCTCATTCCTTATTTTAAGCTTCGTTTAACTTATTTTAACCTCACAAGCACAAATATTACTGATGTTATGTAATTTTTGGTCTAGTAAGGATGCAAATCCCTGGTAATTTTGCCCTTGGGTATGAGGGTGAATACTTAAGATTATCTCCCTATGCAAGAAAACAAATTGTTTTCTCACAGATTCTCCCCATATTCAAAAGTCCAAAAGCGTTATGAGATGATTCTACAGGGAAAAAAAGTATCCATAGAGTGGAAAGGGCCTGGAGAATAGAAAAAGCAGGCACTAGCCGTGCTCACAATAGATCAGTCCCCAAGCATTTGGTATGCAGCAAAAGGGCCTCAAATTACATACCAAATGCTGGGGGGAGATGCCTCTCTGCTGTGAATGCAGATCACCGACTCTTCCTTCTCTCCAAGCTGTCACTTCTCTCCTCACCTTCTGATGGCTACTGGTCTGCCACTGTGAGATTTTCCTGGGGTTGAGGGTTCCCATGACATTTGAAAACTCACAGGATCCAGGCTAAGCACTCTTGCCATTATACTTGAGGTGTTTTGCCATGTGTTTCCTGCTAGCCATGTATTTGCTAATATTTAGAGGTGATCTGGAGGCAGCCTACTGCAAGTCAATAGAATACTCGTGAGACTCATCAATACCAATGCAGACCTGCAAAATTCTCATCAGTCCACTATTCCTTCCCAACTGTGAGGAGACACATATTTTTATTGATAAAATAATAAATTGTGAGTAGTCTTTCCATTTTTATTGTCTAGATAAACACATAAAACTAGCCGTGAAGCTAATCCCAACATCACACCCGACAATAGCAATAGTTTCATTTATTTAATATTATGACTACCTGTGTTTTGCAACTGAATTTATACATAACTTTATATGCAGCAACAAGCAAGGAAAGATTTTATATTTTAGTGAAAGATCTGAATTAATTGCAAAAGAAACACACTTCTTTATGTCCATTTTAATGATCAGTACCAAAAATATTAAGGTCTGTCTATTCAGAATGGTCTTAAGACTTCTGTAATGCATCAGACATGCTTGGAAAAATACCAATTACTTCAATTTGCAGGACTTTTCATATGAACTGTCACACTCCCATTTAAACTACACAATATCTTAAGTGCACGTGGAGAGTCCCAGAGCATTTATAACCAGGGGAAAAAATTAAGAAAGAAAATTATTCTGCAGAAAGCCAACACTAGTTTCAACATGATAAATATTCAACTATCCTTCCACAATCCATAAAACATAACAGGAAGAACTTTCTTTCATAGGTGTAACTTTTAAAAAATTCATAATGTGTTTTATTTTACTTTATTTTTTAATGCTGACAATGTCAATTCTCGAGCAGTTAACTAAACAGCAACCAAGTAAATGTACTGTGTGTTGTTTCCCATTACATTAAACTGCCACATTTCCCAGCGCTAAATGGAAATCAGTTTACAATACCAAATACCCAAGGACAGGTACCTATTCTTGTTTGGTTATCAACAGATTTTGCTTTGAGTAAATGTATGTTGCTTTAAATTGCTGTTAAAGCAAATAAGCAAAGATTTGCTACAGACTAAATGTCACTGGATGTGAAAACTTTTTTAAAATATTGAAAATTATGCACCCTTAGTAAATTAGCATGACTGGAGCTGTGCTTTACCTATCAAAACTAGGAAAAGAAGAAATTTAAAAATCTACAAGTTAAGTCTGTCTTATCACAACAGTTCATACTGAGGGCTTATCAAATTCATACATTTTGTGCCACCTCTTTAAGCTCTGGCTCCATCCATCACTGGAAGGACAGGTCAAAGTTCTTTAACAGGCAAAAGGTTCCCCACACATAACACTAGATCTTCTACAAATGATCTCTTAATTATTCCAATAATCCAGTTTTCTCAGTGTTTCTTAAGAACTGTGTTCAATGAAACCTATTCCCAAGCAAGTGTGCTGAGACTTGCAATCCAAGGACACCAAAAATCAAACAAGGCAACAACAACCTGATGAAACTGGCCCTTGCTCAACCAGGTTGCCCTCCCTTCACCTTTTTCACTGAAGTAAAAAAACAAAGGAGGTTTAAAAGGAAGGAGAACTACCAGCCAAAATGCACATCTTATTTTGAAAGCTAACACGTTAGCATCAGTACTGATAATCATCCAACTATTCCCACTGAACATTTCTGGTATGTGTGTATGAAATATTATGCTACTGTTAGTGTTAAAGTTTAGTAGAAGGATCCTGTCCATCAGAGCAGAACAGGACAAAGTTCCTTGTTTCAACATTTTACAGGAGGTTTGGCCATCTGCCAGCCAAATTTTCTGGATTGGTTAAGAATTATGTTGTAGGAAGCAACAACACTTTTCACTGTTAAAAAGTTTAAAAAACAGACAGGAAATAGACAACAAAATCTCTAGCCACCTTGAATATAAAGAAAGAAGGAACATCTCCCATCCACAGTCCTCTTGCAAATGAATAACATGTAGAAACCTAACTGGTCAATTAACATCTAACACAATGTGTGTGTGTTTTATACAAACCAATGGCAATGCCACCTCATCAACCTATAAAGTAATTTATTACAGTTAACTGTCGTTACAGTAATTATTTACTTCCAAGCTTTGCTAAAGGGAGGGGGTTTTTTGACATCAAATACTTGAAATCAAACATGAACATCTCTTTAAAGTTTCAAAGTCTTTGACATAAGCACTCAAATGGCCCAATTCATTTACAGGGTGAGCATTAGGTTTCACACACATCTCAAAGGATCATCCTTGTACAAAGTGTGAAGAAAAAGAATAATCTAGACCAGGGCTTCCCAATATTTTTGACTCATGGAGCCCTTTTCAAAATCAGTTTCTATGGTGGAGCCCCTAAGAGGTCTACCTTATGTCTTACAAGTTAATGGTATTTAGGAGTAGTGTTACATTTTCCTGGAGCAGATGCAGAGCACCTGGGAAGTACATGTAGAGCCCTAAGGACTCCTCAGAGAACAGGTTGGGAACCACTGATCTAGACAATATTTATGATCAAATTTATAACTGTCTTTTTCAAAATTCCATCCTAAATTTCACTCTCATCCCACCTCCGCAACTATGTAACTATGCTTATTCCTGAGGCCTGAACAGTGAACTCCATCTGTGCATCTGAGGAAGAGGATTGTAAACTATGAACACTGTTTAATCCATTAATCCATAATATATAAAAGTGCTGCAAGACTCTCCCCCACTTTTACTAAAACAGACTAAAAAGATTCTCTTGTTAAAAACTAGAAAAGCTAGAGAAACAAAGAATTTTGACATGCATCATTAAATAAGACAGCCTATATATCATCAACACAGAGAAGTTGACAATTTAACCAGCTGAATGAAGAGAAGAGGAAGAGAATGGGTGAATAAAAGGCAACTTTGTGAAGAGACTGATGGACTACAATGTTCTTTTCCATCTTGCCCATGCCTCATCCAAGGCTCAGATCAAGATTGGAAGAAGCTAGCTGATGCTTCATTTTCTGTGGGGCTTAACCATTTTTGCAGGCTCTGGGACATTGTTTTTCCCCTCAGGCTACACTGCTGAAATGGGAATGCCTTGGGAAACTACAATATACCAGTGGTGTCAAAGTACAAGTATATCCAGATTCTTGAAAACAAAACTAGCCTCAGTCCTATACCACATGCAATCCTACTTCTTCATGTAATTACACTGGCAAGATTCCAAATATGTTAACTGTGTCAGCAGAATACATAAAGTCCACAGAAATCAAGAGATGTTTGATGGCCTCACTTCAGTGTCTTCAACCACTACAGGATGCAGTGTAAAATTTACAGCCTCTCCTCTAAGCCAGTTTCAATCTCTTCCACTCCACTGGAAGGTAATGTTTTTCCTAATATTGGTTGTTTTAACTTCCCTGTACCTACCACCCAAACATATTTTAGGGAACAACATTTTCAGTATACTGGATCGGAAATAATATGTATGGGAAAATAGGTTGGAAAACCATATCATATACATATCATATAAACCAATAAAACATCAAGCTTTGACGCACTAGCTAGTCCTCCCATAACAGGAGTATGTTGCAGATATACATTTCTTTTCTCACTTATTAACCAGAAACCTGTGCATTATAGTGACATGACTGGCAAACTGAACAACTCACTGCACACAGAGAATAAAATCAGTCAAGACAATCTATCTTTTTGTCTTACTGATTGACATGATTTGGGCTGGGAAAGTAAAAATCAGAATATAAGAGCTTTTTCTGCAAGATCTAATCAAGCAACGTTTTTATTAAAGTGCCCTCACTCTATCCTACTGATAGCGAGATGCACAAGAATGATGAGCAGGTTGCTGATTTTGAAGTAACACAATTGTACATTGCACACCATCCTCATGGCCTTTGCACATACTCCCCCTCGCAAAGAGTCTGCAGTATGACATCACCTACTTTGGAAGAGCCACAAGCAGGTGGCAAAGTTCGCAAATCATTTTCAAAATCTACACCAAGATGCACATTCAGAATTCAACTAAAAGTATACTTGAAACTCTAACTCCTTGAACAGAACTTCTATCACCACAATAATGTGAGCAGGTAGAAATATGAAAAACAAACGAGTCAAATGCACATGCTCTGCACAGTCCTAAAGAAGGCTCTTAAGAGGTAAGAGTACAGATTGCCATCTGTAATCACCAGTTGCAGAGCTGCCTGCTACTCAGCTTTTCCCATGGATCCAGCAGCATACACATACAATTCTGTGTAAGGCATAAGGAGCTACTAGTAAGGTAAGGATGGGCAATTTTGGTGGGTCTATGGCCCGGAGTGATCTCTGGGTGACTTTGGACAAGTCACATTTTCTCAGCCTAAAAGGAAATGGCAAACATCTTTTGAACAAATCTTGCCAAGAAAACCTCATTATAGGTTCATCTTAGGGTCATCATCTTGGGGTCAAATGACTTGAAGGCACACAACAACAATTTAGGTGGGCACAAAAGAGCAGATTCCTTATAGTGGAATTTCTGTCATGCATTTACACCTTTTTTGTCTGTTTTATTTAAGACTTTAATGTTACATCCAAGGTTGCAATATTGCTGAGCAGTATATGTAGAAGAATCCTATAATCAAGTGCTTCACTGGTACCTCACTAGAAGCCTGGAGCTTTTGGAACAGTTGATATGTGCACAATTTAGTATATAGTGTGATGTATTGTTGTTTAAAATGGACTTAAATTGCAATTGTATTTGAAGTATTTATTATATTTCACTTGGTAGGACCCAAAAAGAGGTATAGTACAATCTATTGTAAAAGTCAAATGCTGGTCCCAAAGGCTTCACATACAAACAATGGTAAGAAAAAGGATGGTCTGGGGAGTGATAGAGGCTTCAAAAAGCAGCCAGGAGCATTTGTAACCTCACAGCCACAATTTCCCCACCCTAGAGTAAAGATTCCTCTTTAGCTGGCTCATCTCATTCCATAATGTGATGGAACCCAGGAAAGGGGACCATTGTCTCCAAATATTCCATCACAAAGTGGGAAGTAGAATATACTGCCAAAACAACAACTTCTATTCTGTGAACTTGTGTTTTCAAGGTCTCTGAACCAGGAGTTTGATCAGTCTGAAAACAATTCACATAAACAGTAGTATACTGCATTAAATACTGTCTGATCTTGGAAGCTGGGCAAAGTTGACCCTGGTTAGTACTTGGGTGGGAGATCACCAAAAACTACCAGGGATCTTCAGAGAGGGTAAGAAAGAAACCTGCTGAAACCTAATCAGAGTTGACAGTACTGGGCTTGGACAGATTAATGGCCTGATTTAGTATAAGGCAGCTCCTTGTGTTGTTCCTACACTGCTACATCATAAGAGTAGCCCACAAGCATGCATTCATCATGGTCAGCTACTACTGTATATTTGGCTATGTCTAGACAGGGAGTCCATTAAAACAGCATACAGTGGGCCCATCATATTCTCCAGGAATTTAGGGCACAGGACCCGCAGAACCACTCTAGGAATCTGTAGGCCCTTCAATACAACTCTGTGGTCAACATCCAGTGGAAAGTGAACATAGAATCACACTGGAGCCAAAAAATGCCTAGAGAAGTGTGCCCCCCCCCCCCCCCCAGGAATCTCAAATTCTACAGCATGACCTTTATGATCACCTTCTGGCAGAGTTACACTGGAGGACCTTGATATTTTTATAGAAAACATTTTAATCAAATCCGTGAATAATCAAATCCGCAAAATTCAAAACCACAAATGTGGAAGGCAAACTGTACTTGGCTTTAAATGTATATACAGCTTGAGTATCCCTTATCCCTAAATCCTCCAAAATTCAAAACTCTCCTCATGAGTGGCTCAGACAGGGACACCTTTGCTTTCTGATGATTTAATGTACACTAACTTTGTTTCATGCACAAAATGTTTAAAATTACCTTCAAACTAAGTGTATAAGGTATATATGAAACATAAATGAATTTCACTTTTAGACGAGTTCCATTTCCAAGCTATCTCATTATGTATATGGAAGTATTCCAAACTCCAAAACACTTCTGGTTCCAAGCATTTGAAATAAGGGATACTCAACCTGCATGACTTTCTGGTCATTTGCATGGCTTTTTATGCAAGTAGTTTGAGTTATAAATTTTTATGCCAGCCTTGAAATATATTCATATCCTACACAGAGCCCTTTTATTTTGACAGGCTTAACATTCCCCTGTTGGTCCATTCAGCTATAACAACAAAACATTGGTTTGCCATTAAAGGGTTACAACACAGCCAATTACAGGCTTGTGCACACTCCTTTCCCTATCCATTCAAAAGTACAAAGCTACTAGTCACAGTTTATACCACAGCTTCCTGTTACATTAAGTTGTGGGAGACTGTGCCTTATTCAAATCATAGTTAAGAAACCGGGATATGGAAACAGGAAATGTGATGGGAAGGTTAAACTTCCTTTCTTTGAACAGAAAGGTGTAACCTGTTGCTAGGCATGCACAAAGTGAATCATGTTACATTTTTCATAAACAATGGTTTATCTTCATCCAGAGACTCATTTCACATTTTGTCATATGTGACCACACAGAGCTGGATGTGATTCCACACCCTTTAGCATTTCAGGAACTCTTGCTCTTGACTAGATTTGTTTTTTTTTTCTGTTTTTCGTTTTACTGTTTTTCATGTCCATTCTTCAATATTTCATTCCCACTTCAAATGAACTACTGAGAGCCTGACACGGCATATAGAAATCATACATCCATCCCACTGTATTGCCACTTAACTGTGAATAGAAAAACTGATTCATCTTCCACAAGCTCACCAGGAATTGTAGAATCCAGCCACATACTCCCCATGCTGTTGAAATGGACTCTTTAGTCAGTATTTTCTTCCATGCTGAATCTTTGATTTAGACAAGTACAATAAAAAATACAATAAAAGGCATGTACAAGTTCATTTATTCTCCTTTATGCTGGATAAACCTAAAATGTTTAGCCAGCTCCATGTGCTGGGTATATGGAGAGTTAGATATCACTGTTAAGGCACATGTCTGTCATTTGTAGGTAGACTGTAAAACAAGGTTGGAAAAAGTGTGGCTTTAATGTAACACTCTCTGAGTGTTATTGAACTGTAATTCCATTATTTATGGCCAGTGATAGCTAATAGTGTATATTTTTAATTGTACTGTATTGTTCTTTTAAATTGTGAGCTGCTTTGCAGCATCCCAGTTTTGCAAAAAGCTAAATGATTGTGATAGTAGTAGTGATAGGAGGAGGAGGAAGAAGAAGGTATGTATTGTGAGGGATGTTTGGAGTTGCATTCCAAATGGAGGGCTAAAACACTGCCCACCTTTGATCTAAACCCCTATTAGTTCACTCAACACTTGATAACCTCCCAGTGAGCTCCAAATGATAGGCATATAACATGAATTTGATGTGCTGGCTTAGCACTAAGTGATCAGTTCAGTCCATGGGCTGCCTGTGGCCCTTTGACTGATATTCACACAGCCTATTAGAGCCCCTGAAAAACATCCATATTTTACTTACAGCTTGACTGGTTAAGCAATGAGGAAAAGAATATGTCTCTGTCACTGATATCAGTGGTGCTGAGACTGTAATCTCACTCAGGCTCACTAGTTGACAGAGAATCAGATGCAGCCAAAATCAGTTTATGTAATAGCAGTCAGATAGACAGACAGACACACACACATGCACACACGCGCGCGCACACACACACACACACAGAGAGAGAGAGAGAGAGAGAGAGAGAGAGAGAGAGAGAGAGAGATTCATAGGTTGTGATGCAGAGATAGCAGCTGTTTCCCTGCTGCAGATAAACATACAAATCTTCATTGATCCATGCTTTTGTTCTGCATGAGGCTATCACCCCAGGAAATAAGGCCCCAGTTACATATGTACACCTTAAATCACCAGATATATTTGAGGTGAAGTCTTTTGGTGGACAGGGGAATAAAGAGAGCACATAATATACCTTGGGCAAGGATGAAGATGTTCTCCTCCAGCATGGGTGTTACAAGCCTCTCTTTCTTCTGTTTCAGGACATTCTCGACCACCTCCAACGGCAATATGTTTTATACTCCGAGTTCTGCTTCGGAATCCTGGTGAGAGGTCCTCTGAGTGGCAAGTCTTTGAGCAGGAGCTCCACGAAGACCAATCTGACATCTCACAGTCTTTAGGCATAACACAGGACTGAAAGGTCAAGGGCATGGTTTCTTGCACACACAAGCTGTGATAAGAAAAGGGTTTTGTTATTTTTTTTTAAAGAAAGAAAACAAAATCTGTTAATGTTCTCTTATGCCCAATTTTTTTATCACCTGTCAGAAAGGAGACTATAAGTCCTCTGTGACAGCAGTTATATTTGATTTGGTAGTTGGAAAGCAGAACCAAGGCATCTCAAGAGGCAGAACAGAAATGGGAAAATGTGTCTGGTTAAAATCAGAGCTTAGAAAAGTTTTGTGGTTTGTTTGTTTTTTCATTCCTAGGATTCCCCAGTCAGCACCCCTAAATAGTTTTTCCAAGCTCTATTTAAAGTACATTTCTGCTTTAAAAAAGAAGAAAATGGCAAAGTTGAAAGGGCCCTAGTATTTTGAGATATTTACTTCAAGGTATCCCACATGTCCATATAGCTCAGTACATTTGTCTGAGATACCAGTTTAGCTACAGTAAGCAGTATATAAATTGATTAAACACATGTTAAATAATTAAGTGGTGTCTTTATTTCACACCTTCAAGGAGGCTATTTGAGCATGTTTGAATGGCAGAGCCATTCCTTGGAAACTTTGAAATAATGTTCACAAGTAAGGCCCAGGAATGCCATATGCAGAAAGAGACCTCCACTAATGAGTTTATTCTTAAAATAATTAAGATGTGGATGTAAATTTCATGAAATGAGAGACAAGCTTAATAGCCCCTTTCTTTATAATATCTTATGCTGTTGCATTTTTGAAACAGGGCCACAGCATTTAATTATGCATAATGTGAGGTTAATTACACTAAATTTAGCATTAAATTGCAAAGGTACTAAAGGCTTGTTTCTGCTTTGTAAACCACAAACCAATTTCATTGGCATTTGTCAGATCTTTCAAATATTTTACTTAGGTATAATAATATTAGGGTTGACAGTGAACATTCCAATAGGGATGCTTGTGAAAGTCAGTGCAGTGCCATTGATAAGAAGAGAATGGACAGATCACTTGTTGTCTGGCTTCTGTGAAGGCTAACACCACTGTTACATCCTATGTCTTTGCCACAAGGCCTACTAGCTTACTCCCAAACACAGGAAGGAGGCAGCCAACTGTGGTGCCTATTCCTATGAGTTGCTAAATATCTTCTCCTGACAGGGATGGGAGGAACATAACTCTTCGTGCTGTTGTTGTTATTTGCCTTCAAGTAGTTTCTGACTTAAGGTGACCCTAAGGTGAACCTATCATGGGGTTTTCTTGGCAATATATGTTCAGAGTGGGGTTGCCTTTGGCCTGAAATGCACATGTGAAATAACGCAGCTTCCATGGCATTTACATGACACACACCTTCAAAGCGGCCAGAAGCCATTCTGAGGCCATACTAAGGGGATAAAAGGCAGACCTTTAAGGAACAGAAATAATCCAGGTTCTGGGGGTGCCAGTTTGAGACCATGGTGGCAGTCCACTTTGGAAATCAGCTATGCACTCGCCACAGTCCCAGCATGATTGTGGCTGGAGCCCTACAGGGCCATCTGCTTTGCCCCATGTCTTCCTTTGAGTATGAGACTTGCACAAGCTCAACCAGTGGGTTTCCATGGCCAAACAGGGATTGGAAACCTGGCCTTCAGAGTTACAGCTCAAAGCACTAGACCATACTGTCTTAGAATAACTCTACTTGTTCCATTTCCTGTGAGGAAAGAGGAATGTAATGCTATTGCCATGCCCCAAACACTCATGGAGAGAAAGAAAGGAAAATGCATCCACTTGCTCTATAACTGTACTAAGAATAGAGTTAGTGTTCTTAAGAGAATAAGATACCTATAAGCTTACTCACTTAGCCCCAGATCTCAGAGGTCAGCATTACAGGGCAATATTAGTGTAGTGTTAGGTTGCTTATTTTCATGAATTTGCACCAAATTGGTCATTTTTTAAATGAATACATCCTACTTGGTGTCTGCAAGACTATTAAGAAAAGCATGTGCATATCTTTTTTTCTTCTTGAATTATTCCATGGAAGAAGGGAAAATGAATTCTCACAATCTGTTATAAAACTAGAATTGGAAGAAAATGTAGGTGAGTTTGGGAGAAGCATCATTGAATGAGACTGGGAGTTCAAGACCAAGTTCATGGCTAGCTGAGTTGCAATTTCCTAACACATCCACACAGCTTCATGCTGGTGCTATTATGTAATAGGAGTAGCAATTGACCATTCTATTATGTAATAGGAGTAGCAATTGACCATTCTTCCCTTCCACCCTCACCAACTCCTCATGGATTTTCTACTATCATTTGGAAAAGCAAAGAGGCAGAATGTGGGGAGAATGCAAAGCCATCTGGACCTCAATGTCCCAGTAGGAGTTCTCCAACAGATGTCCAAAAATGTCTCCAACTCCATTACGTTGTGTTCTGGAGAGAAGTTTCAGATACTAATTACACTGAGGATAGGGGATGGTTTGCTAGTAACTGCAGCTCTTCAGAAATATAAATAAATGGGAACTATGCCTTGTCTTGAGATGTTCATTTCAGGTACACCCCAGTGATCAGTTTGTCCCCTTTCTCAGGATCACTGAAGGATACTTTGTCTTTACCAAGTTTACCAATGGATAAAAAGGCAGAACAGGTTATTTGTTTATACAGTGGTACCTCGGGATACGAAATACCCAGGTTACGAAATTTTCGGGATACGAAAAAATCCCATAGGGAATTATTGTTTCGGGTTACGAATGTTTTTTCGGGTTACGAAAAAACTTTTGGTGCTTTTTTCGGCTTTTTCGCACGGAATCGCGGCTTTTCCCCATTAGCGCCTATGGCAATTCGGCTTACGAAGGCTTTTCGGGTTACGAAAGCGGCCGCGTTACGAATTAATTTCGTAACCCGAGGCACCACTGTATATGATCCAGGGAAAACCACTCATGTTTGATACAGTGGAAAAAGGTCTGCACATCCTTGACCATTTTTCTTCTTGAAAGTTTTTGTTTAATCCACCAGTGAATGAAAATGCTGTCATTTGGCAATGAGCAAAGTGATTAGTTTTTTAAAGAAATGTGTGCCAGTGAAACTGTGTTTCAATAGTTTCATTTGTTGTCCCTGAACCATGCTGTAACTTTCTCTGGCATAATGTATATTGGAGTTACCTATAGGAATTCCAGTTAAATTACAACACTGTGGAACTGCTGTAAAAAAGATTAGGGGAGGCCATATCTTGGAAGGCATGTAATAAGAGAAATCTCAGTGACATTTTGCACAGATTCTTTGTCTAACCAATAAAAATGATATACTATACTTTTTGCCTAACCAATCCCCTTCAAAAAAAAGGAGATGCACTGTAATAAACAGGAGGTTATGTCTAGGCTTTCTATATATTGCTTTCTACTTCGGTAAGCCTGCAAGATCTTCAGTAAGATTAATAAAAGACCTGATCCTTTCCTTTAAGGATATATAGGGAACTATATATCAGAAGAAGTTGCATGATGAACTTAGAAACTCAAACTACTACAAATCTAAAGACAGATATCGGTGCTAATGCCCTCAAAATACTATTTTGGGCATTTGGTAAGCTTAAGCACATATTCCAGATTTAATCAAGCAGAAATAATATCTGACCCAATATAGCCATGAACATAATGGCTTGTTCCTGGCAGTGATAGATGCCCACATGGCGTAGTCAGAGAGGGGAGGGTGAGGAGAGGGTTGATCGGGCAGAACTGCAACAGGAGAGAAGAGAAGACCCAGAGGAGGCCCGGAAGGAAGGGGTGTGGACCTGGAGGAGGGAGATAAAAGGTGAGGGAGAGGAGAACGCAAGGAGGGCGAGACATGGAAGAACTGGTCGTGGAGAGGCAGTTGGGGCAAGGATAGAGAAGGTAATTAGGAGTCCTAGAAGAGAAAGATGCCCAGGGACTTTGCAAGAAGAGCATGGTTTGTTAAGAGTTGGGCCACCCCTAGGGGTAAAGCTGCCTGACCCTAAAGAGGAAAGAGACTTTAGGTATCCCCAAAGAGGAGAGTGGCGCCAAAAGGAGGAAGGAACGCTGCAAGGAGAGTGGTGGGATTCAAAGGCTGAACAGTGAGAGCAGGGTCCGAGGCTCGGCAAGAGAGGCAAGGAAGAAACAGAAACTCTGGAGAAGTGGTCCAGTCGGAAGGGAGAGGTCAAAGAGGAATCTCAGTGAAGAAACTAGAAACTGCCTTTGACTGTAAAGTTTATTTGGGTGATGCTGGGAACCTGTGAATTCTGTTAAGTAAAGTTTGAAGCATCTGTGAAGAATGTTTGTGGATTTGTGCCTACAAGAGAGATTTTGTTTGAAACACACGTGTGGCCAATATGTCGCAGGGTGTGAGCGGTGCCCACACATATATTTTTCTTATTCTATTTACATGAATTACCATTGGGACAAATAGAAACCATTACTGAGATGAATTAGTTCTTTGATAACCTAATTTGTTCTTGAATAAGAAAGTGAGTAATATTAGATTTTTTCCCTTCCATATGAAATGAAAATTGTTTTGTGGATTATTATTTTTTATAGAAAATGGTGTTTTCTGTGCAAAACAATCACGTGTGAATTTTGCACATAAAAAGCTCTGAGCTGCAAAGGTTCTCATCAGTCCAGGATTCTTCTCACCAAGATTTCTCAATGCACAAGAAACATCTTTTTGTCAATTTTTCAAATATTTCTGAATATTCTTTCAATTTCTAATATGAATCTGTCTTCTGGGGCTGTCAGGCATCAAATGGTTGTTAACTGTCCAAATTGATCTTCAAAAGTTGTACATCAATGCCAGTCTTTATTATATTTAGCCACAGGCCATTCCAGCCTTAACTGCTTTAGGCTATGAAATTATTGGCTTCCCTTAATAAGAAAAAAGTAGCTGAAAATCTTTATTAAACATCAGTGTTTAAATGTAGTTTGCATGTATACCCCATGGCTAAAAGTACTGCATCAAAATAAATAACAGTACTTACCTTCAAACTGAATAAAAGAAAATGCAAATGAAAGTCAAATATATGAAAATGTTAATGTATATGGAATATAATGATATGTTATGTTGTTATGTTATGTTACAAAGAGTTAGGTAATTTAAAATTTAAAAGGTTTGCAACCAAAAATAAGTTCTTACCTCAGCATTGCATTTTTCCCATCACTTCTTGTACACCTCACCTGCCTCGTTTGATATCCAATTTCTATATCCAAGGGCTTAGAACTGTAATGGGACCTATATCTGTGAAAATGTTGCAGATCCTCAACTACCTGAAGTTTGAAACTGCTCCGCTCTGTAGAATCTGAACTGAAATCCAACATAGTTCTCCCAATCATATTCATTTCCTTAAGGTGAAGCAGCCGACATTTACTCCATGGTCCAACTTTGAGGCTATAGGTATATTCTTCTTCCCCATGAGAGCAAGAGATGGAAGCATCACAAATCCTTGATTCAGTAAGATTTGGACATTTTGTTCCACCATAGAGTGGAGGAGCTATAACAGAACGGGTTCTGTACTGTAAACTCTTTCCACAATGTCCACTACATACAGACCAGGAGGAGAATTCTGATACTACACAATCCCGTGGACAAGGTATTAGACAAGCTTGTTCCATGGGTGGCTGGGGACTAAAATATTCACAGATGTCACTTGCAACTACTGTTCTATTCAACTTTTGTATACACTGTACATGCCGGTGCTGTAATCCGTGCTGTGCGGTTACACACTCTGAAGTCCTTGGCTTCATTTCACCATGGACAAAAGGAACTAGAACACACATGTGCCATTCTGAAACGTCCCACTCAAAGAGTTCAAGATGCCAGTCACATATCTTAAAGCAGCTTCTCTGGCTTTCTGGTCTGTCAGTCTGTTCACAGTTTGAATGGTGAGTTGTCCAGCCTTCTGAATGAACACACCAGACCACCCGACTCTGAACACCACCTGAACCACAGTCACCTATGCAACGTCCCCAATGACCTAAAATAAAGGAAAAGAGAACTTCATGAAATCATGAAATAATGTGTCAATGAATAACTTAGATTTCTTGAAAAATTAAGTTTGTCTTTGTTCAGAAGCCCCACTTTCATATTCACCTTTATCATTAAGCTAGCAAAAAAATGGCAACACACATTCGTTCCACCATTAACTCTCTATTAAAACATACAACTAGTAACCGTGATTTCTCTTCACCAAAATAAGACCCATTTAAATTCCTTCAATTTCCCTGTTATTTTCCTCAGGGTTCTCATAATTTCTAGATGCATGGGCACACATCTCTGAAAAACTGATAATTTCATTTCAGGCTGGAACACACACACACACACACACACTTCCCCTATAAAACCTAATTTATCATTGATAAATTCTATTCCCAATTTGCACCTACAAACCAATTCACCAAACATTTAAAACATAACATTTATTTTAATTAATGCTTAAGAACAAGTTTAACCTAAACCCTGGCAATGAAAAAACAAGATTGCAGTTATGCCTGGTGTTCACCATCCTTTATTTATATCTGTACAAGTCAGCACCTCAGGAAGAACACTACCATCCCCACATCACTGTAGGCACATCCTTGCTTAAGTCTGTCCAGCAGTTCACCTACTTGGGAAGCATCATCTCCTCAGACGCCAAGATTGATAAAGAGATCGATCACAGCCTGGCAAAGGCATATAGTGCATTCGGAAGGCTTCACAAAAGAGTCTGGAGTAACAAACACTTGAGGCGAAGCACAAAAATCAGTGAGTATAGAGCCATTGTACTGTCTATTTTCCTCTACAGGTCTGAAACATGGGTCACCTATCGCCAACACCTACGACTCCTTGAATGCTTTCATCAGCGCTGTTTACGCACAATTCTAAATATACACTAAACTGACTATGTGACGAATGTTGCTGTCTTTGAGCAAGCAGGGATCACCAGCATTGAGGCCATGCTACTGAGGATGCAGCTGCACTGGGCAGGACACGTTTCTAGGATGAAGGACCATCGCCTCCCAAAAATAGTATTCTACAATGAACTCGCCACGGGTCAGCGTAAGAGGGGCGCCCCAAAGAAGAGATACAAAGACTCCCTGAAACAGCATCTCAGGCTTGGCCAAATTGATCACCAACAATGGTCCGCCCTGGCCTCGCATCGGGAGGCCTGGAGACGCACTATTCACGATGCTGCAGCCTATTTCGAAAGTTCATGGTGAATGAGTCTCGAAGAGAAATGACAATGCAGAAAGAACCACAACCCGGAAACATCACCCAAGGAGACTTTCCGCTGTGCATTCTGCATCCGGACCTGTTAGTCCCGGATTGGCCTTTCTAGTCACCAACGTGCTTGTACAAAGCGCAGGATGCATCCTTCCTGAATCTTCGTTCACGAAGCAAAGCCAGAGAGAGAGAGAGAGAGACAAGTTGCAAGCCTTCAGTACCTTATCACTTAGTGAATAATATTCTCTTGTCTTCAACCTTCTGCAGCTCTTTTGTGGAAAACAGGTCAAATTCATTAATAGCTGCAGGCAAGAAGTGCAGTGGAACAGACAGAAGTATTTTGTGTGTGTGTGTGTATGTGTGTGCGCGTTGTCTGTCTTCAAGTCACTTCTGAGTTATGGTGATCCTAAGGCAAACCTATCATGGGTTGTGGGGGTTTTTTGCCAAAATTTATTCAGAGGAGATTTGTCATTGCCTTCCCCTGAGGCTGAGAGCATGTGACTTGCCCAAGGTCTCCCATGGCTGAGCTGGGAATTGAATCCTCATCTCCAGAGTCATAGTCCAATACTCAAACCACTACACTACACTGGCTCCCAAACAGAAGTATACAATTTGAAAATAAAAAGAAAGGTTTGTGATTCAGGATTAGATTTTGAATAAAGTTCCTTTTTAGTAAGAACTCTAGTGGGAAAATTCCAGTGGGAAAAACATATTCTTAAATTGCTTTGATAAACCTACTTAAGTATACCAAAACCTGCAAAATATATAATTGGTCTCCTATTAGCATATAACACAGAGCTAAGAAAACCAAGTACGAAATTAGTGAAAATTTATATTCAGGACCAATAAACTAATCAGCATGATTTCAATACTACATACAACAGACTTGAATACTACAGATTTTTCTTTCAAATTTCACTTTAGGCAAAATTCAGTGACAAACTACCTATTAGGCATAAAATGTGTACGCTCCAAGTATAAAGAGCTCCTGGACAGAAACAAATTTACACTACAGCTTTAACTTTCATGGTTCTTCACACAGAAAAGCAGAAGATATAGTTTGATTAATGCATTTTAAAAATCCCTACACACTTTACCAATACAAACACAGGGAAAAAATCTAATGTTCCTAGGGTCCTTGGGATTTTAGTAAATCAACTGAAGCCTTCAGATATGTCCTTAAAGAAAAAGTACCTTTTCTAGAGGTCAGAATAGCAGAGTTGGAAGAAAGATGTGGAAGAAAGAGTTGGAAGAAAGATGTGACAGATTGGTCAAAAGATGAAATACTCAGAGACTAGGTAGAGAACCATTCTAACAATGCCAAGTTGCAGTTCCATGTCCTGTTACCAGGAATAAGTCTCACTCACTGCAAGAGTATTTACTTTTTGATGGACATGAGAGGACTGAACTATCAGAATAGGCTTGGTTAGAAGTTTAATGCCTTATACAATGGGAATTGCTTGATGGGAAAGACGGGACTCACCATCTTTTTCATCTCTCCCCACTTCCTACAATTCAAACAAGCCATTATAATTGTACAAAGGTTTAAAAGCCTGAATGGGCTTCATGTTTAAACAAGATGGCATGTTACTTAGGTGGTGAGAGTCATTCCCCTTCCATGACCCTGATAAATTGCTGTCTTTGTTTGGCACTGATGAAATCAGACATGAGCTATGATTTTGCATACAATCATACAAGTTACAAAAGGTAACTCTACTATTTTAACCCAAGTAGAAAGAGTTTGCTTTAGTACTTCAGGATACAAAAATGCAATTATCCTGTCTTAGAGGCTTTCACAGATTAATCAGCTTTTCTCTCATCGTCTTCATATATACTTTCTAGCATCTTCAATTATAAGCAGGCAAATGGCAAATATATACAAAACTCATTTGAAAGCCAAAAATGGCCTAAAGGAACAAGGAAATTCAATATCAATTTACACAAAAAAATGTGTTTTAAGTGTACAATGAACTGGAAAGAAATTTGTAAAGCAATACTTGCAATGAAAAACTAATTCCCAGAGAGATTAAGAAATCCATCTTTAAACAGAAATAACTAATAAAACAGAATGAAGTGAATAATAATATATCTGAATCACCATCTGAGGAACCTAAAGCATTAAATGCACCCTCAGTTCATTGAGGATATAAAGATAATATCTGCAGACACAAACTGAAAGTCAGGTCACATACCATAGCATTACACAACAACAGTTATTACTTACCAAATCTCAGATATACTGGATTAGAACCAGTTATTTTTATCAGTTATCTCCTTCACCTACCAGTTTTCTCTTCCACCACATGCATACCAATAAGATGACACTCTGGAATAGTGCTGTAATGGGGTCCCCTTTTTTAGTGGCTGCTTTTGGTGGATTGTTAAACCCTTTGATAAATGGACAGCTTATTCTGAATCCAGCAAGTATTATTGTAACTCCAATACAGAATGAACCAAATCATAATACAGAGAGATAGGTCGTACATCTGATTCTGCTGATATGCATATATAATAGAACCTGATCTCATGATGGGTTTGGCTGATCTCACGAGGTGCAAGGAACAAGTAATACAACATTACTTTGGAAGGAGACATGTTGATTTGGAGCTGAGCCTGTGCTATCCTGCCCTGTACTCACTGGGTTGGTGTGGGGATGAGCAGATGTTCAAAGACAGACCCATCCCCACCCTGACCCAGGATCCAGGTTCACTCATCACTGGTTTGCTGGCATGCAAACCATCTGAGAAGCCCCCCAGTCACCCCATCAGACATGGAAATGGGGCATCTGGCTGTACCCATGTGGTCAGGTACCCTGTTTCTGCATCAGACAGAGTGACTGGAGGCAGTGACTAAGAGCCCTGGTGGCACAGTGTTTAAATGCCTGTATTGCAGCCACTCACTCAAAACCATAAGGTTGTGAGTTCAATACCAGCGAAAGGGCTCAAGCTTGACTCATGCTTGCATACATCCAAGGTCGCTAAAATGAGTACCCAGGTTGTTGGGGGCAATTAGCTTACAGTTGTAAACCACTTAGACGCTATTAGTTCAGTATGAAGCGGTATATAAATGAAGCTGTTTGTTTTTCTTTGTTTCTCAGATGTTTCACATGTTGGCAAGGCAAGGAGCAGGGCAGGGGCTGTCAGAACAGTCTGGTTTCTTAGAGGGTGTTCCCACTTGCCTATAAAGCGGATGATGAAGCGAATTAAGAGGTGTCATTCCCACTGATGCCCAAATTAGTTCCTCAATGCCCCAGAATCGTTTCGATTCAAATCGCAATTCGATTCAAAATTGAATTATATCGTATAATTTGAATTAGACGCCTATAAACCGGTTTAAAAAAATAGTAGGTTATAAAGCGGGTTATTTTTGAAAGCGGGGTATGATTCGCTGTATCCGAATGAGAACAACAAAGGTGTTTGATGCAGGAACCTGGAGATGAGAGGAGCAGTGCTCAAGGGGCTGGCCTGGGGGTGTCACCCTCTTTGGTCTCTTTCTGCATCGCCAGCATCATTTTCTTCAATTCACATAGACTTTCCCCCAGTGGATTGCAACCACCCCTGGGTTAGAAGAGCCATTGAACACCATTTTAAACTATTTTTTTCCTTTTTTCGCCTCTGCCTGAGCGCCTGAGCAGCAGATGGGCTTTGCACGACATGCCTGCTTGATCACCCCAAAGACAGCCCAGGGAGCAATGGGGAGGTAAAGCAATTTTGGGGAAAGGAGAGCCTGGACGCCCAGGGATCTGAGGGGGGTGGGGATTGAGCCTTATCTTCTCTCTTCCCCAAAGATTCTCTCCCCAATAATGAAGCCCGCTGCCTTCTCCTCCTTGATCCGATTTGCCAAGCCTCCTTCTAGTCTGGGGAGACACAACAGAAGAGCCTTGGATGCAGCCAATTTTCATTGGCTGCTCTAAAAATAAACAAAAATAAACCCTAGACTTGTGACATCTGAAGCCCAGGCGCTTGATTGCCAGCTTGTGGACACAAATGGGAATGGGGAGCAAGTTAATCCGCTTTAAAATAAAGCGATTTAAAATAAATAGGAACGAAAACAGGGTCTAAATGAATCAAGGTAATTTGCCCCTTTTGGTAATGGAAACGATGGGAAAAAATCAAATTATTCCCAGAACATAATCAGAATCGGAATCGCGCCAATATAATCGTTTTATCTGTCAAGTGGGAACGCCCCCTTAGAAGCTCTGTGCTAAAACAGAACTATTTTACCTTGGGGCAAAGGCTTAGTGGGTAAGACGCCATTTCTGACTATCAGAAGATCAGAAGGTTGGCAATACGAGGCCTGAGCACTGCATGATGAGGTGAGCTCCTGTCACTAGTCCCAGCTTCTTCCAGTCTAGGAGTTTGAAAACATGCACATGCAAATAGATAAATAGGTACCACTTCAGTGGGAAGGTGACAACGTTCAGTGTAATCATGCTGGCTGTATGACCACCAGAGCAGTCCTCAGGCAACGCTGGCTCTTTCACTTAGTAATGGAAATGAGCATCACCCCCTACAGTTGGTTACGACTAGACATTCATGTCAAGGGACTACCTTTACCTTTAAAGGCTCTTTACTCCAGGGTCAGACCATATCCTCTGAACCAGTGGGATCAGGCCATACATCATCTAATTAGATGATAAAAACCCACAGGGTTTCGTCCTGCATGATTTAAACTAGATGACACGAGGCAGGCGGGGGGGGAGGGGGGAGCCAAGCCAAGAGGCTCATGTGGACAACCTCTGGGTCTGGATGAGGGGGAGGAGCATTTTCCATTGCAGCTCTTCAGTTCCTCTTCCAATCACAAATAAATTGAGTATGTTTACTTAAATGTTCTTATAAGAGGGCTAGTTGCTATTAGTAGTTAGGGTGAAAGAAGAGTAGCAAATGAGCATTATACTGATAAGAAAGTTTTGATCAGCCACTGAAAAATCATCAGCTGCCAGAGGTCTGTTTTAAAGGAAATTTTTGTTTTTGCAAAGAAATGTGCCTTTTTCTGCAAATAAATGTTGGGAGAATGTACAGAAACAAGGTAATTTTGAACATTAAAAAAAAACAACCTCTTGCAAACACATAGAAAAATAGGCGGAAGAAATTTTTTGAAATTATTCATCTTGCATATCAAAAGTCAATAAGTGAAAAAGTACATATCTGCCATTTTTTCCAATATCCAGTAACAAGTTATAAAAGTATTTACGAATATGGTTTTTCTATGAAAATCCATTGGAATATCCCTTTCATGCAGAGCTGCCCATTCTTTGGGGTTTTCCCAGCCACTAGGTAATAATTCATAGGGGTTACAGTAGTATTTACAATATGCTTCAGATGGAGGGGAATGCAGGAAGGGCAAATTGAAACCCCAAAAGCTACCAGTTTCACAGTAACTTTTAATTATCCAGTGTAGTGCCTCTTAAGCTTCCTGGGGGACCTTGGTATGGCAGGGACTGGCACCATGTTTGTGTCCACTGATTACAATTATATCTTTCTTTCCTGGAAGCTCCCCAGGGAATTAAAGCATGTAACTCAGGAACTGTTCCATGGACCATCACT
Source organism: Sceloporus undulatus (assembly GCF_019175285.1). Lineage (NCBI taxonomy): Eukaryota > Metazoa > Chordata > Lepidosauria > Squamata > Phrynosomatidae > Sceloporus > Sceloporus undulatus. The sequence continues at coordinate 230,476,858 of NC_056522.1, forward strand.
TTGAATACTACTCATCCAGTGGACTGAGATGACCCTAAAATGATAGAAAACCTTCCAAGATAATTTATGGATTCACAGAAATTAATTTCTGAATTCATGCACCCTCTCAGATGTCCACTGTTCTTCTAGATATCCATAGCACAGGACCTGATGCATTCTTCATTTCGTGTCTAAATCAAATTTTCAGACATCCCCCAAACTTATAAATTTCAGTTATTGCAAATGAATAATCAAGTAGATTACGGACATTTCACCCAGCTACGACGTATTCACAAGAGTCACTTCACTACGCCAACATTAAAGATGCAGATAGACTCAGCAAGATAGAGCCGATAAAAAGCCAGACTGTAGAACATTAGGGAACTTGTTTGAAGGAGTAGAACATATCTTACTGATTTGTTCTTGACATTTCACTTTGATATATTAAGAATCTATCTCAGTATTTGAATCTCAATAACTTAACAATGGAAAATAAATGACTAAAAGAATAGATTCTTCCACATCATTGACAGTAATAGGCAGAGTGCATTTATTTTTCCTTAGATAGTATCAAACAATTTACTTATTAAATGTTGATCTCACATTACTGAAAGACAACAGAGAAAGGAAAATGGCAATTTATCTTTTAAGCACACATTATTTTAAGATTGGCAGTCTTGAAAATATAACGGAAATTCTAGAATTTGTTCAGTAGATGCAGAAAATGTGCTATGTTTTGCTATTTTTCTATATGTTCAAGTATTAACTGGACATTATGATACACTAGATTTTACCAGGTTAACCAAATATTTAATTAATTATATCTGATTCCTCACTCAGCCATGAAGCCCACCGAGTGACTTTCGGCAAATTACATTCAGCTTTAGGGGAAGGCAATGACAAACTCCCTCAGAAGAAATGTCCCAAGCAAATTCATGATAGGTTTGCCTTAGGCCAGGTCACCATAAGTCAGAAACAACTTGAATGCACACAACAGCAGCAGCATGCATATTTCTTTGCAAAACAATCACATGTGAATTTTGAGCAGAATAAATCCTGAACTGCAACCATTATCCTCAGTCCAGGGTTTATCTTATCACAGTTCCTTAACACTAAAAAACATGTTTTTCAACTATTTTAAAAATATTTTTAAATATTTCCAAATATTATTTCCTTCCCTAGTTTGAACTGTCTTGGCATGTAAGTGTCTATATCTTTCAGTGCTGAAATGCTCCTCTTGATGAGCATCATTTTCAGTTACCCATGAGAAAGTATGTTTTCTCTGATCAGTGGCCAAACCCACACCTCTGTATGAATGGGTGAAAAAAATATCTGGGGTGCTTTTCTGGGCATTGCCAAACTATGGCCCGGTACATACCGCCCCAAAAGGGAGGACCCCAATTAATTTTGTGTATGCCACATAAACAAGACTAACTCAGACCATCCCAAACACACACTGCAGATTCAATGAGAATCTGCATAGCAATAATGAGATAAAAACAGACAGGGGAAAATATATATATTTATATAGACATATTGAAATGAATTATTGTCAAATTATGTTTGTGCTGAATTAGAATAAACTCTGGAAAATAATTTAATTGTGTGAACATTTGTAGAAAATTTGAAATTAAATTTAAAACCCATTTAAGCAATAAAACATAGACCTAAATTCAATTGCGAACTACACATAGAGAAAATCCACTAAATCAATGGGTATTTGGTTAGTCAACACTTATTTATTTATTCATTTAGAATATTTGTACCTTGCTGTTCAGCAACAAAGCTTTTCAGAGCAGTTTGTAAATTGTTAATTGTTAACAATTGTTAATTATTAATTTGACAGTTCCCATACGGAAGTCCCAGTGATTCTTTGGGTCTGCTCTAGTTGGAACTAATATATTGGAGTGTTCACAGCCGAGTAAGTCCATCACAATCAAGGGAAGGGAAGGGGGATGTCCAAATATGAGCTCAGCTTTAAATGATGTTTGGTGTTATATAACAAGATTTTATTGGGCATTGCATTTCAACAAATTCCAGGTCTCTGCCTTCTTCAGAGCATGAACAGAAATTGTTGTTTTTAATTATCAAAGATTTTGCTTTCTTACCAAAGCATATTATTTCAGCACATGGGAGAAACAGCACATGGCAGAAGTAACTTTTTATATTATTTTGATCTCCCTACCGGTCAAGCATTTGGCCAAGAAAGAACTAACTATTCCTCAATGTGTTATACTCTACTAATTTCTCTTTCTCCATATTTTCTTTGAACAAGGTCCAACTCAATATATAGTATGCCTAGCTATGGTATATCAATGCTAGCTGAAAATTTTGGAAATCAGCTGAACTTGAATGTTTAGCTACTTTTTCTTCCATCGTTGACCATGGCTTATCCTCTGTGTTGAAAATGCACAATTTTCAGGTTCTTTCATGATTGTATTTAACACTATGCAAACCTATATTAGATATGCTAAGGCTGCTGCCACATGTTAGAATTAATGCAGTTTGATACTACTTTAACTGTCATGATTCCATCTTATGGATTCTTGGGATTTGTAGTTTGTTGTAGCACCAGAGCTCTGACAGAGATGGCTAAGTATTTCACAAAACTACAGGTCCAGAATTCCATAGAATTGAGCCATGACCATTAAAGTGGTGTTAAACTGCATTAAGTCTTCAGTGTAGATGCAGCCTAAAAGAGGCCAAGGTGTCTTCCCTCGCTTACCCCTTTAAAGGTAAGGAAATACTTTTTTCTATTCATTATCTAACAAGCTGTGGGAAGGTACTTCTAATAGCAGTGTTGTAATATTTATCAACATACCTTGATATTGCTTTTAAGTGCTTTAAGATCATAATTTGATTAAATGGATTTTAACCTGGCAATGTTTTAACAGCGTAACTTTTTATAGTTTTATTTTTACCTTTGAAATCCTGATGTGAACCACCTTGAGTCTCAGTTTGTGGACTGGGACATTGTAACTCAATCAAACGAACCAACAAACAATAAAACAGACATACCAACAGAGTCTGACAAGCAAAATATAAAATAAGCAACATATGTTTATCCCATAAGTTTGTGCTCACTAGCCCCTAAAAACACCACATTTTTTTATTTTTCTATAATGTAAAAATAACAATATCTGAATGTCTGTCTGCAAAAAAGATAACCTGACTGAAACAGGCAGCTAGTGCTGTGGACAACTCTCATCCACCCAAATCCCCATCCCTGTTTCTTTAAAAAAGAAAATTTAACAATGGCAAAGAATGCATTGTTATGGATTCTTAGTGTCTCTTAAGATCCCCCATTAGATGCAAAAGTGAACTAATCTATGATGCCTCATTGCTTCACCAAATTTCCATTTCTGTAACTTAAACAGTGTAGAAGGTCTCCAAATTTTCTTCAATGAATAGTTCTTGGAGATTAGCAATTAATTACACCCTTGAAAAGACTGTACCAAGCACTTTTTCTCTATAAATCCATGATCCATTACCAAAAGTAGCTGCAGGAAGAAACAGGAATCTGCTTACACTTATTAGAAATCAAAGAGAATACTGCCATCAAAAAGCCGTCATTGTGGACCAAAACTCTCATGTGAATCTACCCCCAAAAGATAATGTCTCCTATTCTTTAAGTCCCCATTCTGTCCTGTCCAAAAAAAGTCTCATAAATCAACAAACTGAATGAATGTTAAGACTACTGAATTATTTTTTCATTTTTTGCCTATAGTTTAAATCTTTGACAAAAAATGCAAACTTGACTCAATGTATCTAAATAATAGAATCATAGAATAATTGACTTGGAAGAGACCACAATGATCCTAATGAAAATGTATGCGTGTGGGCTTTTTAAAGACTGACTGCATTATATCTCAATATTGTCATAAAATAGGATTTTAATATATTCAGAGACATAGCCATGTTAGGAGATTCTCACACATGTTTTTCTCTGAAGCTGGGCATGCACATAAACGACTTAAAAATTGATGTTTTTGCACCCCTCTGTGCCCAGCTCAGAGGCATCACATATCCAATCCAGACTTCGCAAAGAATGGGATTTTCCCATTCTTTGCCAAGTCCGGGAGATGTCCAGATTAGGTTAATGATGCCTCCAAGCTGGGCATGGAGGCATGCAAAAATATCCATTTTTAAGCAGTTTACACCCGTTCCCAGCTCAAGAGAAAAACATGTGCAATAATCTCCCTAGTCAAAGGGCCAGACCAGATGGACACGAAACAGCAGCCCAAGTCCATTCTGGCTGCAAGCAGGTTGGAACCACGCTGACCACATGTCTCACTCCAAAGGCAGTTTGTGGATGTAGGGACAGACCAGTCATGCCAGAAGTCACTTTATCTCAGCTCCTTTTTGCTCCAGTCTTAAGGACGGGAGCATGTCTTCAGCATGACTTACAGACACTTTGGAGGCATGTGTGATCTAAATGGCATGCCTCCGAAGCGGACAGAAGCCGCTTCATTTTGTTTCATCCCTAAAACATCAGTATGCAAAGGGATCTTGTAGCACCTTTGAGACTAACTGTGCAAAAGAAAGGGCCTGAACAGAGAGGCCAAAATAAAGCTACTTCAGGTCACTTTGGAGGTATGCTGTTTAAATGACACTCGCATTTTAAGAGGCCAGAAGCTGCACCAAAGCTGTGCTCCAGTCCTTAGGACTGCAACATGGCTTTGGCATGGCTTTCAGACTCTTAGGACACATGCATCATTTACAAAGCATACCTCCAAAGTGATCCAAACCAGCTTTATTTTGGCCTGTCTGTTCGGGCCCTAAGTTTCATAAACTTTGTTTACTTCCTCAGATGCATAGAAGCAGACCAAGTCTATGGAAGCATATGCTACAACTTCTTTCACACGGTTAGTCTCAAAGATGCTGCAAGGTCCCTTTTCACAGGGTTTTAATGTAACTTTTTAAGGTCTGCATTTTTAAAAATAAACGTGTGTGTGTGTGTGTTTTAAATACCCCAAGGTTATCCCACTCCTAAAGAGTCTGCTCTTTCCCATGCAAGACACAAGTGAAATGTTGGCTAACTCTTGAGCCCAGGGCTAATCAAACTGAAATGTTCTTCTCAGGTTTCTTTCAGCTCAGGTCCTGCTTTTTCCTTAGACATGTCAAACAAGTCTAAAGGAAAAGGAACTTCAGCTGTGATTTGATCAGCTGTGATTTGATCACTTCTTCTACCAATCACAATACTGTAAAAAGATCTACTCATATGGCTAAACTGGGAAATTCAAGCAACAACATTTGCTTACATAATTATTAATTTATATAGGGAATCTGCATCCCACCCTTCAACTGAAATACATTTATAGTCTGGTTTTCAATTTGGTATCAGTTCTGAAAGCAGATAAACCACTCTTTTAAGACAGATAAATTTCTCTCTCTCTCTCTCTCTCCCCCCCCCCCCCCCCCCCCCCCCCCCCTCAACACAATACATGGAAAACAGAAATGAGATCAGCAAGACTGAGATACAAGAGAGGGAATAATTCACAGGGGTCTGACAGGATATTGCATGAATAGAAGAAACTAGAACACAGTCATGGCTCAAAAATTAACACAGCAAGATGAAGCTACAAAAGGACAATCAGAGTCACAGACCTTATCCACAGTTTAGTACAAATGTACCACATAGACAAAGAATGGTACATTAAGAGCGCAGACTCCATAACCACATGGGTCAATGTGAAAAAATACTACAGGGATAACTGATTATGCGGAAAGGGGATTTGAAGGCCTGACCAACTCTGAACTGCAAATTCTTACTAATGGACTCTCTCTCCAGAGAGATTAGTTACCTCCTTTTCTCTTGCTCTGCTTTCACAGTTTTGTTCAACACTGCAATAGAAGCACTGAATGCATGAATACATGCATTTTTAAAGCCTACTTCAAGCCTGCTACCAGGCATGTGATGGCATAAAACTGGCTACTTTTTTAACACTAGAATTATACCAGTAGACTACTCTATGATTTGTTGTGGGTTGGGTAGTTTTGCACAATAACTTCAGTTGTTATGCAGTGGGTCACTTTACATTTATTTTATTGTTCTCACTTCTTTAAAAAGTTTTATTCTACATCTTACTGCACTTTTAATTTAACTCAGGGCTGGTACAGACAGTCCTGAAGAGGTGACTTGATGTTGCTCCTTTGAGTGCTGGGTTGGGGCCGCAGCAACCGCACACTGCAGCCTCAATCCACCATTTTTCCAGCTCAAAAAGAAGCAGCAGAAAGCTGCTCCTTTTTGATCCGGACCAGAAAAAGGGTGGCTTTTCCACCACGGTGCTGGCTTTTCAGTGCTCCTGCAGCGTGTGACATATGAACACTGTGCTACTAGAGCACCACAACACTGCCCACCATCTAGGTAGGTGGGCACCATGACACCGGGTAGAGGCAGCATCAGGGCATGTGTCATCTAAACGCCACACCCCACTCCTCACCCAAGCCTGTGATGCCAGTCTGTTTCTGCCCTCAGTTTCAGTTTAATAATGTTAATATTCTGGGATGCCTGGAGTTTGGGTTTTTTTTCTTTTCCTTTTTTAAAAAAGGAAAAATGTATCTAATAAACTGAAATAAGTGTCCTTAGTAGAACTTCAGGATTCATCCATTTCTGGTTATCTTTTGAGTGCAGTCCATATGCTTGATTCAATTGCTTTTTCTCTTTGTCTTCAACAGGTTTTCATTGTATGAACATTAAGAAATATGTTACACCGAGAAATAAAATCTTCTCCAATTTTTAAAAAAATAGTTATAAATGCCAGATATAAGTGTTCAACAAACACAGAGATCATCCAGCACTTTAAAAATACAGAGGTTAAACATTTTAGATTTCATCTAAGGATAATGCAAAGGAAGAATGAAAGCTGTGAGCAAGAGCAAAGAGCAGTAGAAATGTCCCTGACCACAAGAGCTATTGGAAAAACAACAAATTATTCTTTTATGCAAGGAAAATCCGCAGAAGAGAACACTCAAAAGCAGTCAGAATCAGGAAGTGCTCAAGTGAGATTCTTCCCTAGCAAATAAAACGAAGAAACAAAAAACACACCAAGGAAAGCACTCTAGTATTTAACCTGCTGAAAATGAGCCACTCCAAGTGATAAACTACATCTTTGTAGCACTAAACCAGTGTCTGAACTCTTTGCTCTTTACTTTGGGGAAAGCAAAAAAACCTAGCTGGTAACAAAATTATTCTCATCCACCTAAAATGCTAATGTAAATCCTAGGTATTTAAATTCAAGTGTTGAGGGAAGACCTGATCACAAGCCTGAACCTCAGATCAAGGAAGCCACAATGTGGGTTACGATCAAAAATTTTAAAAAATAACAGCACAGCAGTATTTCTCAGACAGGTTCTTCTGTACTTTTTAGATGAGATAGCTTTTGAACTGCTGCTCTAAAGTTTTGATCATTTTGCAGTGTTATCTTGCAGTGTCCTGGCATCACGTCCAACCTCTGTTATCCATCAAACAGATCAAGTTTCTTAGCCTGTAGTTCAATAGTAAACAAACATTGTACTTTTAACCAGATGGCTTGGAAAGCAAAGTATGGCCACAAACAGCTACAAGATGCTTAATGAATCAGAACCAAATGAAACTAACCATTAATCAGCTCACCAGAGCCAAGGAGCAACTACTTCAGAGCAAGCAAATGGTAGAAACCTCTATATGCTGCTGCTCAGGTTGAAGGGAGTGTTACTATACATACAGAAGAACACTGCACAGCACTATTTTAGGTCATCAAGTCTCAAAAATAATGAAGCACATATTCCCTAAGTCAGACACAACATAGGGAAAAAATCTAAATCTTGGTTTTAGCAGAGATCTGGTTTTACCCAACACCTCTGCTTTGAATTGAGAAAAATGCCTGGTGCTTGCAGGATACATAAGGTTAACTTCCTATATCTTTAATAGTAAGAAAGAGAAGCATTTTCAGTAGTTGCAACCCTCCCCACCGCCACCCACCCACACATACAACTTGGATAACTCTGTCCTCCTAAAAATGTCCTGGTTTGTACAACTGTTAAAACAGCTTCTTGCAATCTGTTGCCTTCCAGATGAGTTGGATCCCATTCCACATTCTGCATAGTAGAACCAATGAAAGGGCAGGAGGTGGAAGAAAGGCTATGTTAAAAAAAAAGGGCTATTCTCCTTCCCATCAGATCATCTTCCAATGAACAACTGAATGACATCTTCAAGTGACAGCTGCATCTGTACCCCTAGTCTGAAATGTAATTTTGTGCCCCTGATCAACAGTGTAATTTCATGTGTGTCCTGGGTAAAGTATGCACCTAAAGGGAAGCATTAGCCATTTGTGAGCAGCTTTGCATTGGTGATTCATGTGCTATTTTGTGTTCTTGCAGTCTCACCATTTGCCATGCCTAGTTAGTAAATTAAAGTAGCTAAAGATCTTCTTGGGTGAAAAGGTGAATAAGATAGGATTTACAAGCCTGTTAACAGAGCTCCTTGTAAAGAAAGGGCTTGGAGAGTGATCAGAGATTGATTAAGCCACAAGAGTATGAGAAAAGTAATTTGCTACTACTGAGTACACAGTGAAAAGTGGAAAGTGCAATAAAATGCCATTATTAGTCACCAAAATGAAATGTTTGAAGAAACGCATTGGAAGTTTTAAAAAGACAAACTCTCATAAAGGCAACATTAATAAAGGGGGGGGGATTGGTGTGGCAGAAAACTTATCACTAAGAGCCCCAAGTGAAAAGAAAATCCAAAAGGCCTAAACCAATCCAATAAAGCAGTCTACATTTTAATTTGTCAGCTTTTATTTGACGGGAAAAGGATTACAGTGTTGGCGAATGCTGCTTATCTAATTCAGTCACCAGCATGTAATAGTAGTTACAGCTTGTTTATGTAGTGTAAGCCGAATTGCTTTTTCATGCCTGTAGGGCAAATAAATAAATATATAAATAAATTGCAGTAACTGCATTCACAAGGGCATCATGACATTTGCTCACAGTTTTGACATGCAGGGCAAAGGTACCTTGGGAAAACAAGCCATTTGGATAATGATCAAGTCTTAGGGGATAAAATGGCATTGTTGCTAAATACCAACCCTAAAAGCTATAGTTTCATAAGGACTCCTTCATTCAAACTTCATTGCTTATTAAGGACAGCAATTATAATTATGTTTTCAGTGTGACATTTTGGCACGATTTCACCATTCCACTGCTCATTCACGGGGACATATTTCTTCCAGAATTTGGGTGTTAAGCAGTTTTGTATGACAAGATGAAACAATTAATCCAATGCTTGCAGCACAGATCCACTTAAAGGAGATACTCTGCCAATTTGGTATGTATAGTATTAGTAAGAAATCCATAGAAAAAATGAATAGTTAGTAAATATGCTTGTTACCGGAAGCAGACAGATGCATAGCTATATCTTCACTTTAATAACTAAAGTATGGCCTTTCATATAAACTGGGGTGAAACACATTAAGGGGCTCTTGCATAGGCGTCTGATGCTATACTTTAAAAAAGCATGGATTAATTCTTGGAGTAGACAGCTAGTACCAGACATAATAGCAGCACATCATGATTTCATTACCGCCAGTCTGGAGAATTACTTTAGGCAGCTGCTATTACTATTCTTCAACATCGTCCCAATTCACTTTGGCTGAATATTTGTAGTTGACATCTAGCATAAGTACTGTTGGCACAACTCCAGCCTCTCTCCATATGATCATGTTCTAGCCTGACAGGCTGACACTTAGTAGAAAGCCCTGAGTTGTTGTGTTTTTATCGTCATGGACAGATGCTGCTGACTCAAAATAAAAAAAAAAAATCAGTTCTATTTCCAATTTGTTGGACTGTGTTATTTTTTTAAAAAAGTAGTTAATGGATAATCAATTTTGAAATGGTTCCATAGAAAACTGTATTATGAACTTGCTTATGAAATCCCATTAGCTTGTCTAACTATATGAAAGAAACCATTACATCAAATCTTTCATTAACTTAAAGTAATAGTTCACCATCTATTACTCAGATTGTTTTGCTAACTATAAATATGAAAGTCGGGATAAAAGGGGAATACAGAACTAAGAACTTTGAGTTCACAGGCCCAATCTGTTCATTTTCATTCATTATATAGAATCTCTCTCTCTCTCTCACACACACACACACACAGAGTGTTTGTACCCGTTCTTCCCCACTTTTTGATGAACAAAACACCAAAAGGCAGCATTCCTTCACATACATACTGCAGAGCATAGCAAGTAGATATTTGCTCGATGTAACCATATCTACTTTGATCTTCAAAAAGACAAAAACCTGTAAGACACAGTTTAGGACCAAAACATCTAGAAAATTCCAAAATTTTGAGGACATTCACAAAATACCAAATCAGTCCATAAACAGAGGAGTGAAACAGATGGTCAAAATAAAGCTGCTTCCAGCTACTCTGGAAGGATGGTGTTTAGATGATGCATGCCTCCAAAGCACCTGGAAGACACACCAAAGCCATACTCTGATCTCTAAGAGTGAAGCAAAAAGGAGCCAGGATAAACTAAGACCTGGCATCACCAGACGTCCCCCGTATTCTTGACCCACATTGGGAGCAAGGTGTATGGACAGTGGGGTTCAGACCCACTTGCAGCTATACCAGGCTCAGCCTGCTCCTTCATGCCCATCTGTTCCAGTCCAAAGTTAGCCAAAGGATACTTAGTTAAGAACATTTTCTACTTGGCTTTATTTTCTATCAGTGGCGGGATACAGACTGCCCCAAAAGGGCAGTCTTCCGCTGCTCTGGTTTGCTCTGCGAGGGAGCCGCAGTGGACAAATTGTGTGGCTCCGTCGCGGAACAAAAAGAACCCACAAAAAGCAGGTTCTTCTTGTGTTGCCTTTGCGATGGCACAAGGCGCCAATGGCGCACTTGCAGGATCACAAAGGCACTGGCATGTGTGGACACTATGCTTCCATCACTTCAAAATGACGGCGCCCATGTTTACAGGGTGCTGCCATTTTGACGCCCCCGTCACGTGCTAGAGATGAGGCCAGTATGGACGCTACCTCCTCGGCCAACCCCTAGCACGTTAAGGGGGCCCATTTAAATTGGGCCTATGTTTTCTTTCCACGTCAATTGCTAGTTGATACCATAATGTTGAAAATGTTTTCACTCCCACAAGCATCTATTAAAATAGAGGGCAGCAACAAAATGAAAGACAATGATGCCATGCAACTCATCTCATTTTATTAGACTTTGCAGAAGAGTGGAGGAAACATGCTCACTTCTTTCAAGGACAACCAATTGTTTTCCATGATGTCTAGTTCGAAAATCAGCCACAGATGCAATGTCGTTGTTCACTGAAATTTACACTATGATTTATCTTAGCAACATTCAAAGCATGAACTACAAAAGTGAAGTAGTATGTAGTTTGACACTAGAAAATAGTACTCCTGATGTCAAATGATAACTTCTTTTCTTTGGCATAAGCGATTTGGGCTGGAATCTTGTTGGGCAGTCAGGAATAAGTAACCTACAGTTATGCTTTAATAACCGCTATGTATTCACAATCCTTATGTTTGCTCTCGTTTAGGTGCTACATCAGGATGGTGAAAGGAATCCAAACCCCACTTAACAGTACACAGCCACTGTGATTAATGACGATCCATTCCCTTGTTGACTTAAAAGTGGCTGTCTGATGTGCCTACTCACTTCCTCATATGAATGATTTCCAGCACAAAGGGGTTTGCAACAAGAGTCATTCTCTACGCTGTTGTGCTGGAAACTGTTCATGGAATGGGGTAGGAATGTCAGGCAGTTGCTTTTCAGTCAACAGGGGAATGGACCTCCATCAGTTTCAGTGGATCGATCCCTGCTTATTGGTAAATGACATTTGGAGAGGTTTGATGGAAATCCACTACATACTGTGCAACGGTCACACAGGATTCTGCCAGTAGTAACTACTGTATTGTACAAATGCATGTCCTCATCCAGTATACTGGTGCTCAAAAGTTGAGCACTCTCACAAGGGAACTTGGCGTGTATCTACTCTGTAGAAATAATACAGCTTGATATTTTAACTGGCATGGCTCCATCCTACAGAATCTTGGGATCTGCAGTTTTGTGAGGCACAGTGCTCTTTGGTAGAGAATGCTAAAAGTCCTTATAAAACTACAAACACCAGGATTCCATTGGATGGAGCTATAGCACATAAAATGGTGTCAAACTGCATTGTTTCTACAAAATAAATTCACTCTTAGGTTTAGGTTCAAAACATACTGCAGAAATAATCCACTTTGATATTGCTTTAACTGCCCTGGCTCAGTGCTAGGGAATTCTGGGACTTTTAGTTTATTGTGGCACTAGACCAATCTGACAAAGAAGGCTAAATGTCTCAGGAAACTACAGGTCCTAGAATTCCTTACATTGAGTCAGGGCAGTTACAGCAGTCTCAAAATGGATTATTTCTGTGGTCTGTTCTGGACCTTAGTCTTAAATCTATATGTTCTACCATCTTGTATAAGCCCCAAAGTAAGAAATAATTATTATTCAATAGTGCTAAATAAAGATGACAGCACTTCTAGGCTATGCCACAGGCATGAAACTTCAATGATATTTTCCAAAAGAAATTTTCTTCCCTAAGGATACAACAGTAGTATTTGAAAAGAACCAATAAACATATCTTTAACTGTACCCTACTGCTTTGTGATTGACATTGTCTTTCTGCCTTGTAACCAAAGAACCAGCTGAAGAAAAACAAATAATAGGTTGCTCATCAGAGTAATTTCCTTGGGTTCATGTGCTTCCTCTCTCCTCTGCGCTTTCCCTTGTGTATCCTCAGATTCTCTCTCATTTCCTGGTTTATGATAAACTTAATTTATTATTGCATTGAAATCAGGCTGATTATAATAATGAAAGAACATAGGTCTTGCAGAATAAATTTGGAAACCCAGTTCCATTTTCATGTTTGGTTTCAAACTATGGTTTGTTAACAACAATACATTGAACAAAAACTATCTTGCCAAATACTATCTACTGTGAATCAGGGAATCAGAGTGCATAAAGAAAGCAGGGCATGTGTGTATTTGAGTTTAGCCATGAAATCTTGTTCTATAAAGAATCATAGGTCCAAAACACACTGCACAAATAATCCAGTTTGAGACCACTTTTACTGCCCTGGCCCATTGCAAGGGAATTCTGGGAACTGTAGTTTTTGAGACATTTATCCTTCTCTGTCAGAGAGCTCTGGTGCCAAAATAAATTACAATTCCCAGGATCTCCTAGCACTGAGCCAAAGCAGTCTCAAACTAGAATATTTCTCCAGTGTGTTTTGGACCATAGTCTTCAATCAGCACCGCATGGCTAAGTATATAGCCTTTTAAAAAGAGTGTGGCCAGACTCCTGCTGGGGAGTTACAAATGGGCAACCTAGAGTTATACATTCATAAACAATGTAAAGTCAAAGGCTTTCATGGCTGGCATCCATAGTTTTTTGTGGGTTTTTCGGGCTATGTGGCCATGTTCTAGCAGAGTTTCTTTCTGACGTTTTGCCAGCATCTGTGGTTGGCATCTTCAGAGATGCCAGCCACAGATGCTGGTGAAACATCAGAAAGAAACTCTGCTAGAACATGGCCACATAGTCTGAAAAAACCACAAAAAACATTCATAACCGTTTGGTGTTCGTGACCCCTATATAGTCCCTAGTTTAGATACACATAGGGATCATGAAAGTTCCCCAACCCCCATTTCCCAAGTAGCAGTCAATGTGATTGATCCATTCTGCTGTCACTCAGGAAGCAGCTGACCAGTGCTCCCATCAACTAATGCATGGGGAGATTGCAACAGGGACCCCATCTCTCCCTGTCAAAATGGAGATTGTACATGGGAGGGGTGGGAACATGTCAGCTGTTGCCCAAGTAAATGCAAGTCCTATTAGAGAGTACATAAATGTGTCTCCCTCTCTCTAGTGATGTCTAGCAAATGATTTAAGAATCAATGCTAATAGATTCTTGAGAGACATAACATCTCTGCGCAAAGTTGATTGTCTTGATGCAGTGCCGGAAAAAAATGATAAAATAGAAAAGCTAAGGGGGAGGCGTTAACATTGCTTCCAGCAGCTGGAAGCTGTGGTCAAAAATGAGGGAAAATCATCATTGGGATTCAATAACAATTAAGTACATGAATATAAAACCCACAAAGCAAGAAATAATGTTTGGCTCCTGCTTGAAAGATAACACACCAACATTGACAAAGCCATAGATAAATAAATCTGTGCTCAGTCTTGCATGGCACAATTATTGAAACTCTGGATGATTAACTGAGCAACATTTCACACTAGGTTTCCACTGGATGCAATGGGCTATATAGAAAACCATCCAGAACACTATATATGTCATCCTTACTCCCTAACTTTCCTCTTTAAATTACTTTTACTGTGATCTGCTTTAATTGTTTTAGTAATAGTTCTTAGTCAGTTGGTTTGGTTTTATGGGTTTCTTGTTTTATTTAAATTTATCATGCATGTCTTGATGGTGAAATGGATGGTATATAAATATTAATAACAAGTAAATACCAGAAAGAAAAAGCAATATATTTTAAAGGGGATAAGTTTACAAATACAATTTGCCTACCTTATCTCATGTCTCCTATACGTGTGCTCACATCTATAAAACTAAATGAATGTCATTTTTTTTTTTTTGCGTTTCAAAAACATTGTTAGTTTAAGTAAAATGTTTATCTCTGAACCACATCAAGGAATATCTAGGTTAATTCTTCATCTGGTCACTCATCAGTGGCTGTAAAGAATTTTTTCTTATTATTTGCCATCAAGTCAAGTCATCCTACATATGAGAGATCTCTAAGAGCCACCATTATCCTGCCCTGCTCAGGTCTTGTAAACACAGGGTTGTGGCTTCCTTGACTGAATCAATCTGCTTATAGTGTGATCTCCCACTTGTCCTATCACCTTTCACTTTATTGATCACTGAGCATCATCATCTTTTCCAATAAGTTATCTTATGGTATGTATGAAGAATGTATAAAGAATTCTTGGACATTTTCTGATCCTCTGTAAGAGTATCACATTGAGAAAATGGCCAAAACACTGGATGGCTTTCCTCATTTCTGACCTTTTTAGTAAATCAACCAAAAAAATAAAAAAATAAAAACCCAAAAGAAAACAAGTATATATTTGCACAACAGTCTGGGTTTGGTTTTGTTTTTTGCACAAAAAGCTAAGCATTTGTGAAGCAGTCTTTTTAGTAGAAAAGGTCATCAAAAAAATCTCAAAGTGTGAAAAATAATTTTTAAAAATCCTTTATAATCTCACCAAGAGGAGAGGAAATTTCTGGAAATTTTTCACTATTGTATGAAAGAATATTATAAGCCAAGTTTTGCATCACTGTTCTTGCCTTCACTTTGATTAGTGCAGCACATTGACACAAACTATAATTTTTGTGGAGCATAGCACATTTTTCACAAGCATCTTGGCTCTTTTTACAAAGTGACAGCACCTCAAAATGAACAAGAAAGCAGTTATGAACCAGGATGGGGAGGAAGCTTTCCATTCTCAATGAAACAGACTGCCTTTTCATGCCATATTTATCATCTTCCTTCAAATGGTCTTAAAGTGCTCTAGGCTGTCCATTTGCCAAGTGGCCTATACTCCTCGCTACTCCCCTCATTTAATGATCTATATTCCTCAATACACATATTAGTGTTAACTGTACAAACTTTTCTCAGCAAACATTTTAAAATGTCATTACAACGGCAGATAGTACAATGATGTTGAACTAAGAAATTAACCTAGACAAAGTGGGCTATACACAATGTTGTTTTCTAGTATCTCTCTATTCACAGCTGTACAAGAGATAATTTTAATCCCTACAATGTGAACCCTAATTGTTCTATATAATGCATCTTTTAATTGGGAGTATAACATTACATCACAAATACCTTTATCAGGCAGGCTGTTAATCTTGTCACAAAAGGGATAACACAGCTGTTTGGAAAAAGTATTTTAATTAAATCATGTTGACTCACACCAGACATTTCATTTCTTAGCTAATATGTGGGCCTGGGTTATTATCAGGGGGCAAGGTCCCTTGCTCACTTCATTTACTACCTTAAATTACTTTGAATATGGATCACCATTGACCATTTCCTCTAAAATTTATTAAGCCAGTAAAAAGCTTCTGCAGTTAGCTAGCCACAACTTCCATGGATTTCAAAAGAATTTTTGTATTTCAGTATAGTACTTCAAACAAATGCATACTAGATCAGATCAAGCCAGAAATCTCCCTGGAAGCCAAGGTGACGAAACTGAGGCTACTGTACTTCGGACATATCATGAGACAGCATAACTAATTGGAAAAAACAATAATGCTAGAAAAGGTGGAGAGAAGTAGAAAGAGAGAAAGACAGCATGCTAGATGGATGGACCCTATTAGGGAGGTCATGGGTAAGGATTTTCAGGAACTAAGCAGGACAGTGGAGGATAGGAGGTCTTGGAGATGTCTCATCCACAGGGTCACCATGGATAGAGATTGACTCAAGGGCAGTTAGTAACAAAAAACTTCAAACATATGTGTGGTGTGGAGGGTAGGGTTGAGATATTCATCAATAATGACTCGCAATGTACCCTCTTTAGCAATTACATTATTTAGTAATTGATATGAGAACCAACAGATATGGTAGTTTGAGTGCTGGAGTAGAACTCGAGGAAACTGGAGTTCAGTGGTTCAAATCCTCACTCACCCATGGAAACCAATTGCTGATATAGGGTAAAACACTGTCAGACTAAGAGGAAAAGCAAACAAGAAACCCCTAAGATGTGGTTGCTATAAGTTGTAGTCAACTTCAAGGTACACAATAGCTAAAATATCATCATTCAGTGTAACTATAAACACAAACAAAGACCCTATAGCTTCCCTAAATGTCCATCATGAACTGTGAAAGTTCTTAGGTCTTCCATACAGATGCGCACACATCTGTGAAAGATGCAGAAATGGTGAATTCTGTGGACCTTTATAGTTACATTTCTAAAAATTAGGTGTGAAGTATCTTTCACAATCCAGAAGTTTTGGACTAATATCCACACAGTTCCTCATCAGAAGCTTTGTTGGCAGAGGCTCCTGGAGTGGTAGGCCAAAATATCCCAAGGGTCAAATGGTTTCTGCCCCTGCTTTCAATCTGAAGAAAAAAATCCAAGAATACTATTTCTGATTTTTATACAGTTGGCCCTCCACATTTGTGGCTTTGATTTTAGTGGCTTTGATTATTTGCAATTTTGATTAATATGTTCTCTCTAGGAATGTCGAGGTCAAAGTTCTCTCTAGGAATCTCAAAGTTGTGCTGGAGAACCAAAATGTTCCAAGAGAAAACAATTCTCTAGTCATTTGTAAGTCTTCCAGCCTGATTCTATAATCAACCTCTGGCAGATGTTGCCCATAGAGTTGCATTGGAGGACCTGGAGGTTCCTAGAGAGCTGTTTTCTTAGGTAAAAATAATAGTAGTGTTTTGTTTTTTGCAATTTCCTCACATTCATGGGGATCTTTCACTCTTAGCCCAGCAAATGTGGAAGGACCACTGTAATATTATATTATAGCACCAGCATGTCCAAGGTATGGGATGGCTTTTGACCTTCTAGATGCTTTAGTTTACAAAGCTCATCAGGTTCCACCCAGCATGATTCTGATGTTGATGTTGTTGTCATTGTGTGCCTTTAAATCACTGCTGACCTATGGGGATCCTAAGGAGAATCTATCACAGGCAGAATTCATTTGGAGGGGGGTTGACTTTTTCCCTCCTCTGAGGCTGAGCATGACTCCAGAGTCATGGTCAAATGCTCAAACCATTTTACCATACTAGCACTCCCAACCAGCATAGCCAATGGTAAGTGATGGCAGAATCTGTAATCCAAAGCATTTTAAGTATCAAATGTTCTCTCCTGCTGCCTTACATATTTCCTTAATAAGAACGGCACACTCTCACAGCAAAGTCAGTCTGGGAGGGCACTTGCAGAGGTGAATTGGTGGGTGTGAGAAAGGTGGTACACCTCTTCTCTTCTTTCCTAAAAATTCCTCCCCTCCCATCCTGTATTTGCAATACATTTGCAAGTACAGTTGGCCCTTGGTATCAACTAGAGTATGGTTCCAGAACCCCATGTGGACTCCAAAACCCATAAATGTTCAAATCCCATTAAATAAAATGGCATCATAAGATAGTGCTCTTTATATAAAATGGCAAAATCAAGGTTTGCTTTTTGGAATTCGTGATTTTTAAAGTATTTTCAAGCTGTGAGTAGCTGAATCTATGGATAAAGAATCTGCAGAGATGGAGGTCTTACCAACAGTGTATTGCCTTCCCAAAAAGGCCAGCAAAAAATAGTTCCTACTTCCCAATTACTTTTCACAACTCTTTAAAATAATGTAGCCTACATGATGATAATGGGACTTCATGACTAACTATGGTACTATTTGGTAGTCTCCCCTGCCATGACCCAATAATAAATGGCCCACTGAGAGATCCCGTGGCTAAAATAGCCATCATATGAAGCCCTTTACCACTGCAAGCAAGAGAATCATTTTTGTGTACAGATCTTTTCATCGTTATGCTTCTATAAAAATCATTGTGGATTTGTGTCAAGCAGAACATGGGAAAGTTACTTTTCTTCTGTCTGAAGAATCATATAGTCATCATTGGCAATGGTATCAAGAATGGGTAACAAGGGATGCTACAGTTTGGGAAGGAACAAGTAGTCACACATAACCTTTCCTTTATCATTATCCTGATTAATGAGATAAATCCTAGGCATGAACAAGGAGAAAAATCTTACTCATGTTCCTGTATAGGAGTTATTCAGGTTTTAAGATGTGTTTTTCTTGCTGCATTGGAAGCTACCTCCAAAGGACTTTGAGTATCATAGGGAGTGAAAAAGTTTGCCATGCAAGGAAGTGGAGGAAAAACTTCTAATGTAAACAAGCTTCTCCTACATCTGCCTAGCCTACAAAAGGGATGCAAGTCTTTTCACTTAATAGTAGCAAATGACATAACAGCTATGCATGACAGAGCATGGTCATTAGTCTTCTAATACACTTGTACAGCTCTGATTAGGAGTACTGACAGATTTATTAGCACTGCATGGAGCATATACCCTTGATGTTCACATTGCCACTAATTGATATTCAACCCATACATTAAAAATGGATATAATTCTTAGGAGGCAGTTGTATTAAATCTTCTAGATGACATTTCTGAATATTGTATATTTTAGTAGGATGTAGGGAGGTCTGATTTTTTTTTTAGAAATTTAAATTTATACGTAAAACATTAATCTGACATGGGGAAAGAGATGTAAATCTTCACTCATTTTAATCTTGCCTGCAAAAAGAAAGAATTTCAAAAGTGTTCTCCTCAATAGGAAAAAATACTAGTTTTTTGCACCTTTTTCCCATTTCAAGATTATTTTCTGCAAAATCTTTTTGGTTAAACATATGGTTGTGTGCAAAAAAACAACAACCCAAAAACAAACCTCAAATCCCAAAAGCAAGAATAGTCTTGCAGCAGTTGCCTAGCCCCCCCCCCCCCCCCAGTTTTAATGGGTTGTTTTGTTGTCTCAAGATACATTTTCTTGTCAAGGATAATACATTTGTGAATGTTTTTTAACATATATATCTGTAGCTATGGATAATGTTTTCAGAGAGTCTTCTGCTCAACTATAATGTTTTCCCTTGTACTGCTGTTTAAAAAGCAATTGTATAAAATAATACTTCCTATAGTGGTCAATGGCTCTCTGGTATTCCAAACAGAAAATTTTTCTTAAACCAATCATACCTAATAATGATTAATGATAATAATGATAGCGAGCCAATGTAGAATAGTAGTTTCAGTGTTAGACTGTGGTGATTATCATACGAGGGCTGTCACTGTCCCGTCCTTCCCGCTCGATCACAGGAGGGACTTTCACATGTTGTTTGCACTTATCCCATCTAGAAAGCATGAATGACAGCAAAGGAGCCAAAGGCTTTCACATGAAGTTGTGCCGATCTTGTCAATAACCCAACATTAGCCTGTCATTAACGCGGTATTGCCCAGCATTTTGCATTAATGAAATTTCCCATTATCACAATGCCGCTTCAATGACAAGCTCAGCACTGCCACTATGAAAGCCCTTTGCGCTAGATGTCACCCGCACTGTCAAAGACAGGATAAGGGCAGGATTAGAATGGGGGAGGAATCTGTCCCTATCTCGTCCCCATGTGATAATCTCCTAAAACTCTGGAGGCCAGGGTTTGTTTCCCACCTTGGATGTGCAACAAACTGGGTGACCTTCCGCAAGTCACAAACTCTCACCCTCAGAAAAAGGCAATAGCAAACCTCTGAACAAATCTTGCCCAAAAAAAGCTCATAATAGGTTTGCCTCAGTGTTGTTATATGGCAGAAATCACTTGAAGACACAACAACAACTCAAATAATGCCAAAGATTCAAGCTTTGGCATGCAAAGCATGTGTTCTTCCACAAAGCACCAGCCTTGACTTTCCTTGCTTGCATGAACTGTTAGTAGGATATAAGGTCAGCCAATTTGATTTTATCTCTCAGCAGAGAAATTTTTTGTCTATATGAATTGAGTCTCTGATGCAGAAAGCCAGGATGTTAACTGTTAAAGCCAAAGTAACATATATTGTGAAAGTTCTAATAAGTCATAAAGCTTTTATTAAACAATAGAAATGATTCAATAAAGAATTGTTTTCTGAGTATATTGGATATCTCTACTACTTTTTAGAAAGAAATTGGCCACTTCAGCTAATTGCTGATAATATGGTACAGATAATGTTTCCTTATGGCTTATGATCAACCTGAGTACAGTGGTTGCACCTGACTGGCTGGAGGCACTACAGTATATTCATTTTGCATTAGAAAAATCTTTGCTATTTGCAGTTACAAATGTACTTTGAAACTATATTCTTGCAACCTGGAACTCAACTCATATTTTAAAAGCAATATAATTGACAACAATAGCTGGAAAATTGAATTGGTACATATAAATACAAATATTCCTGCGTTAATAAAGTACACATGTTTCTGAATTGCTTCTTTAACATAAAACCTGGTACAAATAACAGGGAAGGAATATAGAGAGCCTCCTCCACCACAAAAACAAAAAAAGAAAGAAAGAACTTCTTTCTGTAAACATTTTATTTAAAACTAATAATATGCACATGTGAGATGAAACAAGCCAGGTAGGCCATACACCAGTAAACAAAAGCATTCTGAACCTTCTAGAGACCACTCGAAGGTTTCTAAAATACTTAAAGGGATGACTTTTTCTTTCACTCACCTCCACTTCTTAAGATAGTGGCCAAACCTCTAGAACTGTGCTTTTAAAATCTGTTGCGGGGCGGGGGGGGGGGATACTTACTGCTCTCCCCTTTTCTCTTTGGAGTTTATTGCACTGCCCTTTCCTGTCATTTCCTCCCAAGCTAGGCATGGGATGAAAACTTTTAAACATGGATTTTATCGCATGCCTTCATGCCCAGGCAGGAGGCATCTCATACCCGATCATGGCATCCTCTACCCCGTTTGGACTTCTCCAGCACTTTTTGAAAGAACAGGATCTTCTCATTCTTCGCAAGGTGCGGGAGAAGTCCAGATCACGTACGGGATTCCATGAATGGGTATGGGATGTCTCCTGCCTGGGCATGGATGTGTACAATAAAACTCATGTTTAAAAAGTTTTCATCCCACACCTAGCTCGGGAGGAAAGGATGGGAAAGGGCAGTGTGATAAACTCCTTTGTTTTGTTGTTCACACATGCACAGTAAGGGATTTTGAAGGCAACTGCTGTTTACCTTGCTTGTAGTAAGCAGACACATCCAACTACAGTAGGATCAGCTATAGCAGAATTCACTTGTTTCCCAGCTCAAGCGTTACTGCATTTTTTAAACTACAGTGGTGCCTCGGGTTACGAAATTAATTCGTAACGCGGCCGCTTTCGTAACCCAAAAAGCCTTCGTAAGCCGAATTGCCATAGGCGCTAATGGGGAAAAGCCGCGATTCCGTGCGAAAAAGCCGAAAAAAGCACCAAAAGTTTTTTCGTAACCCGAAAAAACATTCGTAACCCGAAACAATAATTCCCTATGGGATTTTTTCGTATCCCGAAAATTTCGTAACCTGGGTATTTCGTATCCCGAGGTACCACTGTACAGACATGCTGCAACAACATCAGAAAGTTTCTTCAGCCCTCCCTTCACCATCTTCCCAACATCAATGCTGCTAGGGGGGGACTTTCCAGATAGACTGAGGACAAGGGAAAAGAGAGGGGCAGGGATAAAGATGCTTTGTAAAGGGAAGCTTTACTATCAGGGGGTTTGCTTACAGAAATATGCCCATAAAAGAAACAATGTTAAAAAGTGAATTAGTTTATTTTTAATCTCATCTTTCTGACAAAAAACATATTGAAAACCTAAGATAACATATAAAGAGCAATGGGAAAATTGTGAATTCAAAACTAAAAAAATTGTTTTGATCTGAGCTTCAGAAAAGTTACTTTTGGGCTGAAACTCCCAAAAAATCCAAGAGGCATGGCTGCTGGCCATATCAAGTGAGTGTGCAAGGTTTTTTTTTCTTGTTGTTGCTGTTCAAAAAGTACCTTTTCCATTAACTTGTTAGAACAAACATTCTACTTTTTAAAATCATACAATTTTCTCTTGCATTAACTAAGTCTAGATCAAGTATTGATTAACTCCTTTAAAAATTATTATCAAGTTTAGCATCTGTTCTAACAGTAGTGTTCTGTGTTTCCTACTTGCCATACAACAGAGTTGTGTCCCACTTACTTTCTTCCCCAAAGATCATGGTGTAACCGTTTGACTCTTAGGTTAGTATCTTAGAGACTGCTAACAGCTTTAAAATATATAAATGTTCTGGCTATCTGGCTATCTTTTATTCCATTCAAGATAATTTTCTGCAGAACTGGAAATCATGCTAAAATGATATAATGGTGCCAAGACTATAACAGAATATCCACTAATGTAGACCTTTTTTGACTAGATTGAATCTCCCATTGTAACTTAAGAAAACAAAAGGAAAGGAGGAGCACTGTAAAGAACTGCTCTTGAATTTTCTCTCTCTCTCTCTCTCACTCAATCTTCCCCAGACCTCTTTTAAGAATAGCATAAAAAAGAATCTAAGAAAGGAGTGGGGGAAACGAAGGAGCTGGGACTTCAGGCTCAGTCATAAATTTTGTGTCACTAAATCACCAAGAGCATAAGTGCTGCTACAATGACTGTGGTGGGCAGAATGTTAACTGACAGGTCTGTACCAAGAACAGGCACTGCATTTCTCTTTGGTCCCTTGTACTACAGTGTTTGAACAAAACAGAGAAAAGATTGACTGTTCTGCACTTTCAATTTCTGCTGAAGGGCAAGTAGTTTCAGAGAAAGGAGAGACAATCCTTCTGTCTTTCAGGGACAAAAGGCCATTTCCTTACAGTATCAATTTAAGCAAACACTTTCATTAACCAGGGATGGTATTAGGAGAAGATGCTGTGATTGTAAGTCACATGGCTGAACACAGCTGCAGAAACTCTGTGGCTAGACTCCAATATATGTAATAAGAAAGTATGATTTACTAGTATGCAAGTGAGCTCTGTGCTTGTTATTTCTGTGGAAGCTGGTGGCTTCCATGTCAGTGGGACTGTGAACACACTCCAGGTTTTCTCTGAACCTTAAAAGAACCTTAAAAGAGCTATCTGTGTCCAATAGATTTAAACCTAGGATGGATTTAGCATCCCTGATATGGAAACATCAGCTGCCTCTGGGCTGACTCTCTTCCCCCAGCACAGAAGAGCCATGAGGTGGAAATTCACGGCTCTTCTCACTTTTAACCTTATTTGTAACTAACTACATTCTAGAGCTATTTCTAAACCTGTACCCACAGTGGTTAGCCTTCATAAACTCAACCTTAGTTTATGAAGCAGGCTTGTTTCAATAAAACATAGTTAGATTAACCAAAATTTAGGGCAGAGGAGAAGGAACCCATGGCCCTTCAGATGTTGCTAGCCCCATTAATTCATGTCCTATAGTCTCTTGGTTAGGATATGTACCCAAGAAATATCCAAAAGGCCAAAGGTCCCACAATCATGTTTTGCATTTATCACAACTCCACATATTACAGTGAGCACTAATGTATCACAAAAACAAATGAAAACTTCCCTTTTCTTTCAAACATGTGAAGTTTACATTTCTACAGAGCCTCCACAACTGCATTCTATAATCCAGTTTACAGAGTTTCCTGCCACCAGTCCTCTTTGCCTCGTGATCTACTTCTAACGCACACTGAACATACCAATACAGGAGGCAGATGTTCCATGCAGACGTCTATATGCACATAAAATGATTTTATTGCTTTTGGGACTGCTGAATGTTTGAATCTCTCTATTACACATCCAGTTCACACATTATAAATTAGGCATGTTGTGAAGGAAGGGATGTACTGATTTATCCACACACAGAGAACCTCCAGCATGTGAACTAGAGCTAAAATGCCTTACAATTTAACACACAAACACTGTTGTCCATGTTTGATGACTAAATTACTTATACTGAACTTCAGAAGCTAGTTTTCATTCTCATTAGCTCCAATTACCAATGTTCCACCTACAACAGCCTGAGCGCCGTACTGCATTGCGGCTAATTTAGTCCTATGAATTGCTCATTATGCAACTAGTGCTGCCCATGCAGTACTTGACAGAAAGAATCTAAAGAAAAGCTGGGTAGTGTGCTGAGGCTGCTTTGTTGTAAATAATTGTTTAGCTTGTAAGTAGTTAAATGTTTCACTAAGTTTTTTCACATTAATAATCTGACAGTTAAATGGCTTCATTTGTGCAGGGGGAAACTTATTAACACTAGTACTTATAGCATTAGTTCTTATTCTTTTCTTTACAAGAGACCTACTTTAAATATCTTTTGTTGCTGTGGACCACCAAGACTCAACTCAAGATTTAAAACCCTAAAGTGCATTAAAACAATATTTAAAGTTGCTCATCAGCTTCGGTCAATACGCCAGCTGGAACAGGGGGACCTAGAAATGGTGGTACATGAGCTGGTAACCTCCTGTCTCAGTTTCTGCAATGCACTCTACATGGGGCTATCCTTGTCCCAAGTTCAGAAGCTTCAACAGGTGCAAAATATGGCTTCCATATTGGTCACTGGTAAATCCAGAGTTGACCATATTACATCTACTGTATTTTCTGGCATATAAGACTACTTTTTAACCCAGGAAAATCTTCTCAAAAGTCAGGGGTCATCTTATACGCTGGGTGTCATCTTATAGGGTGGGTTCTGAAACTTCCAAGATGGACTGGAGAATCTGCGGTCGCCGCATATGTTGGGGGGAGATCAAAATGGCCGCGGCTGCATTCCCTCCATATGTGGCGACCATACGAAAGCAGGATAGGGCTGGGCAGGCAGGAAGAGCTGACCAATCCAAGCAGGCTTTGCATACAAGTTTTCCTGCTAAGTACCTGCATGTCATAAGCATTTGAATTAAAATTACCATATTGAAATCAAATCTGATTTTTTAAAAATTTTAATTGGTGTGCATTGGAAGAGAGGTAGTCTTATACAGCGAGTATATCCCAAACTCTATATTTTAACTGGAAAAGTTGTGGGTTGTCTTATACGCCCAGTGATCTTATATGCCAGAAAATATGGTATTTTAAAATCTCTCCACTGGATGCCAATTAGCTTCCGGGCGCAGAACAAGTTGTTGGTTATCACCTTTAAAGTCCTACATGGCTTGGGTCCAGCTTACTTGCAGGAGCGACTCCTCCCCTACAATCCACCCTGAACATTCAAGTCCTTTGGGAAGAATTTACTGCAGCCTAGGAGGACCAGGTTGGCTGCATTTTCGCAGAGGACCTTCTCATTGGCCACTCCAAAACTGTGGAATGACTTGCCGAAAGAGATCCGTCATATTACCACCCTTGGATGCCTTTAAAAGGACAGTCAAGACGGATCTCTTCTGGCAGGCTTTCCCAGACTGACCTCCCATCAAATGACAGTCTGTCTGCCCCTGGCTGTCCTACTTCATTTGCCCATTTTAACTGTTTTATAATTATTTAATTATTTTAATTATGCAATTTGTATTTGATTGTTATTATTTTGTTGGTGGTGGAGGAGTGGGGATTGCCTAATTGTTTATTCTGTTGGGTTATATATTGATTACAGTACTATATTGTGCTATGTATTTTTATTTCTTTTATTGTATCCCGCCTCAATCCATGGGCTAAAAATTATTATTATTATTATTATTATTATTATTATTATTATTATTACTGGCCTTCAATAGAGAAAGGGATAAATAAGTAAAGGCAAATCTTCCTATTATATTTTTATTAGACTGTTTTGATTCAACTTAATCATCATCAGAATAATAATACATAAACATGGAACCTAGTATTGCTTGGCCTAATAGTACTTGTTAATTTCAATTAATTAATTAATGAGAAGGCTGGTGCTGCATTTGACTTGCTTGTTGTTGCTGTATGGAGAAAGATATCAGCATGAGTCAAGAAAGAAGGCAGTGAGCCATATAGCAGAGAGAGGGAGAAGGAGAGCAGCCTGCCCACATCAGCCACTGAAAAGAGACTATAGAAACAGGACCTCTCCTCTTGCTCAATGCCAAGCATCTCAGGGGCAGCCAAGAGTGGGGCCACAATGTCACAGAGAGCTGTGGCACAGGTGCCATCTCCCTCCCTGTCATTGATTAGATGCCATCCCCAAGATTGGGGGATCAGCACAGAGGAGTTGTGAGGTCATTGGGAGGTGGATTATTGGTATCTTCATCAATTGGTTTGCTTCTTCATCGATTGGTTTGCAATAAGCAGTCCTCTCGACTCTTTCTTCCCCCTAAAGATCTCCTGTGAGGACATCACGGCCTTCGAGGGGTCTGCAGGCCACAGTTTAAGATACTAACAGACACTTAAAATATTACAGTTGTGGAAGGACGACTATGCAAATGATTAAAAAATAGGTTTGCTTTTGAGTGATCTATAGATTTTATTAAATAGCCTGAAGAAAATACCAAGAGACAATTGTGTGTTTCAATATTTCTATGCTAACAAGAAGTTTTCCAAGGCAACATTTATACTTACTGTGTGGTATGTCTTATTGCCTGACAAGTACCTCTACCAAAGCACATACTTAGTACAAACTAACTACGGCTGCTTCTCCACAGCATTTTCAATTTGACATGCATCAATACTCCCATTTTAGTCACTGTATTAACTTCAAAAGCACCCATGTAAAACAAAGAAGCAATTTAATTCCCATTCGACATCCAGGTTACAAAAAAGGTACAAAGAGATTAAGAAGAGTCATTCAGGAGGAACAAAGGCTGGTTACTTCCAGTTCTACAACTAACATTATAAGAAGGACAACTTTCAATATTATCCTGCAAGTCTAACAAATGAATATGAACACCGAAATTTCTTATTCTTCTAGCTCATGGTATTTTTAATATTCAGATTAGTGCAGTCTGCAGAAGACACACTTTGAAAGAGTGGAATCCCCATTTTCTCAGGTTGCTGATACAGAGGCATTTCAGATCTTTCAGCACCTTTTGGTAACTAAAGACAAGAAAACAGAGCCAAGATCCAAGGCCTGTGTTGAATCCTTGCCCATCTACTCCATTAGGTTATTTAATAATCAGAGGTTGAAAAGCATGACTGTAGCCATTGGCCAAGTGAGTGGCTCAAGAGCATAGTGGCTCAATAACACTCTAAACTGGTTTACCTATAGAAGCTGCTTTCATGGAGACCCTTTGGAAATTAACTGGAACAACTCTAAGCTCCTTGGAGGAAGACTGTTGTATAACAGAGACATAGTGGCAAGAATTCACTTAGAGACTTATGTCTGTGTAAGTGAACTTATGTCTTCAGGAACGCACAACAAGACCAGTATGCAACATATACAATGGGATCTGATGTCCAACAGAACCACTGTACATCAGGACCAATGCATAATGCAACCCAAAGTAAAATAGGACATTAGCTAAGGTGTGCTGTCTTGCACCAGTAAAGCCCAATGCACATCAAGATACTCTTGCTGGTGTCCTATTATGCATCTTCACAAATCACTAACAGGGTTCTACATGTATTTAAGTATGTGTAAAGTTATGCAATATAGGCTGAATTCCAACCACCATATCTATGTATTCACACAATAGAGTTTAGAAATTTAGGGTAAATTGTTTTTTAAACAATTTAAACAGCTCCTCATATTCACAGGTTTTCATTCCCAAGCCCCCACAAATACCAAAATTAATGGGACCTCAAGTCCCATTCTTCCCAATGGCAGTGCAACATGTGCATGACAGCATTGGCATGGCTATGTGCACATGCTTCCATTGTGGAGAACAGGGCAGGACCATTCACAAATGCTCCAATTCATGGATGGCAAGGAAGAAGAGAGACGACTGTATTGAATTAGAAAAGTTATTCACTACTTATATTTGTTGAAATAGTTTAGAAAAGTAATTTGCTGCAAGGTTGTTATTTTTCTATTTTTTTGTGGGGGGGTGTAGGCTTGAAAAGAAAATGCCATAAAATGAAAAAAATCTTCTCAAAATGGATATAAAAATGCCTAACATGTAACTTTAAAAGTAACTTTAAAAGAGTAACTTGAAAGAGTTACTTGTTACAACCGTGTTGTGAAACTCCTTCACATATGGGAACAAATTTGTCTTCCAACAGCTAAATGAATTGTTAAAAATGTCTAACACAAAATCCAAATTCAAAGTGGTCAGAAGTCCACGTCAACAAAAAAAAAGTTAATCAGTGCGAGGATGGGACTGTAACCCACTTGAAACATGCCTGCACACCTGGAGGCTTCCAGTAATGATAACCAAGCTGGGGGGGGGGGGCTACAAGAGAAAGGGTCAAGAATTGCAAAAATTGTCATGGGGCCATTTGGAGCACCAACAATCATCATTGTTGTTATGTGCCATAAAATCAGTTCCAGCAAATGGAAACCCTATTTTACAATTTTCTTGGTAAGATTATTCAGCAGAGATCGACTACTGACTTTTTCTTAGCTGAGAGAGCATGACATGTCCAGTGTCACCCAGTGGGTTTCCATGACTAAGTGGGTACTAAAATGCTCATCTTGCAAAGTCCTAGTCCACACTGGCTCCCTCAGTCATTATGCTGCTTTTGAAAGGTGTAAGGTGACTAAATTGTATGGAAGTCATTACTTTGGAGCCACAGAGTCACTTTATTCTCTTCCTTACAGTCAGATGATCCAGGAGTTCAACCTCTTGAATATTTTAAAATCCCCTCCTTTTTTGTCTGCTCAGGTCAGTTGCACAGGTGGACATCTTACAGTCAAAGAGAGATAAATCCCAAATGTTATCCTGACAAATTATGAGAAAGGAAAAGTAATGGTCTAACAATCCACTGACTTCTAGTGGTATGAAATCAAATTGTTCATCACTGTATCCTTTTAAATGATGGCAAGACCAACAAAGATAACTTTTGCTCATGTTTTCACATTGTAATATGTTCTTTTTCCTGGAACAAAACTGGTGGCAAAGCTTCACTAGTGAAGCCATTTATCTGTTCTCTCTGGTGTCGCAAAGCTATACACATATTTTATACACAGCACTATTGATATACACAAGATTAACAAAACTGCCCTATTGCTAGTCTTTCCTCTTCCACATTGCAAATGCAGGCATTTACATAAAATTTAAATTGGAAAGGGCTTATTACTGCAACCCAAGTGGTATTGCTGAATAACTTAAAATGAGCACTAATTTCCTATCCATTTCTAAAGAAATTCTAACCTCACAGTTTTATTATAGCTGCCTCTGAACACTCCATAAGCTGCACTAGCACTGAGTTCTACAGCATTCTTTTTATAAGAAGGGACATGCATAAATCTTTCAACAGTTTTGAATTGAACGTCAGCAGCAGTAATCTTCCTGCTGCATCTTTGTTCTGTTATGTCACCAACAAAGCAAATCAAATGTTTTCAAATCCCATTTGGGGAAAATGTTCATTTATCACTTTGTTGTTTTTTTAGTGGTAAAATGATAGATAACTCACTCTGAATAACAGAACTCTCATATTATCTTTACCAGGACTGTCAAGAAAATATAATGGCTATTAACTATACTTGAAGAAATACTTACAACTTTTCCAATGTGATTTCAAAGAGATAAAAAAGAGCATCCCTGTCAGAAGCCAGGCACAGTTCAAAGACAATCGTTTTGAGGTTCACTGCAATAATACGCAAAGCATTCTATCTTGTTTAAATAGGTACCATAACAAAATGATAGGTGCCAATATACCAAATTATATTATATTTAATGTTTAGTTCTAACTGGATAGAATAAACATAGATCTAATAGATACTCCATCAGACTGCAGGTAAAAGAGCACATGAGCATATGTTCCTCCTTCAGTTAAAAAGAAAGAAAGCTGGCTCTGAAAATGTAGAACGTCATCGGCTGCATCTGTACTGCAGAATTAATGCTGTTTGACACCACTTTATGGCTTCTTTCTATGGAATCCTGGGTTTTAGTTTCTTGTGGCACCAGTGCTCTCTAACAGAGAAGGCTAAATGTCTCTCAAAATTACAAATCCGAGAATTCCATAGCATGTTAGATCCTATGGAGTTTATCACACAAGGGAGAAAGCATCATTTTTTCTGTTACCATTTCACAATTGCGAAATAGCAACAAAACAATAACGGGAGATGATCACACCTAAACCAAAAAACGATGAAGTTTCACTTTAATTACAGAAGAATAGCACTTTTAGTGTACATACCTGAAGCGTTATGGTTCCAGTTTTGTAGTCTCTGCACAGGTGCAGAAGAGATATCCTGGCAGTTCTCCCCCCCCCCCCCCCCAAACTGTCATTGCTGTTATTTCAAATAGCAAGCTGGGAATGAAACTGCAGTTTCAGGAAAGCACAATTGTAGCGCTTTGTAAGCACACACTTGTGGTAATAACATTTAGATTGTGCTTTTGAGATGTTATTAATTATTTAAATTGTTAATATAATCTGACGAGAACATGACACTTTGATAACTTGTAGGCAACGCGATCATCCCGATGTCGTGTGACCATCTTCTTTGCAATTGCGTAATGGTAAGAGAAAAAACAGGAGCATGACGCTTTCTCTCCCATGTGATAAACTCCTATGTTAAAGCAGGGCAAAGGTGTATCAATCTAGATAAAGCCAAAGAACTGCACAACCTAGCATAACCAACAGTGAAAGATCATGGATGTTGCACACCATTAGATATTAGATAGCTGTACATTATCATCTCATGGAAAAGTAGGCCTCAGTTCATGACAGTGAACCTGCATTGCAATCAAAAGAGCAAAAAACCAATATCTAGAGCATTTAATCATACTTGCAACATAGGCAACTTAGATATGTCAGCCTTTAGATGTGCCCTTCTAATTCCATTGTAAATGTATCTTCAATTTGCTAGTGAGCAGCAGCTACCAGGTGGAAAGCATGAAGGTGGCAAGAGTACTGCCTCAGCAGATAAGCATGAGCAAAAGTAGAGTTGGAGGAACACTGGGCACAAAGGATTATAGCTTGGAAGAGAAGAGTCATTAACCATGATGGGATTCTGGAAGTTGTTTTCCAAAAGGTAATTTAACAAGGTCTGAAGAACAGTAGCAAATAAAAGAACTAATTACCATATTTTCCGGCGTATAAGACAACTGGGCATATAAGACGACCCCCAACTTTTCCAGTTAAAATATAGAGTTTGGGATATACTCGCCATATAAGACTACCCTTCTTCCAACGCACACCAATTAAAAATTTAAAAAATCAGATTTGATTTCAATATGGTAATTTTAATTCAAATGTTTATGACATGCAGGTACTTAGCAGGAAAACTTGTTGTATGCAAAGCATGCTTGGATTAGTCAGATCTCCCTGCCTGCCCAGCCCTCCCTGTCTCCAAGATTTTATTCTATCGTACTTGTACAATGCCTCCCTTCCTGCTTTCATATGGTTGCCACATACAGAGAGGATGCGGCCATGGCCATTTTGAGATCCCCCCACTATATGCGGCAACCGCAGATTCTCCAGTCCGGCTCGGAAGTTTCAGCACCCACCCTATAAGACGACCCCAGGCGTATAAGACGACCCCTGACTTTTGAGAAGATTTTCCTGGGTTAAAAAGTAGTCTTATACACCAGAAAATACAGTAGTTGTTCCTATTAGATAACCTCCCTTCTGGCTACATAACTCCTCCTCCCTTTCCATAGATTCCAGCCTCACCATTGTGTTACTTTAGCATTATTCAATGATAAACTGAATAGATCACTAAACAAATTCTTCATTTGTGACAGGAGTGAACTGAATATTTAAAAAGCATGTCACTTGGCAGCATCTACTGTCTTGATCACTCAGGATCACTATCACGAAAACAATTCAT
Organism: Sceloporus undulatus; assembly: GCF_019175285.1. Classification (NCBI taxonomy): domain Eukaryota; kingdom Metazoa; phylum Chordata; class Lepidosauria; order Squamata; family Phrynosomatidae; genus Sceloporus; species Sceloporus undulatus. Next base: position 230,509,261 of record NC_056522.1, read on the forward strand.
GTCATAATTTTGTCTACGCCATGTCAATCTACAGGCTATACACAAACAGAAGTAAATTATGCACAGATTTCAAAAAGAAGCCCACTTATCACTGGATAAGAGAGCTGGAAAGAATGTCTGAAAGTGGTTAAAAAAAAGTCAAAACGTGTTTCTTGGGAAATGCTGATGAGGAGAAATCTGGACTGATGAATCTTCACACTTTGGAAGTTATTCTGCCAAAATTTGTATGAATGGACTGCCTGGACAACTACAATTTCCTTTGTTGATCTGAGGTATATGTGAATTATATGTTTGTTAGCAAAAGGTGTGGTGCAATTATGTTTCTTCTTCAGCAAGGCTTAATCACTTTATTCCTTGTTATTTTAATGCTTGGTTTTACCTCTCTCTCTCTCTCCTGTCCTCTTGACTGCTTCCTCCTTTCCCCCTCTCATTAATCCCTGTCTTTCTTGCCACTCTTCTCTTTCCCAGTGAACAGTCTTTTTCCTTATTCTCCCTCTCTGGTATTCCTTCTCTCCACTCCCACCCACTAGTCTCCTCTTTCTCTTTCCTCCACCTTGTTGTTGTTCTGTGCCTTCAAGTCATTTCAAACTTATGGTGACCCTGTGACAAGCCTATCACAAGGGTTTCTTGGTAAGATTTCTTCAGAGGAGGTTTGCCACTGTATTCACTAGAGGCTGAGAGCATATGACTTGACCAAGGTCACCTAGTGGGTTTCATGGCTGAGTGCAAATTCAAACCCTGATCTCCAGACTTGTACTCCATCACTCAAACCACTACACCAAACTGGCTCTCTCCTTCCCCCACCACTCATGGTTAAATGCCTTTTCTTCCTTTCTCTGTCTCTCTTCCCTCCTTCTATATCTCCTAGCTGCACACAAGTTCTCCCTCTTTTGCTAATGGCTCCTCTCTTCCTCTCTCTATCCTTTTCCTCCCTCTCAAACTCTGGTTATATTTGTCTTCTCTCTCCTTTTCCATCCATCCATGTTTCACTCAGTCTTCTCCTACCCCCACTTCTAGTCATATTCATCATGTTTCTTCTCCTTCCCTTCTCTTCTGTCTTTTTAACTCTTTCTTCTCCCCCCCCCCCAGAAAATACTGAAATCACAGCTGGAATAAATTAGATTCTCAGATATTAAATCTGTAAGTTCAGTTAAATATGGCAGGGCTCACATTTGAATAAATATCCTCAGACAAGTTTACCCTGTTGGCTCATCACTATCCATACCATCTCTCATTGGCCAAAATATTTGCTGCTGGTGGTGGTGATGGTGATTTTAGTAACGAGGAAGTTTTGAAAACTTTATTTTCACTTGTGAAAGTCGCTTTGGTCAGAGTACAATTCCCAAGCTTTATTAAAACATTACCCCCCCCCCAATCATATTTAGAAACTTACCATCAAGTATTTTTCCTTTGTTACATTTTGTGTTTTTTACTTAAATGACATGCTCAAGGAACTATAATTAATACATAATATGTCATGTTTAATGGCAGCACTGGAGCCTGTCACCATGTCAGACACAGTTTTCCACCCTTGAACTGTTAGGATCCTTAGGATAAGGATGTAAATCTTCATCAGTTTTGTTCTTTCAGGCAAGAATAATTTTTTTAATATTTGTTCCCCTCACTGAAATAAAGCATTTTCTGTGTAGAAATGTCAATGCTGTTTTTATGTGCATAAAATGCTCCTTCCATTGCAGGAAACTTGTTTTCTGTGCAAGAAACCCACAGGCATTTATCAGACAGAATGAGTCCCAAATTCTAAAATTCTTACCATCTCTGATTCTTCCCTCAGGCTTCCTAATACTTGAGAAATCCATTTTTCAACTATGTATCAAATATTGTCACATTCTATTTCCATCCCTAGCCTGGTATGCTCCTGACATGGCAGAATGCTAAGGTGATTATGAGCCAAGCTAAACCGTTTTATCTATAGGGGCCGCTTGAAAAAAAATCCAGCCTAGCACACATCAGTTATGGCCCTGTCAAAATTTTCATCATTCTGTATACCATTACACTCTGATCCCACCCACACAACTACATAATTGCTTAAATACATGCTGTGATGTCATTGTACTGTATCAGTACATTGGAAGAAATGGACTGAAATTGCAAAAGCTCATGCTAAAATAAACAGTCTTAAACATTTGCTGAACACCTTTCCTCTCCTGCCACATCCTTTTTGTGCCTAAACAGACTCCTAAACAGCATTCATCTTCAAATCAATTGAAACAGAGGTCTAATCTGCACTGCAGAAATAATGTAGCATGACACCACTGTGATGGCTCAATGCTGTGGAATTCTGAGATGTGTAGTTTTGTGAGATATTTGCTAGTGCCACAATAAACTACAAACCCCAGTATTCCACAACATTAAGCCATGGCAGATAAAGCAGTTCCAAACAGCATCATTTCTGCAGTGCAGATTAGACCAGAGTCTCCTATCTGGAGCCCACTGCCAGGAAGACCCTGACACTAGCGGCTGACCTAACTGCTTTTACCAAGAGGCAAACTTCTAAATGTTTCTGAAGATAATCACAGGCCTGTTACAGACTGCCAAAATAAAGCTGCTTTGGGTCTCTTTGGAAGTATGTTGTTTAAATGATGCTTGCATTCTAAGAATCCGGAAGCTGCACCAAAGCTGCCCTCCAATGCTTAGGAATGGAGTGTGGCTTTGGTGCAACCTCCGGACTCTTAGGACCCAGGCATCGTTTAAATAGCATGGCTCCAAAGAGACCCGAAGCAGCTTTATTTTGGCAGTCTGTAACAGGCCACAGACTACATATCGATGATATATATAGGTGAAGGTAGTCTTTCAGTAACTTTGATCCAATCCATGTAGGATGTGAAAGGGCAATATCTACTTGAAAAAACATTGTTAAAAGGTGCAACTGGTACTACACGGATATCACATGGTCTGACTATCTAGCATCTACATTTACTGGCATTAAACCTCAAGCAAGCACTGTTCTCAAAGTTCTTTAAAAGCAGTCTGGTATAGAGTGGATTACAGTCATTCAACCCATGTACCACTAGAACATCGATTTGCCTTCACACCATTTCTGATTTATGGTAACCATAAGGTGAACCTATGTCCTGGAAAGATTTCTTCAGAGGAGCTTTGCCATTGTTTTCCTTTGAGGCTGAGACAGTATGACCTGTTCAAGGCCTCCCAGAGGGTTCCCATGGCTAAGCAGGGATTCAGACACTGGTCTCCCAGAGTCCTAGTCCAACACTCAAACCACTTTACTATTCTGGCTCCTTAGAACATTAAAATTCACATTGGAATCAGGAAATATCCCACTATTCACCCAGTATAAGTATGGTTTTTAATTTTAATGCTAGTACATGAGTACTAGAAGCAAAAAGACTTACACTTCAAAGTGCTACTTAAAATTCTATAGTCTTTAGTATTGATGTATAATGTGAAAAAGCATGACTAAATTTAAAGTTTTAAGCAGCGGCAGCACAGCAACACCTGGGCCTCCTCAGAGGCAAGGAGGAAAGGAGAGAGACCCTGGGAGGAAGGGCATAAAACCCCCTCCTCCCCACCGCCAAGCTCCAGCTTTTTATAAGGTTAACACCTATCCTAAGAGGCACTGAGGAAAGAAATGGAACTTTTAATAATAAGAGGCCTAAAACAGAACTGGAAAAAGAATGTACAGAAACAAAAAAAGCTCTAGTGAGTCTATATCGCAACTATAGGAGGGACAATAATCAAAATCTACCTAAAATGTATTACACCATAAAAAAACACTATAAACACCTGTTAGCAAGAAGAAATATAGAGTCTAGGCAAAAACAGTGGTCAGCATTAGTTGATGCTTCTGTACATAAGAACACCAAACAGTTCTGGACTATTGTCACAGGTGGGCTTGGTAACTTTCAGGGAGCACCACAATGTAATATTCCTACCTGCGTGTGGGAAGATTACTTCTCTACACTATTTAAGGAGAAAGAAGGATATAATACTGGAGAATTAGAAGTTTTAAATCCCACTCTGAACCCACTAGATATGCTAGAATGGCCGCCAGTGACCCAACATGAAATCAAGCTGCTGATCTCTATGATCAGGTTTGGAAAAGCACCAGGCCCAGACTTAATTATGCCAGAACTTCTCAAGACCAATATCTTGTGGTGGGCACCTTTGCTAGCAACCCTCTTTACCCATATAAATCGGACAGCTCAATTCCTAACTAGTTGGACAAAAGCCATCATAGTACCAATATATAAAAAGGGGGATAAAAATGACCCTGCAAACTATCGCCCCACCAGTTTCTTATCAGTAGTGAGCAAATTGTATGGTCACTATCTTAATAACAAACTGACTGATTGGATAGAGGCAGAAAAGATTATTGGAGATGAACAGGCAGGTTTCAGAAAAGGAAAGACAACAATTGACCATTGTGTAATTCTAAAACATTTAGCTGAAAAATATGCAAATGCCCCAAACACCAACTTGCATGTTGCTTTCATGGATCTGAAGACAGCTTTTGATTCTATACCCAGAGCCAAGCTATGGGCTAAATTGCTCAATACTACAATCAATAAAAGACTACTTTGGTTAATTATGAACCTATATAACAACACAACAATACAGGTAAGAACAGAGCTACAAGGGAATTTAACCAGGGACATCTATACCTACAGAGGGGTTCGCCAAGGATGCATTCTGGCACCCACCCTATTTAATTTATATTTGAATGACCTAGCTAGTTATTTGGCATCAGATATGTATCACGCCCCTAAAATAGCTTCAACTAGCATCCCACTACTTTTATATGCAGATGATGCTGCTCTCCTTTCTTTTACTAAAATCGGACTAAGACACCTGTTAAGAGTATTTATACAGTACTGTGATGAAAACCAACTAACCGTTAATTATGATAAATCAAAAAAAATTTTTTTTCTAAGACTTGTACTGGAAATGACTGGGAAATAGCAGGTCATAAAATAAATCAAGTTAGATGTTTTAAGTACCTAGGTATAATCTTTCAAGCAGATGGCTCATGGGTATCTCATCGTACTGCAGCTGTCCAGTCTGCAAGTAACAGCAGTAAAGCAATATCCCATTTTTTTTACACCAAGGGAGGCCAATTTATACCTGCTGAATGTAGGGTACAGCAGGCTAAGGTTATCCCTCAGTTATTGTTTGGCATTCCAATATGGATATTGGGCTTCTCTGCATTGGTTGAACGGGTTCTATCAACCTTTCTTAGAAATTTGTTTGGAGTCCCAAAATGTGTGACATCAGCTACCTCGAGATTGGAATCTGGGTGTATATCAATGGAATGTATTGCATGGGAATGGGCTCTAAGATACTGGCTAAAGCTTATGTTTGCAGGCCCAGAAAGAGGTTTCATGAATCTGATATGGAAGGACTCATATAAATCTCAAACACTCAGAGCGATCGAAGAAAAGCTTCAGAGATTGGGCCTTTCAGATAGTTTTCTATCCACGTTACAGTGGACAACGGCAAGGAAAATCCTCATAAAAAGGATCAGAGATATCGATAACCAGCACTCATCATCAATCGCCAACACAACTTGCTCTCCCACTAATTTAGGTCTAGAATTTAATATAAAGGGTGGCGCAAACTACTTGAAAAATCTTACAATCCCCAAATATCGCTTGGCATTTTCTAAAGCGAGATTTAATGTATTTCCATCTGCGGTATTGGAAGGCCGTTTTCAACATGTTGAATATAAAGATCGTCTGTGCCCTTGTGGAGAAGGGTCTGTAGAATCTATATCACATATCCTTCTTATATGTACCTTCTACAAGGATGACAGACTGAGATTAATAAAACCCTTATTAGATAAATTTCAGGGAAGATCTCAGGGCTGGTATACAAGATATCTATTGAAGGACACTGATAAAAAGGTTACAGAAGAGGTGGCAAAATTTTGTTTTGCAGCAATCAAGACACGGAGGGCTATAATTACTACAGCAAGAATAAATAACTGGTATTAGTAATTAACAGTAAACATCCCCTTTTGACCTAGTTCATTTTTTATAGCATACGCTATCTGTTTTGCAAAATAAGGGCTGGATATGCTCTTAACTGAATGTTGTTGTTTTTAATTGTACAGACTTTGCATATTTATGCTCAATATGTCATTGCTATGTCAAACTGGTTGTAGTTGTTTTGCTTTGTTTTTAATTTTTTATTTTATTGCCTGGAGGTCTTAAATGTGCATAATTAATTGGAAAAAATCTTTTCAATATATAGTGATAATTTTGGAGCAAATCTTTCATTTATTTATTATGTTATTTATAGCCAATCTTTCCATCAAAGAAGTCATCACTGGTGACTAGCCATAACAAATATAGATTTAAAACAAAATCTTAAATGAAAGATAACATTAAAAATAAATAAATTTAAACCTCAGGTGACAAACAAAACAATACAAGACAGAATCAGCAACAAACTGGTTAGTCAACTACAAGGACAGAGAAGCTTGCATGCTAAAGGCCAGCCTGTATAGTGTGCTTAGAATAAGAGGTAAATTACAGTTGTTAAAGTTTCTAGTGCACCTAACTTCATTCCTGTGAGACTTTACAAAGATAAATTGCTGCCACCTGCTATAAATTTCTCTCAGTAATCACCACAGGATATTGTCATCCCATTCTAAATATCCTGATTCTAATTCAAACCCATACAAATAATCTAGGCAACTCAAACGAGTGACTTGATGCTTTCATAATGTAATCCTTATCTATGCAAGTGCACGATATTAATGATTGTCTGCTCAATCCTTTCATTCATCAAAATTTGCCTGGAAGTACCAAACGGAAGCTGCCAACAGAATGAGATATTAAATGAATGATTTTTCTATCCACTTATGCACTGAGCAACTTTTGCTAGCCCAGCAACTACACTAAGGGCACATCTACACTGATGGGAAAAAATCAGCCACACCTTGCATTTTTCTGGTCTAAAGGGACCCCGCAGTGACTCAATTAAGTCCACACACAAAGTACTTTGAAATGACACCCAAACAACCAGCCACCCATTTCCCCCTGGTGAATTTGCAGCCCCCCCCATTCCCACCATGTATAAACCTATCATCCGATAGCCCTTGTGGTTTGCCTATAAATCTAACAACTACCGTGCACTCTGACTAGATTCCTTTCCATCCAGTCCCTTTCCCACCCTTTGCTATCCCAGTGAGTGTGTGAGGGAGTTGTAAATATACACACATATACACAAATATACATGGAGAAAGAAAAAATGAAAGTGTATTTTCTTTGTCTTTCATTTATTCAACAGTCCAGCCATGAGACCAGAGGTGTTGGGTAAGATCAGGCTAGCCCTCTCTCTTCCCCTCCTGTCACATCTGTTTTTAATATTTGTACTCTTCTGCCCACCATCTTCCCCCTCACCCATTCAGCATTGTATCATCTTTAATTTGATACCAGTGGATGGAGTATGGACATTCCCCTGCATCATTCACTCTCTCATGCTGAAATCCCAGGCAATCCATCCCGCTGTCCTTCCATGCATACATTGCAGACCTCCATACAGTAAGCAAATGATGGGGGAAGCACTTCAGTCACTCTCATACACAGATTGCTATATAGTCCTGCCCCTGGGCTTGCCATTCCACCAAATGCACCTGAGGAAGTAGGCTCAAGTCTATGAAAGCTCATGCTGCCAACTTCTATCTTTCAGTTAGTCTCAAAGTTGCTGCAAGATCCCTTTACATACTGATTTTCCAGACTGGCTATGTCTTTGAATTCTACCACATCTGAAGTGAGAGTTCTCTCCAGCTTTGCTCCTGGAAGATGTCACAAATAATATGGAAGAGCAATTGGAGTGATGGATTAGAAGAGAGGAGAGCTGGTTTCTACTACCCACTTCATTATTAATTTGGTGGCCCCAGGCCAGTCACAATATCTCAGCATATCCTACCTCACAGGGTTGTTCAAGTTGGATGGTTTCCTATTTATTTAAAGTGGTAAAGCACCCATCAGGTGGTGATATTGTTATTAGGCTAACTGAAAAAGTACAAAATACTTCACACTACCTTTCAAAGCTCACATCAGGCATTATTATTATTATTATTATTATTATTATTATTATTATTATTATTAT
>NC_056522.1:230522354-230540834 GCF_019175285.1 Sceloporus undulatus
AGGTATAGGAGCCCACTTCAATTTCTACTGTGGCAACCTTGCTCCCTGCACTGAGCTTTTTTCACCCCTTTCTCAAGTGCATTACCTCTCCTGGAACCCTATAGGAATGGAAATTCCTAAATAAATTCAGGTTCCATCCTTCACTGTTTATAAAGATTTTTTTAAAAAAATATGGAAAACATGAAATGGACATCTGAGCACTCCTCTTTTTGCTAGGGTTTTGTTTTGTTTTTTGTTTTGTTTTTTGTTTGTTTGTTTTTGGTCTGTTTGTTTTGCATCCTATGCTGCCCATAGAGAGTCTAGAGGACAGAGAATTAATCCCAACGCTAACTCAAGATTAATGGCGTTTCTTGCCTTCTTGTTTTTTTCTCAGTGTATGTTTACATTAGCTCTATACTCTAAGGAGTTTATCGCACACATGTTTGTAAACGTTCCGAGGTCTCAATGGTAACGGAACGGAACGGACTTTATCGCATAGCCTCGTTACCGAGACATTTGCAATGGGTTCCCATTCCGTTCCCATTCCGTTCCGTTCGCATAAAATGTCCCCGACGATTCTCTTCCGTCCTCCCTCACAAGTAAACATGAGAATGCAAAATCCTCTGTGTGCGATATCCTAGGCGTTCCAATTGCATCCCCGTCCGATCCCTACAGTTATGACGGGCCATTATATCTTTCCTTTACCAGGTTCCTTTGCAAGATGTTTTAACAACTTTCATTCCTCAAAATTATTGAACATCTAGACATGTTTCTATATGAAAAATAAAGCAGGAAACAGTGTTTGATACCAGAAAAAGATTTCAGGTAGGTATGGAGTACTTCTACCTGATCAAAAAATATTGAACGTTTCATGCGGAAATGTGTCTCCCACGTGTCGTCATCCCACAAAGTCATCACCTCTTCACGCCACCAATTCTTCCTAAGAATTGGACATAACCACCATCTCTGAGGTGATGGAAATGTGGATAGCCATTCAAGGTGATCTGTGGGGGGTGCGTCCTCTACATCCATGAGCTCAGCAAGGGCATGTCTAAGAGCAACTTTTTTTAAAAAACAAGTGGTACATAAGTGTCCTCCTTCTTCTCCGTTCCTGCTCCATTATCAGGTAACGGGAGATGGTATGGAGAAGGACCAAAACATGAGAATCTGTCTTAGGATAGAACACACAGGGAATGAGAATGCCTCAAGCTCCCTTTGAAAACCGTGTGCAATTTTCTTTGTAAAGTGCGCATGCGCAAAGACAGGGAATGGTTGGGGCGTCATCGGGATGGGACCTGGCTGTGCGGTGATATCCGTTCACAGCGAGGTCCAAAAACGACAATAGGTCATTTTCTCCGTTAGCGGTGTGAGATAGCGATCGTTCTTTTCGCGTTCACATAACGCTAAGAAGACTTAATGCGATAGCGTTCATCGTCAGCCCGTTTCCTGATCTGTCCGCCTTGTCAACAGGAACGGAACGGGAAAACTGTGAGTGCGATAAGGTTTTAAGTCTCCCCACCCCCCAGGAATACACCACTGCACAGTCCCCAAATCCCAAACCAGGTCTGGGCTTTTTACAAAATGCCAGGACCCGATTCACAGTTTCCACCCCTTGATCTGCATTTTTAAAAACTTACCTTTTGTTCCTGGCTTTCCAGAAAACCTGGTGCAAAATGTGAATGATTTGATGGTGACAGGTAGCTGCCAGTCCCTCAGCATCGCTTCCAGATTTAAGTCTGTCTGAACCTGTCTAAGATCAGAATGAAGCTGGGTGTTGTTGCAGCCTGACTTGCTTGTAGGGACCACAGCTTTTCAGCAGGTAACGCAGGCAAATTAAGGGGGAATGCAGGAATCAGAATATTCAGGGTTTAGCCCAGAGTATTCTGGCAAGTGTAGATAAGCCCTTTGCCTCTGGATCTGATCTCTGCCTGGTTTCTAAACTCGTATTTTCTTTCCTCTTTCTACCAAACCAAGAATTAATTGTTTTAACAAATGGGAGACAAATTCAGGGGATTTTATTTGAAACATGAAGCAGGCTCAAAAATTAACAGTGCAGTATTGGTTGATAGAAGACCTAAAGGCACTGTACATCAAGTGCATTGCAAAAGATAATGCAAGCAAAGCCTCCTGGTTAATCAGGCTTACAGGCCAAAAATGATTGCTATGATTCACAAGAAATAAAGATCATTTAACAGAAACATGGGGCCTGACAACTAACTGCTGACATATGGAGCATCTCCACCCTAAGTTCCAATCTGTCAATTCCATTCCTCTTCGTTCTGTTCTAATTTTCTGTCACCTTCCCTACATCACTGTCAGTCTGCATTCAGTGCTGCTCACCAAGCATGGACAGCGTTCAGTGGCCCATTGCATGCTTTCTCCCTTATTTTGAGATATATTTTACCTCCATTTGAAGTTTTTATGGGGATAGATGGAGTGGTCAGACTTCACATTTACATTAAGCCCACTGACATTTAAATTTTTGACATTTTTGCTGCTATCTTTTGGTTGTTTTCTCACCCCTCCCTAGAAACATCTTTAAATAGCTTCTAACTCCAAAGTAGGAAATGACCTGCCTGGTCTGTGATAGGCTTCTCTCTATGTGGCACCCATGATCGCTGCAAGATGCAGGAAGAGAAAAGCAGAATCACATCCATTTACACCACTGCCTGAGAGCTGCATCAGAATGGACCTAATGAACAAAGACAGTCATGGAATAGCAGCAACACTGAAATTGATGGGTTTTGCCTGTCAATGAAAAGAAACACAAAAGCAACTAATGGAATGGAAGGCAACAGCAGAATGTACACAATATTGTGTGGTAAGTTCCAGAAAAAAACTTTTTTTATTCTTTAAAATTCCACTTTTTAGCCTCATGTGATAATCTCCTTAGATCAACCAAACAACATAAGCTTCAATATCAGGTGAATAAAAAACCTGAAGTTCCTAGGCTATGCAAATAGGCTATGTGTTATATTTGATCCAACATAAGATGAGCAAATTCGGGGGGGGGGGGGATTCAGAGCTGAGGGGGAGGAGAGGACCACTTAGATCTACTACATATCCCACATTTTGTCTTGTTTCTTCTAGAAACAATAGATTTCAATGTGATTGGAAACGGGTGTAGGGAGTAGGAGTAGTATCCCAATCCCCCCCCCCCCCCAAAAAAAAAATTGGGACTCAAAGTGGTTCATAATTCAAAAGAACAATACAACTAGGGCAGTCACCAAGAAAGCTTTCTCTCATGACCCCACACACCATGCTTGTGATGGAGGTGGGACTGGGAGAAAGGCCTCTCCGGAAGATCTCAGAGCCCAGCCCGGCTTATACAGGGAGATACATTCTGCCAAATAGACTGGACCTGAGCCATATAGGGCATTACAGGTCCTAACAAACACTTTGAATTGTGCTCAGAAATAAACTGACAACCAAGGGATCTGTTTCAAAAGGGGCATTGAACTTTATTGCATTGGCCCTGGAACAGGCCTGTAGCGTTCCAAAACGGAACATTTTGGGGAGAGGAGGCGGCAGGGAACGCATTTTATCACACAGTGAGAATGCTGCTGTCGCCACTGCCAAACATCCCCATACCATTCCAGATGCGTCCCAGAGGGGGCGATGTTCAGGAACGCTTGGGAAGCGTTCCCGGAAATCACCCCCTGGGGAACACATCCAAAACAGGATGGGGATGATCGGCGGTGGTGGCAGCGTTTTCGCTGTGCAGTAAAATGTGTTCCCTGCCACCTCCTGTCCCCAGAATGTTCCGTTTTGGAACGCTACAGGCCCGTTCCAGGGCCAATGCAATAAAGTTCATTGTGTAGCCTCTGTAATCTGTCCCAGTTAACAGTCTGTCAGAAGCTCTTTGGACCAGCCGAGGTTTCATAAACACTCTTCAGAGGCAGCTCCAAGTATAGCATGTAACAGTATTCCAAACAGGACCTAATATCCCAAAGAATGGACACAGTTGACACACGAGCTTTAAATGTGCTAAGGCACTCCTGGTCATCACAGCTACCTGGATCCTCAGGTTCAAAGCTAAGACTAAGAGTACACCCAAACTGCAAACCTGCATCTTCAGTGAACAAGACAGGAAAGCAGTAATTTGCATTCAGTACTTTGCATGCTCAGTTGTTCCAAAGCAGTAATGCCAGCATTTGTAATGCACCTTGACCTGCAAAAAAAGTACCATGTTTTAACAGCTGGGTTGATATGACAAGAAATGATGTGTCAGTCAAAGAAGGTATAAGGCAAAATCAGGATTCCTGCCTCTTGCCCTGAGAAGGACCAAGAACAGATGTTATCTCCTGCAGGTTCCTTTGTGCTTCCCTTCTTTAGGGAATACATATGCCAACAACTGAATTACTTTGGCAGGCAACAGAGCATTTTTACATAAACATTTTTCTGGCTAAAGAACAAAAAAAAAATGTTTGCATGCTATAATATTTATACCATGCCCCTCTCCACACCTGCTTCTGTTATTCTTTTTTCTTTCAGTTTCCAGAGGCACTGGGGGAAAGGGGGGGGGACTGTTATCTGTTACCTTGCTGTAGTTTCACTGGTATTAATAGTGCTGCTTCTCATTAAGATAAATACAAACTGAAAATACAACTGGGCTTGGACTAGAATAGCTCATGCAAGAATTTTGCTTTTGGTTGCCCGAGGGCTGTTTCTTCAAATGGAACATCACCAGCTATCTGAAGAAAAATAACTCTTTTTGAAACATAACTTGTCTTGGGGGGGGGAGTAGCAGAGGAGCAAGGGTATGTGCCCCCCCCCATATAATTTGTTTATAAGCTTTCATATTCATTTTCCAAGATAAGAGCTTATATTCTGCTCATAGTAATTAGTGAGTTGGGGAGGATTATTTTCTTTGGAAAGACTATACAATGCCAAGTCAACATCTATCCTCTCCCTGCAATTACACAGTCCACTTATAGCCTGAACAGATAAAAAAGCCCAAATTAGTATACACTTCATGCAGAATCACAACTCAAATGAACAGAGGGGAATTAGTGACCATTACACACACACATTACTCCACTGCAAACTCTAAGATAAAATCATACAGTCACTATAGCCTCCCCAGTCCTCCAATTGTTTGAGAAGCTATAGGCAAGAACATTGGGAAAGCATTCTAGTGACACCAAAGTTCCTGTTCTCCCTCACTGTCAATGTCCAACACATACTGGGTCCAGGGTTTGTGTCATTCATTTCTCTGCTATTAATTATTCTTGACACAACAGTCTCTCCCATCACTCTCACTGTCTTCTTTTATTCTTCACAAGTCTTTCTCTTAGAAGCATGGTTCTAGGCACCCTATGAGGGAGGCAAAGCTCCAAAAAAGTTTTGTTGTTGTTGTTGTTTTGAACTACAATTCCTGGACTGTAACTCCCACAATTGGCCAAGACACTTGGAGAATTGTGAAAGTTGTGATTCTAAAAAGTATATTTTACAAACTCTGGATGAAGATGGTTTGCTGACGAATAGCAATGCCCAGAGTGCTCCCATTTGTTTTTCTGTACAGTTGGAAACCAACTTTTGCAGCTAAGGGTGGAAATCATTTACCCCTCCCCATAGTATTGGGATTTCAACTTCCAGCATTCTTCTCTATTGGCTTTACTGGTTGAGACAGCTGGGAACTGCAGTCCAAAAACATCTGGAGACTTCATGATTCCCACCTATCTTCTAAGGAGACTTCTCAACCCCCAACCCCACCCCAAGTTCCATAATGGACATTATGCAACAGGGGAAGATTTTTTCTATCCATACAGTTATCTCGTGCCACTCTTTGTAACACCATCATGTGGGGCACACAAATGCTTAACATGTTTTAGCAGAATCACAGAACAGAATAGAATCACAGAATTATATCATTGGAAAGGACTCCAAGGGAAATGCAGGGAAATGCAACTAAAGCACTCCTAAGAGATGGCCATGCAGGCTGTTTAAAAAAAAAACTGCTAAAGAAAGCAAGCCCTTCATCTTCAAAGGCAGTGTATTCCAAATAGCTCTAACAGTAAAGAAGTTCTTCCTACTGTTTAGGTAGAGTCACGTTTCTTGTCAGTTAAATCAATTGGTTCATATTCTCCTTTCTGGAGAAGCATAAAACAAATTTGTTCAATCTTCTACATGATGTTTCTTTAGATAATTAAAGATGGGTATCATCATCTCTCAACTTTCTTTTGTCCAAGATAAGCATATCAAGCTCCGTAAGCCATTGTTCATAAGGCTTTGTTTCCAGATCTTTTACCAACTTGGATGTCCTCCTCTGGACATGTTCCAGCTTGTTAATATCCTTCTTGGACTGTAGTGCTCAGAGATGAACACAATAAACCAGGAGGTGTATTACTAAAGCAGAATAGAGAGGCATGGCTACTTCCATTGGTACAGAAATCAAACTGCTGTGTATTGGTTTTTTGACCACAGCATCACACTGTTGATTCATGTTGAGCTTTGGCAAACCCATTGCTACATTTTTCCCTTTCAGGGTCCCTTCATCTCTAATGTCAGTATTAAAGCTTTTCATGTTGCCATGACTGCTGTCACTGGGTTGCAAACTGCAGAGCTCCCAATTTGGCTTGAGATGCCTATTCTTGTTAGTACCACATTTTTTGCAATGCAGACTGCAAATATAGAAGACCCAATCCAAATCAAGACAATTTTCTATCAGGTCCCTAACTTTGGGGCTATATAGACATCCCCTTTGGGGTGGTCTGTAGCCGCCCCTTTACTGGCCAGAGTGGGGTCACGGCAACCTCATGTCACGGCCCCAAGCCGGCTTCCAGAGAGTGCAAAAAGGAGCAGCAGAAAGCGGCTCCTTTTGGCACCCCCCAAAGGGCGGCACAGCCATGGCGGCATGGCTTTATGATGCCCCTTCAGTGCTGCATCATGTGGATGCAGCACCAGAGGGCTGTCATCATGGCGCCCTGAGGGCACACAGCGTGCTGACACTGTGCCCTAACTCCACCCATAGACCGGCACTTCTGGTCTGTATTGGCACTCTTACTATTCACTGAATGAAAACTAGATATAGCCACTAGCTACATCTTCAAAATAATCTGCAGTTTGCTCATAATTGATATAACTTTATTTTACTATACAAACTTTTATATCAGCTGACAGTTCTTTAAAGTGAGAATCGCAAACAGATGAGATCTGCATCTTGGAACAAGGAACACAGCCACTGTTTTTTGGAAGAAAGAAAAGGGATTAAAAAGGAAGTAGCAATTATTGAGAAGCAAGAGTACAAAGAGAGAAAGCAACAGCAGCGCTGCAGGTGGAATCAAAAAGACCCGACTGTGGAAGAGACAGAATTATCTGTTTAATAAAAAAAAAATTCACAGACAGATTCACAAGGTTCGTATAACAGGGAATACAACTTTGTTGACTAAAATAGTATTGTGTCCCTCTTGTACCTGACATGAATATGACCTTGAGCCTTTAAAACACTCAATATCTTTGCTGTCTTTCAAAAAATATAAGAAAAACAGACACTATGGGGCAAACCTACGTTCCTTGTACTATACTGAATATATCATATCAGATGCTGACTCCAGACTTTTTCACACAAAGTATCAGTGACTGCTGATTAAACAATAAATGTTGAGAGTATATAATTAATTCCTTATAGTCTCTAATAATGCTATTAGCATCAATCATACGTACACACAGGTCGCTGCAATATACATGGATGGACCTGATTTGTCTATTATATTCTAGTCCAGAATTATCTACAATGCTTGGCAACAGCTTTCTGGGTACAGGTCTTTTCTCATCATCTGAGTAAGGGTTCTTTTCAATGGTAGATTAATTAGAGAAGTTGGGCTCCATGCATGTCTCTTCATATCATCCTCTGTATTTTTCACAGCTGGACTTTGTTTCTTTGCTTTCAGTAAACACAGACACTACTCCATCTGCAGTCTAACACCAATGCAACATTTGACAGAGGGTACATTTACACTATAGAAATTATGCAGTTTGATACCACTTTAAGTGCTGTAGCTCCATCGTATGGAATCCTGGGATTTGCAGTTTTACAAGCTCTTTAGCCGTCTCTGCCAAAGAGTGCTTGTGCCTCACAAAACTACAAACCTCAGGCTTCGCTAGGATGGAGCTATGGCAGTTAAAGGAGTGTCAAACAGCATTATTTCTACATTTTAGATGCACCCAGGGCCATCTTGGAATGTTTGCTTGCTTTTCTTCATCACAAGTCAAGACAGAGATGGCCACAAAGACTTTAAGATCAAATCTGTTTTTGCTTTGTTTGGCTTTTACATAGTCCTTGCCTGACCTTTGCAATATTTTACAACACAGTGCCCTATGAAGGGGCTTGGTAACTCCAGACACTTGCAAAATATTGTATGTGTTGGGAGTAAAGTTAGCCTAATAAAAGCATTACCGTAATATGAGGTCTGGATTTCACTTACTGCTTCTCTCCTTATACCACTTAGCTATAATCACATAGGCCTTTACACCTCCTTTGCCCATTCAGCATGTTTCTATCTATCATTATTCAGCAACCATGAATGGACATCTATGCTTCTAAGCTGATAGCAATTCACAAACCTTTCAAGAGTCCCCCATTTTTCCCTATTTATATTGTGCAGGGGATTGTGGCAATTGTGACTCAAGAAACCAAAATATCATGAGTGATTATTTCTTTCCCCCACCCTATTCCAACAAAGCAACAAGAACCAAAAACCACTATCACCTCCACTCCAGAACTCTTAACACTGACCAAGCCCAGTTTGAGCCTTATCCATAGTAAGTCTTGAGCTTCACCTGTAGTAGTAACTACACTGGATCACTTTGAGTTTGTGAGTACCGAGGAATTGGACAAGATTCTTCGAAGTGTCAGGAAGACAACATACTCTCTCGATCCCTGTCCTTCATGGCTGGCGGCCAGGCTCTGAGCCTCTAATCAAACAACTGTGTGGGCACAATGAGCCACATTTGCTTTGGAATTCTCCTTAACGCAACTATTTTAAAATGTTTTCTACCCAATAAGAATAGAAAGAGAGTTGGCATTGTGTGTTGCTACTACCTTTGGGGCTTGGGTGCAACATTAATCTCAGCTACATTAAAATCTTAGATTTCCCCAATGATCTCTTCCAGCAGTTCTCCCTGTTCTCCCTGAAGACATTTAACAATAGCTTCTTGCTACACATCAAGAAATTATCTATCCTAACAATGAGCCTTTTATTTTCATACCAATGTCTCCCATCTTTGGTTTGTTTATTCTTTCTCTCTCAGAGATAAATAAGAAAAGGAAGGAGAATGGTAAAACACTGAGACCTAGTGGCCCAGCTTCCCACACTTCTCAGGATCACTTCTGCCCTCCTTTTCCCTCTGTCTCAGCTGACTTCTAGGACTCATGTAGCCATGTTGTCTTTGCACTAGCCATCTTCTACAGACACCATTCCCTGACTACCAAACTTCTCAATAATGCTGGTTGGCATTTCTGTGAGTCAAATTCTAAAGCATCTTGAAGACCAAAGGTTGAGAACCACAACTCCACATGATATTCCTCAAATTCCTTCAGCCTAGGTTCTCCCTCAAATAATGGGATGTACTTTGGCCAGCAATGCAAGCCAGCTAACACCTCCTTCTTGGAGGCAGCTGAGGCTTCATAAGAATCAGTACTCACCTCTGAGCTTTAGAAACAAAGGGAATCACGTTACATTATAATGGGTGGGATAGCAGATGACATTTCATGTTATTACATTTATCTTGCATGATCTTGCTCCTCAGCTAAATGCACACACCTTTGAAATAGATGAAGTCTAGAATATACCCAGGCATATGTAAATATATTACCATAAACATGCACAGTAGCAAATGTACTACATAAATACTTTAAAATTATTATCGCTGCCAAGATGCCCACTTAGGTATACTACAGTTACTGTGACCAGATTTAATTCTATTATACAAAATGACTAACATCTGCAGTGTTGCTTTTGATGGTTTGCTAATTAATGATCAAATATGCATTTGCTTCAGTATAATTGTATGCTTTTATGAGGCTGTCTTACTTGATAATTATCATAGACTGTAGAATTAATTAGAACCAATCCTTTATTAATGCATTTAGATTCCCTGAAGAATAGAACTATCTTTTTCATGAAATAATTAAATTAAATTTTAAAAATGCATAAATTGTTAAGAAAGGTGAGATTTCATTCCAGTCCTATTGGCTATATTTTATTAAATCTCTTTCTCATGCTCTGTGCATAATAGAAGCCTTACTAATGGGTTTAAGCTTTCATACAGCAAGAGTGTATTTTTAAAAAGCAGATAATTGTAGCTACTGTTAATATGGCACAAACACTGGTTATTTACCACTATACTTACATTTTTAAAAGTAGCAACTTACTATCAGATTTTTCAGTAGTAATCGAGATAATAACCTACACACACAAACACACACACATACATTTTACACACACCTGAATATTACAACCTGCTGCCCTGTACTGTAAAATATACTGTCTGCCCCCACAAGCCATATAATGAATAATGGGATTTTCCTCCTTCATTTATTCAGGTCAAACAACATGTACAGTATAACAGAGGCAACTGCCCAAACTGTAAGGTCGCCCATACCTTTAACCTGACCATATCCCACCCACCCCCACCCTCATTACCCTTATAAAGTTATATAATATCAAATGTCATGTAGTATAGTACTCTGGCACTTTTTAATCACAAAAAATGGGAACACAAAAATGGCCAGCACTTTCCCCACCACTACTATAAATGTATGTAAACATTTTCAACATCACCACAAAGGTTTATATGCATAACACCATGTAACAATATTAATTATTTAATTAATTGATTACAAGTCAATTTGGAAAAGTAATTCTTCTAATTACTCATTCCCAAGATCTGTATAGCTAGAGCTCCAATCATCCTGCACACCCAAAAACACAGCAAGCCAAGCAGCTTTCCCCCCACTGTGCTGCACTGTCTCTGAAAAGAAGAGGCACACTAATCTGTCTCTGTGCATATTAGGAGGTTGAACTTCCAGTCGATCAGCAAGCCCTCAAGGAAGACCACATAGCTATCTTTGTCGCCTTTAACCATCTGCCTGCAGCAGGATACGTCCAGTAATTTAGGAGGTTATCACATGGATGTTTACCACCCCTAAAATGTTGCTAAATCATCCCTAAAGTATGAGCATGTGATCGCTGGTCACGCATGTTCCCCATGATTAAACTGTCATGGAGGCATTCCATCATTAAAGCATTCACAGAGCAGCATAATGGGAACTTCCATTATGTGGTGAAATGGCTGCTCCGTGAATGCTATAATGACAGGACACTCCATGATGATTTAATCACAGGGGACAAGCATGACCAGTGCCACATCCTCATGCTTTAGGGAAGATTTAGCGATGTTTTAGGGACAGCAAGCCTCCATGTGATAATCCCCTATGTATACTACAGAGGACTTTTGGTGCAGTATTTTTGTCATGATTTTAACTATGAAATGTTAAGTCTAACTTTGAAAATACACAAAACCAGTGACAAAACATTTCAGTCTCCCTAGGCATTCCATCTGAGACCTTCTTGAACAAAAGAACCACAAAGGTAGATTAGGAAAAGAAACAGAAGAATTGGAATTCATCTACAGACTACAGTCCCTTAACAATGAACTGAAAATAGGTAACAGCTTCCTGGCACACTACACATATTTCAACACTATCTGACCCCATCCTCATGGGGTCAGCTATCCTCTTCATCTACAGGCTAGCTTCCAATGCCAAACTGGATTTTCCATACACAAAGGATTTTGAATTTGAATTTACATTCTCACACATCAGTGGCATATATAGGTCTGTCCTTGGCTTCCAGTCCACCAAATGCATTTGGTGAAGTAGATTTTAGTCTATGAAACCTCATGTTGCCAACATCTTTCTTTCAGTTTATCTCATAGGTACTACAACATCTCTCTACATACTGATTCTACTAACACTATATCTTTGAATATTTCCCCATCTTAGTCCCCTTTAAATGTTGGGTACATGTACTACAGTTCTCATAATCTTGTCAGCATGGCCAAATAGTCCAACACAGCTAGAAAACACCACAGTGGAGAAAACTGATCCAGAGAGTTTTCGATCTTAGATTCCAGGAAAGTATTTTTTTTTTCTCTCTTTCACTTTTAAGCCAGTCTGTGAACACAGATGGGCTTACTCCCAGAGAATCTAACCTATTGTCTAAAGCCTAAAACTGATCTCATGTCAGAATAGGACTGAGATGGAGGTGTTTTATTTCCACTTCAGTGAGAACATGAGACAGAAGTTGACCACTCCATAGTTTAAGCACCCAGCACACCCTTTCAAGATCTGTGCTCATGATAGCCTTTTCACCACCTTTGGCTGAGTCTTTGCTTGCCAACACATTCATTAAATCAAGTAGAGCCTGTTTCTTCTTGTCCTATTTATTAATAGTTCAGAATCAGGAATGTGTTATACAGGGGTCCCTTGGCTTACGTGCGGGATCTGTTCCGGACCCCCCCTTCCCCCGTGTAAGCCAAAAAATGAGTAAGCTCAAGTCCCATTCGATTGAATGGGACTTGTGCTCGCCATGGGCGCATGCGCCATTCACTCTCCTGTTACGCGGCTTCCACGTAAGCAGGAAGCCGCATAGGGGCGCACTGTATGTTCCCTTCCCATTCTTCCTTTCTCTACCCCTGGTAGAGTTCTTTTGTCAGTTTTACCACTGATGGACACATACAATAAATAGAGGTATCTTCACTAGTTTTATAACTATCAAGCTCAGAATGAGTTTATTAAAAATAAATATAGGGAATATAGGGCTTGACAAAGCGCAGCCTGAGTGCTACATGGCATTAAAAGTATTTGTTTTGCTCCTAATGCCACCCATGCTCTTTAGGGGACATGGAAGCATTTCTAATATGTTTCTAGGGCCCCTGTACCATTTTTGGCCCAGGAGATGCCTTTTGATAACAGAAACTAAACTGAAAGTTACCTTTTTTTACAGAGGAAGATTTTTTTGTTGCTGTTAAACCTTCAAGTCATTTTAGACTAATGGTGACCCTAAGATGAACCTATCATGAGGTTTCCTTGGCAAGTTTCTTCAGAATGGGGTTGCCATTGCCATCCTCGAGGCTGAGAAAGTGTCACTTGCCCAGGCCACCCAGTGGGTTTTATTTATTTATTTATTTCATATATATGCCATCCTTCTCCCAATAATGGGACTCAAGACAGCTAACAACATTTTAAACAATAGGAAAAGAAACACTTTCATATAGTTAAATGAAAATTTAAAATATGCAATGAAACAAATATTAAAACAATTAAAAATAATAAAATGCATTAAAACAGTAATATGAAAAACTTTATACCGATGCTTAAAAATCTCAAAATCAGCACCACACATCTTTTAGAACCCAATCTCAACAATCTGTAAAAGCCTGGCAGCACAAAAAAATGTTTTAACTTGATGCAGGAAGGAGAGCAAGGATGGGGCCAGTGGTCTCTCTAGGGAGGGATCTCCAAAGTTCGGGAGCAGCCACTAGGAAGGCCCTCTCCCTTGCTGCCACCAAACGAACCTGAGAAAGCGGTAGGGTAGAGAGGAGGGACTCCCCAGATTATTTTAAAACCCTAATGGGTTCATCCAGGGAGATATGGCCCTTTAGATAATCTGGACCAGGGACTGTATCCCTTTCTGGAAAGGAGCTATGAAGGCCTTAATCCCTCACAGTTGCCCAGCCTTTATCTATGGAAATAGTATTAGCACCAAAAGAAACATCACCAATTCTTCTTTTCTTCTCACCATCATTCTGGAAGGGCTTTCTCTCTCCTAATCTTTGTATTGAAGCCACACAGGAAAAAAAATGACTACTCTTGCCTTTCCAAATGATCGATTAGTTAGCTAGAACTCTGTTTCTTTTTCCTTTTTTTTTCCTAAGAATTTACCAGGTTTTCTTACTCCTTTTTCTAAAGCTATCCTTAGCTGCAGTGACTGTCATGCCACCATCTTATAGAATGCTAGGATTTGCAGTTTGGTGAATATGGAATTCCCTACCCAAGGATAAACCTTTCCCCATCTTCAAAATGGAAAGGGCTAGCAACACAGGAAGGTGTTCTTAGTATATGGACAATGAGATTTTGAAATATGTAGTATGTTGTCATCATTGTTGTTGTTGATGTTGCTGTTGTAGCAAATGACTGGATTAAATTTTTCAAGTCTAAAACAGAAAATGTCATGCAGGGTAGGAGGAAGATACCTTAGTATAGTTTACGAGGAGGATACAGTTTAAAAGAACAAGAAGCTAGGATCAGCTTTCCAGTTCCTTACTTGTTGCAGTCCAAAAATAATGATTTGTTGTAATTTTTCCTTTAAAAAACCAACAACAACAAATGGGACTCATTTTAAGCAACTTTACATCTTACTAGATTATATTACATTCTATCTCACAACTGTGTAGATATGCTTTATACTATGGCTTTGACTATCACTCTGTACCACATCAGAAGTGGGTTTATATACATGAAAGCTCATGCAAAAAATAAAAACCAGTTAGTCTTAAAGGTGCTGCCACGTTTATTTTTCTTTTTTTTTCTCCTTCCCTCTCCTTTCATCATTTTATGTTGCAAGAGACTACCATGGCTACTTCTTTGAAAAACCCCTCCCCTTATGCAGGCAGCCAGACTTATGTTACTCTTTTTTGGTTGTTGTTCTACAAGTCATTTTTCTAGTTAATTTAACATTAAAAGACATTTTTAGACATTTTAGAAATATTTTACTCAGAGGTTTTCAAGTGTATGCTATTGTATTAGCAACAATCAAGTCTTTTTTAAAAGCAATGAAAAATAACAAGAGAAAAAGTATAAAAAATAGTAACAGCAAAAATTTCAAATTAGTTTTGATAAATTGCATAATGCAGTATTTTTAAATGTAACTTGCCAAGCTTTCAAGAGCTTTCCTACAGCCACACTAATGCATATCTTTATTAGGACCAACCCAAACATTTCACAAAATAATTGTGCATAAGTATTTGGAGTTTTCCAAGTAAGAGAGGAAGGGGGGAGAAGACTCACATGATAATAAAGTTTTTAAACATCTGCAGTTTAAAAAAGGATGTGAATGCAGAAGGTGTAAAGAATGAATATATTTAGCCTGTGCAAAAGCCAAGAAAAATGAACCATAAAGCCTCAATCATTCTTTCATATCACACTTTCATATTATTTGTTTGTTTTTACTAACACTTTGGTCCTTTTATTGTGTTTTCATTTCTGACATTAATCATTACAAGGCATCTAGACCTGAATCAGTGAGGAGTCAGGCTAGAAATAAGAATAAAAATAGTATATTGTTTTCAGCAAGACCCAAGGTCTAAAACTGCTGTCATGAAAAAAGCATCTAAGAATCAAATTAATCACTAATCAAATGTATTTTGCCAATTTCAACTGATTAATATTTCTTCCACTCTGCCCCCATGTGGTTACAGTTGGTATTTACCATGATCCCACAAGTCCCTGGAGTAATTTAATCATACAATTGGTGAGGATGGAAGAGAACTGCTGTTACTACATGCAATTCTGCTTACATTATTCATCACATAATTCAAGATCAGGCATTACATTGTTTTTAATATGAAAAAAGTAAGCATGTGATTTAAGCTTCACCTACATCAGTTGTGACAAAAGAGTTTTCAAAGGCAAACTCCTTCAAGCTCATTTGATAGATCAAGAGCAGGTATCATATGATTCTTTGGGTCTTTGGGAATCCAACACTTAATACTGTAGTTCTATTCAACACAACCCATAATGAGATATAATGACAGTTGCTCTCCAGCAACATGTGGAGAAACAAGACTCTCCATCTTTGCTTTAAAGCTGGGTAGAAGACCTCCAGATCTACAGATGTTTTGGACTTCAAATTCCTACAAATGAATAATCAAAACAATTCTATGATAGGGTCACCATAAATCAGAGCCAAACAACAAATCACTATGGCAGTCTATATAACCCATCATGTTACAGGGGATCCTCTAGCACCCAGAAGCTGTTTTTATGGCTTATGTGATGTAGGGAGATTTTGAGGGGAGAGAATGATGTGTCCTAACTTGTGGGAACATATTACACTGGGGGAAATCACCGATAGATACAAGTCAGAATAGTCAGAATGTAGCATTTCAAAATATTTGATTATTGAATTATTTATTATTACTAAATCATCTGGGGGTCAGCTGTTTTATACAATCTTTGTGTGTGTTTACTTTCCTATTCTTATGCTACAATCCATTATCCTTTGGCATACCATCAATTTGTAGTTTTGTGTTGGAAACAATTGCTCATAAACTGTTTGTCATCTCCTGTGCTTTATCTACCGTGCATTAGCCTTTTTTAAAGAAAAAAGAAAAAAAAAAGAACATGAAATTGTATAAAGAACATTCATATTTGACAAAGACTGTTTAGCAAAGCTCTTTTATCTCAGTTGCTGGTAAATGTCTTTTATTGCTATATCAATCAACTAAATGAGCTTTAGATGAAGTAAAACTGTACATCAGCATGTAGAGCCAAAAAAGAAAAAAAAAAGGAAAGAAGGAGGAGGGAAGAAAACATTTGCTTAATTCTTAGAGGTTTTAAGACATTTCTGGGGCAAACCCAGTGGGAACTGGTGAGGTGGGGCCAAGGATCATGAGAAGAGAAAGCAACTACATCAAGTTTGCTGCCCACCCACCTCGCTTTTAAAAATCCCCCAAAATACTTAAACTCTTCATTACAAATATTTAGCAGAGCAGCCCACACTAGAGCAAAAGGAAATGGGATGCAATCACCTTGAGATCATGATTCCAAAAAAGAACAGGCATGGGAAGATCCACACAACAACTCACAAAGCATCACATTTTTTCTTCTCCAGCACTAACTCTCTTTGCACAGAAAAAAGCAAGTGCATGTTAATTTAAGCAAAGATAATGAGCAAACAGCAACAGTGGAATGATATCTCTGTCTCATACATTGCAAAAATATTCATTTTTCTGTTCCACAGAATAATGCCCTCTCTCATAAACAGAGAAACATCTGCAGACTTTCCTGCACACAGCCAGATTCTCTCTGTTGATCTAGTAGCTAATCTTATGACCAATATGATTCAACTATTTTCTTTCCTGCCAGCATAATCCAAAACTTTTAAAAAATATATTGGTGGAAATATATGATCTCCCATCTATCCCATACACATGCACAAATTGTCAGAAGGAAATATTCCATTTAGGATCACTCATCGCTGCCATTTACAGCAGTACAGAGGAGTCAAATAACATTAAAACAAAAGAAAACACAAATGGATGTATTTTCAACTCACAGTTTAACAATGTGGTCCTAGGAGTCTATCAACTAAAGTCTCGGTTCATTTATATGGTGATGAAAACTTGGGATGTCCTGAGTTTCTATAAGAGGAGTGGAGTTTTTTAGAGAACCAGCAGGCCAATTTTCTGCCCTCACAACCCACTGCTGACTTCATAAGCCCCCAGAATGTGTGGGAAGGGGATTCAAAAATAGCAGTAGCCCACCTGCTTTGGTGTGTGTGTGTGTGTGTGTGTGTTATAGGACTATAGTCCTTGTTTTCATTCTGAAATTACAATAATGGCCAAAGTATTTTTGGAGAAAGGAATCAGGAAGCTGCCAAAACTAATTGAGGGCACATATGTGGTCTATGTGATGCTCTTCACCTACCCTAGTTAATATGAATGACTAAGGACACTCTCTCCAACTGTCCCAATATGGCAGGGAAAGTCCTAATTTCTCCTCCATTGTCCCTCTCTTTCAACTGATTTTAAATGTCCCAATTTCTCTTGCCTCCCACTCTGTCCCTTTGTCCTTAGCTTACTTCAGTTTAGACTACAAAAGTTGTACTCCATGGGGAGAGCACAGGAGAGGGGGGGAATCTTGCCCTTCCCTTTAGACTTAGGCAAAAGAAAACTGTTGGAGCCACTCTTGTCTGTTCTTCATTAATAACTTTTGCCACCTTGAGCACACTGGTGGTGTTGCTTGGCACTAGGGTTGCCATAAGTCAGGACCACCAAACCAGGACAAATGTAGGACAAATGCAGGACAACATTTTCAAATGTAGGACACATTTTTTAATGGAGGACACGCAAAAAAATTGAGGCTTTTTTAGAAATGTTAATATAAATGCATCTTTCTTAGGCATGATCAAAATGGAGGACATTTTGACATTATTCCTAGACAGATCGCAGAAATGTACTTCCCTTTCTGGCCACCCCCTTTTCCCCATTCCAAACAGCACATTTGGGCATTGAACATGGCTTTATTTTAACATTGCCTCTTGCATATTTCAGAGGCTTATTCCACAACCAAACCCTTTGGGTTTAACACTGAACATGGGTTAACATGGCTATGCATATAGAACATGGTTAAACAAAAAGTGGATTTGCCCTCAGTTTCAGGTGTCTCACCAAGTATACTTCTCAGAAGTGTGTACTTGGTCAAGGGACTTTGGT
>NC_056522.1:230545834-230563039 GCF_019175285.1 Sceloporus undulatus
GGGGGGTCAAACTATTTCTGCAGCCTTCTGCTACCCCAAAGCCCTCTATTATTTACCACCAAGGCAAAATCTCTTCCTTCACCAAGCCATTGAAAACCAACCCAAATGGAGGAGGGCTGATTGCTTCTTTCCCATTGGTCAGCTTTGGGAGAAATTTGCATATTACAAGTAAAGGTGTTTAGGGCCTCAAAAAACGATCCTGTGATAAAGAATTACAACAATACTGACGCGGTATACATTTAAAAGATGAGGCATTTAGACTCCCAGTGAAACAGGAACAATTTATGGCCTTTTTTTCTTTTCTCACTGTAACCTGGAAAGAAAGGCCTCTTGCAAGGCATATATACCAACGTGGGCGGGCAAAAACTCTGAGTGGCAGATGTCCTGAAGAGCTGCTCTCTAGGCTACGCCAGTGCGCCAGGCGGGGAGAGTGGCGCACAGCCGCGCAGGACGGCGGGGAGGAGGCAGGGGAAGGCCGAACCGGGGGCTAGGGGCCAAACCGGACCGGGACCGGGAGGGGCCCCCCAAATGCGGGTTTGTCACGGGGGCCACCAGGTTATGGCATCCCTACTTGGCACAGATGTCTCGTTTTTCATTTGTGAAATGTTGGAGGGTACAGAAAGATCAAAGCAACCCAAGAGTGCAATTCTATATATGTCTAGTCAGAACTAGTCCCAGCTGAATGCAAGAGAACCTTTTCCCATTTTTAATCTATAGCATTGCAGACTATGGAGATTGTGAGAAATTCTCACAATAAAGTCAGGTTTTCTAGACTGCATTAAGGGAGGAAAAAATCCCTACAGCTGGATAAAATAAACTAGAAGGGAAAATGAAAAACCCAAGACAGTTAGAGATACACCCATATACAAGGAGGGAGAGAGGATTTTGGTAATGATTTATGACTTGCCATAAAACTACTGAGTTGTATAGATTGCTTCTCTCTCCCTGATCCTGCGCTAGTGTTTTTCCTCCTATACATACAACTGCTCAGTCATATCCAATGGAGGATTGTGAACAACTACTGTACTAAATTAACTGCACAGAAATCATGATTTTAAGTTCATTCATCCCTGACATTTATACTGCCCAGCTCACAAAATGCAACATTCCCAAGAGGTAGACTTTTCTGGCTTAAACTTCGAGTCTAGTACCATTCTCTTTGCAATAATTATAATTTATTTTTTTTAAAAACCTCTTCATTAATATGAAATGGAAATACAACCAGATCTTTATTTAATATAGTTATTGTCACTGCCAAATAATATTCTAAAAATGACTGAACCTTAACAAAACCAACATAAAGCAACAAGAGGCATGCTGAACAGTACTTACTTTTTCAGCAAGCACTGCTTATTAACAGAAGTTCACTGAAATGTTGCAGATCAGAAGAACAGTTTAAATATGGAAACTCAGGTGCATTTCTTTAATAAACATAATTATGCAAAGCACTGAATTCATGAATGTGCTAACAAAACTACCATTTTCAAGCAGATGGGTCATTATTTACAACTGTTTGCCACAGATGGGATGCCAGCTCAAAGTATTCACCACATTAGGTACTGATCAAAACATGCCAGATGTAAAATGTGTTTCATTTTCTGCTCTTTCTGTATGCTGCTGAGAGAAAACCTAGGCATCTCTGATATTCTTTGAGTAGTACTGAACCTCTAAAAAAGACTGTAAAATTGGCCTAAAGAACTGTTTCAGGAATTCTGGTATTTATACTTCACCTTCCATAAGTGCTTGAACCCTCTTGCATCCATTATCCAAGTAATCCTTAAAACAACCCTGTACTGTAGGCCAGACATACTTTCTGGTGATGTCCTCAAACACATACTGTCAGACTCAGAAGTGCAGTTGGCCCTCTGTAGCCATGGATTTATTATCCATGGATTTTTTTTATCCACGAATTCAACCAAAATAATTCAATATTCCAAAATAATATAAAATCCAAAAAGCAAAACTTGTTTTTGTCATTTTATATAAGGAACATCATTTCACTATGCCACTGTATTTAATGGGATTTAAGCATCCACAGATTTTGGTATCCACATGGCATACTGAAACCAAACCCCAGCAAATACCAAGCACCCACACTACATACACTCTGAGACCTTCAAAATGCTCTCCTCAACTACAAGGTTCCTGGAAAATTTAGTTTTCACAAAGGCTAATGGCATTGCTTTGTATGGCCTGACCAGATGTGTTGCTATAATAAGGGGTGTTCTGATTCAGAGAGGAGGGAAAGATTAACACCTTCACCCTGTGACTTGATACCAAAGATGATAGGTAAATAAATAAATGCAACCATAGCCACATTACTGCTACAGCATACCCTTCAACAGTTCCAATCTGACAGGGACAGTTTTGATTAATCCTCTATAATCCCACTTTTTCAAATGCCTTTACATACAATACTCCCACCTTTTCACACTTTCTCCCTTTATCCTGACTTAATTCAGTTGTTGAAAACTGAGGTCAAAATGCAAAAGTAGTTTGCACTCAATAAAATCAGCAAGGAGGGATCAGAGAAGAAGAATCATGTCCTCCCCTGTAGCTTCAGGCAAAAGCAAACTGCTGCAGCCTCTACTAGCTTATGTGTTCTTCCTCATTAATCACTTTTTCCATCTTGACCACAGTCTTTTGTTATCCAGGTTTGATCAGGGACAGAGCAGTCTGATAGGTGGTCCCAGTAATGTACTAATTATATACAGTTATGAAAAAGGAAATGTAGCAGTAGTCATTTTAATTTTCTTTTTTCCTGCCTTTTTCCTATCTGTTTTATGAAATATCCTTCTTGATTAAAGCTTATATTGTCAACTGCTCAAAAACATACTTCCTCCTGCATTGTTTATTTTCTTGCTCTATACACCTGTGCAATAAATGCCTGGCTTCCTAGTTTAAGCCAACATCCTATAGGCAGTCATGCCCATCCAACCCCTTAAAGACCAGACCAATAACTAACTAGGAGGAAGAAAGCTGTGCCTTGTGACGAACACTGGAAAGGTTCTTAAATGTGGCTCTCATGGCCTCCAACTGTCTTGATTTGGCAGGGACAGTCCTAATTAATCCTCTGTTGTCCAATTTTTTGCACTGTTAGGAGACCCCTGCTCGGCTTAAGCCACCTCATGCGCCCTGACTTAGTGAGTGGGAGCCCCACATCCATCTCCCACTGTCCCCATGTCCAGTTGGACACCCAAGGGGACACAACATTAGCCATTCCTGCTGGTGTCCCACCTTCACCCCCTGAGGCACCTTGACAAGGAGTCCCATTCCTCATTACTTGTTGCTACTATGGGCACGCTGCACATGCTCAGATGCACTGCATGTCAGGCACAATACCAACCACAAGAAGAGTAGTAGAGGGACAGAGTGGAGATGGAGGAATCAACATTGCCACTGCTGCTGCCACATCCTGGGTATGGCCTCTGGCAACACCCCTCACCATCAGCCCTCCCCTTGATAGTGCCTTCAGGCAAAGGGTATGACCCAGACAGAGGAGGGGAAGGGATTAAGAAGCTTGCCAGATCTTGCCCAGCTTCCAATTAGGCAGCCAGCCAAGTGATGCTTTGCCTGCATCTCCACTGGAACCCAAAGCTGGTTACTGCTCTGACCTGCCCACCCACCTGCCTTTCCACTGGCCTATCTCTCCTACTCCCTCCCATTTGCCAGTCTCTGCCCAGGCTGCCATCAGACCATCTGCATGATCCATCAGTTCAACCTCCCCAACCACATAGAGCATCTTTTTCCCTCTGGATGCCTCCTATAGCTCCTCACCACCTCCAACATTTGCAACAGCAGCAACCAACAGCAGTGCCATGTACCCACCCGGGGGGGTTCCATGGATGAGGTGAGATTCTAACCCAGGTTTCCAAAAATCTAGTCCAATATCTGGAGCAGGACACCATGTGGGCCCCCTGGGCCAGCCACTGCTATGGAGCTTTCTTTATGATAGGGAGAGCAGCACAGCAGCTGGGAGAGATTCCTTGGATCCTCTTTCCAAAGGAGTCTTCCAGGAAGAGGAGAGGGAACCTCCAGCATGCTGGGGCAGGGACTATTGGGTATATGGAAAATGCCAGACTAAACAGCTCTGGAAAGATAGGCCCAATGTGGAAGCTATCTCACTAATATTGCCATTACATGCAGTGATGTGCTGGAATTATGATTTGCAAGTAACATTAGTACAAAAAACATGAATAGAGGTTCTATATAGTTTGGCATGGGAAGAGGTCCATGGGGGTGACACCATGAGTTACCACACTGGGTGACACCAACCCTAGTGATGCCAATGCTTTTTTCCTGTTAAAGCTCACATTGCCATTGGAACAAAAATCTACCACCTACTGCACTTTTTATCTTCCTGCTGTACAAAAGGTGTCCTAGCTGTACATTCAAATAATGTCTGACTTTCCAGCTCAACGTAACAGCCTATGGGCAGTCAGGTCATGCAGATGCCTTGAAGGCTAGAGCATGGAATGACCATTGCGTGACCAAAGTGGTTTCTGACAGTCATTGGAAAGCTTCTTAAATGTGGCTCTTGGATAATCCAAGAAAACAAGAGGGTGTGAATGAGGAATGCCTGTATGTTGGGAACATCAAGCAGGTCTGTGTACCTGCGTGAATACTAGATACACAGGGGAAACTCTTCCCATGCCTTCCTCCTATCATACTGTGATTGAGGGAACCCGGTAGCAGAAACACCCAGGAGCATGACTGGAAAGAGACCTAACCTCAATCCCTGGGGATCTGGTGGGACATCTGAGAGAGTGGGACGTCTGAGATCTAAGCAACAGTTTTAGCAGACTTCCTGGGTCTACACAAACAAGAGAGTTATCAAACAGCTGGAGGGCAGACAGCACATTTTTATAATGTACAGGAGACCCTTCCCATCCATGAGGATTTGGTTCCACCACCATCCACCCCTTGGATGGGAAAAAAACTTGGGAGCTCAACCCCATACTAGGTAATGGGCAATGACATGTACACAATCATGTCAGTGAGCCTGTGGGTGCACACTGACACTGGCTAATATAGGATGGGACAATCAACAGGATCTCCAGTCCGTAGGTGGGTAGCCTGCTAATATGGTGAGCCTCTGTAAAATCCATCTTTGTTATTACAATGCCATGAAATTATGAGTTTGAGTAGAAATGATGGCAACAACTGTGGCACCTCCAAATGTTTTTGCCTACAACTCCCAACAGCCCTGGGAGTTATTGCTCCAAAACATCTGAAGAGTCACAGTTGCCCATTCCTGGAAGGAATTCAAGTTGAACTTTAGTTATTTAAAGCAAATGAGCGGTCACCAGGATGTGTGTGTGTGTGTGTGTGTGTGTGTGTGTGTGTATCTACAAGTTGCCTGTTGATTTATGGTGATCCCATGAATTTCAAAGGGATACTCATAGGTGGTGTGCCAATTTCTTCTTCTAAAATGTAGCTTTTATTGATTATTCTTAAACCAGTAAAGGCACAGGATGATCAATAATTTTTAAAACCAAACATTGTGGAAAAGAAACAGAAAAAAACATAGTGCAGTTATTTGTTAGCCTTTGGCCCCAAATCTATCATGTCAAACATTCCGGATAGTTTATATTGTTTACTGTAAATCTTTACAGAGCTTTGAATGTTGGGTTTGAAAATTAATCAATAGTGATAAACATTAAAAATTGGAGAATTAAGTCATTACTACAGCTAGGAATATGAACATGATTGATTGATTATATTAATTTTGATGACTCATTATTAAAATTCCTAGTTTTGGAACAGACTACGGAATTTACAGAAAAACTCTAATGGAAAAAGCTAGTCAGTGATAAAATGTCAAATTGATGGAGTTTTTTTAAAAGGAAAAGGAAAAGAATACTCCAAATATTCTGTTTTTTAAAAACTAAGGAGGAAAAACTGTTCTTCTTGGGATTCACACTTCCTAGACTGAAACATTAATCAGAACACAATATTTGTAATGCAGTCCACATATACACACATAATAGGTACAGTGAAATTTATATTTTGAAAGGAAATGGACACAAAATTCCTTATTATTAAGAAACACATGCCTACAATAAGCACAAAGAAATGTATGTTTCAAAATGCATGCAAAAATTGGTTATTAAAAAAGAAATATGCATGAATATACTGTATGTGGACATTTCCATTAGATTTTTTTTTTTTTAAAAAAATAATCTTGTGTAGATTACATTGGATATTAAGAAATGAGAAGTTGGGTGAAATCGGGATTGACACAATAAGACATCTCTCTCCATTCAGACTGGTTCTGAATCCAAAGCAACCATAGGATGTGGCTGGCACACACATCAGCATCTGAGTATGGGACTACATCCTTAGCATATTTGATACTCATAGATACAGACTGTCCAGACAGGCATCCTGCTATAAATCTGGATCCCATCCTGGGAGAATGTTATCATATAAATAAAGTAAACAAATAAATAGATTGAAGACCCAGATTTGTTGCTATATACTGTGTGAAACAGCCCTTAACTGTGTTATATAATGAGGGGAGAGTAATTTCTAGCAGCCTTGATGTCATAAGAGAGTCATCAAGTCATGAAGTCTCTGGAATAAAGTAACAAAATAGCTTGTTACGCTTTGCTGCATAAACAGGTATTTGCACTTTTCCAAATAGAATGGGAATAATTTGTTTATGCAGTGATAAAGATGTAAAGTCATCCATGTTTAAGCATAAAACAACATAAACACCAAATCTGATCTGTACTAGCAGTGAGAGATTGTCCCATTATTCTAAAAAAAAAATCCATTAACTCCATACCTAAATAAAGTTTTGATAATGTGTGCCTCATTCAATGAATTTTTATAGCTCTTGTATTATCTGAGCCAAGAATAATGTGATTATAAAAGAATTCCATAAGAATATGCACTGTGGTATAAAAATAAAAGTTAATTAATTTACGATCAGCTAGATAACAACTCTTGATCGCCAATTTTTTAAAGTAGTTTTTTGTCACTTGCCACATGATTTAATGAAAATCTTTCTCAAATGTACTCATTGCAAATATGGTTTCTTGGAGGCTTCTTGTGCTAATTTAAGGAGCTTACTGAACTAATTTTATTAATATAATGAATTTTGTTCCAATTGCATAATGTAAAAAGACAAGATTACATGTCATCATGCACTAGCAAATTTAAATTCCTAAATTATCAGCCTTTGCTTGTTTATTTTTAAGCATAAATTTAATTTCCCAGTCTTAGCATTACAAAGTGCCCTCCAATATGAGCACAGGGAAAACTGATTCCCATCTGTTTCACAGACACAGACACATTTTGTTTCCTAGTTTTGCTGAATTCTGGAGAAACTGGGCAAAGTCCTGGGACATCAATGGCTTCCAAAAGTGACATTAAGCATGGCCCCTACTCAGACATAAAGGTGATTAGGAAGAGGGTTCAAAGTGCAACCCTCTATCTGGGGTGAGAGGTATAGCTGCCCAGGCATCTCAAACACCTGTTTTTCCCTCCCATAGCAGGGATATTGTGACCCTTGATATCACTGAGCGGCGCTTATTCTGCCTGAGTTCATGTTGATTTCCTGGTGGAAGACGTGGAGCATAACTGGCTGGGAAGAAGGGGTGATGGGAGCACAGGCATGTGCTCCTCACTCAATGGGGTGATCCTTGTATCCTATGTCTCAATTTATAGCTTCGACATCCCTCCCTGCTGGTGCCTCAGCTGGAAAGGAAGGAGGTGGGCACTTTCTCAGGTAGCTTTTGCTCTTTCACATATTCTCAGTGTTGGTGCAGTGTGCACATGCAGCTTGACCTGACATGGCATTCCTTTCTTGCCATCCACCAGTGAATGTCTGCCTGGAGTGTGTTTGTTGTTGTTTTTATTAACTGCGGTCAGGTTGACCCTGACTCAAGGTAACCCTGTGAATGAGACATCTCCACAGCCTCCTATCTTCCACTGTTCTGCTTAAGTCTGTGATCTCCTTGATTGTCTCTATCCATCTTTCTTTCTGCTAGCCTCTATCTTTCCTAGTAATATTGTCTTTTCTAATAAATTGTGTCTTCATGTGATGCATGGAGGCAGTAAAACTATGAGATGCAACACCTATGAGAGCCAACCTATGTGGCAAGGTTGGTGCTTGGCAGCTGCTGGCAGTATTTACCAACATGTATCTCTCCTCTCCTCCCCCCCCCCTCCCACCTTACAGCATAAATTGTGCTCCAGCAGTGCCAGAGGCCTCATCTGAACAGTTGGTTTCATTTCTTCTTCTTTTTTATGCTAGAGAGGGTTTTGAGGGTTAATTTTACAAGGGAAAATGGATACAGTTACAGTCTCTCTCATTTTGTTTTTTTGTTTTTTCCATATTCCGCAACAAACAGGAATCCCAAAATGAAACAGTGTTCAGTTAATAAATAAATTTGATTGGGGGGGAAAACTACAACTAGAGAAAATGGGAAGTAGTTACATATGTAAAGAGTTTAGTTGCACATTTAATTTGCAACATAAAAGCCATATATAACTGAATGTGATGGAGGGACGTATTTTGAACCAACTATGCAGTCAATACCATTTTGATTTAACACTGCTTAAAAGATGCACTGGACAGTATCTGTCTGTGTGTGTGCATGTGTGTACAGACAGCCCCAAAAGAGCAGAGTCCTGTGGCCCCTTTCAGAGCCGGATTGGGGCCGTGGCAACTGCAAACCATGGCCCTGATACGGCACTTTGCCGAGCAAAAAAGAAACGGCAAAATGCCACTCCTTTTTAAAGTGGCAAAAAGCCACTCTTGCTGCTATAGCAGCGACTTTTCAGCATTTCTTTGGTGCAGCGCATCTAAACGCTGCACAAAAAAAATAGCATGATGTCGCGAACAGTCTGGTCAGTTGGGCAGCATGACATCAACATCAGGGTGGAATCGGGATGTGCAGTCACCATGCCCCCACTCCACCCCAATGTCGACATTTTATGCTGGTTTGTAGAGGCCCTTTTGGCATAGTTGACCACACACAGTTGTAGTAGGGATACAGCGGGGTGAGGAAGAATGATGTCCTTGCAGAGACTTGAGAATATAAAAACAGGTAATTAAATACTTTACATATTTACCTTGTGGAATCACTTCCTTGGATCAAAAATCAATGAGAGAAACCAGCATAGGGAAGTTGTGACAAACAGATGCCTATTGATCCCATTGCCTGCATAAGGACTTTTTAATTTAAACATTTTATGGGTATTCCTTTGATAGAAATAACATATACAGCCTTTATAGGGCAACAGGGAAAATAGGTCCCATAATTCTAGGCATCCTTACTTAAAAGCTTATGCGATGTGCAATTGTCATTGGTTTGGGGTTTTTTTTGTGTGTGTGTGAAGTTCACCATTTACCACCGTCTTGCAATTTCTATCTTTATATTTTAATAAAGTTATTAATAATAAACTAAAATTGGTGGGCCTATAAAAGAATCATACCACAGCTATTTTTCATTTTCTCTTTGTCCTCATTATACTCAGATCATCCCATTTTTTGCAGGTCCGCTCATCCATCAGAAGGACTAGATTATAAAACAGTAAGCATTAGTGGAAACAGGGGTGTAGCCAGGATTTTGGGAAGGGGGGGTCCGGCGCAGCAGCACGTACCATTCATTTTTCTAATGGAAGGGGGAGTCTGGACCCCAAGAACCCCCCCCCCTTGGCTATGTCCCTGGTGGAAAGTTCTAGACATCCAGTCCCCATCCACTCACATGCACACCCTTCCCTTCAGGAGGAAATGAAATTGGGTGGTCTTGCTAGAAGTATTTCAGATAATAATCATGTAGCTGTTCTGTTTGCAAGTTTCTTATGTTTCACCTTCATCATTTGATTTATTTCCAATTTTCATAATGGATGAGCTGCCACAATGTATACAAATTATTTATTTTCAGTGTGTCAGCAATCTAAATATGCCATTTTCCAGGACAACACATTCTATAAGGCTATAGCTTTAGGCAATGATTTCCAAAGTGGGTGGTATCCTCCCCCCCCCCCCGGGGCAGTGGAAACATCCAGGAAGTGGTGAGGGGGAATGGAGACAACATGGGAGCTTTCAGACAAAGTACTGGTGCACAAGAAAGACAAGGGGAACCAGGGGCCTTTAGAACCATGGTGGAAATGAGAGTTGCATGAAACCTCTTTTCAGGGTCCTTGAAAACCACTGCACAGCCTCGCTGATTGCTTTGTGTGGTGGTGTCTTCCACTCTTCATCTTCCCACATGAGCTCACTCCCTTAGCCACATCTATCACTTGTAGAGACTAGAGGCAGAAAAAATGAAATGTATAAATATAGGATGAGGAATACCTGGCTGAATGAGACTATGCATGAAAGGGAACTAGCAGTCCAAGTAGACCACAAGTTGAACATGAGTCAACAGGGTGATGCGGCAGCTAAAAAGGCCAATGTGACTCTAGGCTGTATCAATAGAGGTATAGTGTCTAGATCAAAAGAAGTAATAGTTCTGCTTTGGTCAGGCCTCACCTGGAATACTGCACTGAGTTCTCTGGTCACCACAATTCAAAAAGGATGTTGAGAAACTGGAGCTTGTCCAGAGGAGGGCGAACAAAATGCTGAGGGGTCTGGAAACCATACTATATGAGGAGAGGCTTAGGGAGCTGGGTATATTTAGGCTGGAGAAGAGATAGTTAAGAGGTGAAATGATAGCCCTATTTAACTATTTGATGGGAGTGTCATATTGAGGATGGAGCAAGCTTGTTTTCTGCTGCTCCAGAGAATAGGACATGAAACAATGGATGGAAGCAACAGGAAAAGAGATGTCACCTCACCATTAGGAGGAACTTGCTTACAGTAAGAGCAGTTTGATAGTGGTGCACACTCCCTTAGAGGTCTTTAAACAGAGACTGGATGACCACCTGTCAGGAGTGCTTTGATTGTGAGTGGCAGGGGTTGGACTGCATGCCTCTTGTGGTCTCTTCCAACTGCATGATTTTATGAATGTGTGATTCTAGTAGTGGTTGCGAAATTAGTTCTAGTGGAAGTAGGGGAGAAGTGGTAGCAATTTAGGACCTTGCTTAAGCTTTGTGAGTTTTGCCCAGACTGGACTGGCAGCCTGGGGTTGCACTGCTGTTTCTGCTTTCTTCCGCTGGACAGGCCGAGAGAAAAGGTAGCAGAAGAAACAATGTTTGGGTGGATGGACACATGTAGATGTGTGAGGAAGGCACATCTGTGGGGCAGGATTGGGAGGAGTACTTGGGGTCAGTTCTTGGAAGGAGTCCTTTGCCTTGGAGCAGCTCCAGTAGTTAAAATCTCTCCCTTTCCCCATCCATGCCAGTCTCCAGTCCAGAGCATGTGGCTTCTGTAAACCACCTACACTCACACTGGCTGAACCCATGTCCATCCCAACAAAGAAGGATTGAGCTTCCCCATCAGGGAGAGGCTTCTCCTTTTGCACCATGAGAGTCATCTTGGGAGCAGCAACTGAACAGCTGGCGGAGCAGCGACCAAGAGGCTGATGTCACCTGATGTGATAAATCATGGTATCATCATCCACTGACCTCATCCTGTTCCAGACCATATAGTAATGTTTTCTGTACTCAGGTTACACCATAATAACTGTGCATACCACTGAATGTAATGGCAATAGTTGAGACATAACATTTTTGTCTTCTTAACTCCTGAAGCTAGAGGCTCCCATCTCCCATTCACACAAGAGATTCCAGCTTCATGAGTGGGGTGCAGGGGGAATCCAGGGATTCTTCCTCCTGCTAACTCGTGAAGCAGAGGGTTGTTGTTAGACAGCAGTCTCCAGTTTGAGGAGTGAGATGAAGGAGAAATCCATGGATCCTTCCTCCTCTTTATTCCTGAAGCAGCAGGATGTCATGTTTGAAGCTCAATGGGTGGAGAAAAGAGATGCCTCATTTGCCCCATTATCTGGCCACATCTTCTTTTCTGCTGAGCTCCTTGTGTCTTACACAGTACATTAATGCTACCGCCCATTTCTTCCAAAAGGCAGACATTTAGGGAGTAACAGTGGCATTGCTAGGTTGATGGTCTTGATGTCAACCAACTTATAGTGTCACCCGGTGTGGTCTGCATCTCTCATACCCCTTAGTGACGCCTCTGCCACAAGGTCAGAATGTGCAAGAGGCTTCTGAGCCACTGCTCAGCGATCTACTCAGTTGCTGCTCTCAGGGTAACCAGGCGGCAAAGGGAGATTAATTATTTTGAATGTGCAGTAGTATAGTAGTCTTAATATCAAGAAATACACATGGGGGTAGGATTGTCACGCAAGAGGAAAGAGGGTGGTAGCCTAAAAAAATCTGGGAATCACCAGTTTAAGGTGGTTAGTGATAGTAGTGTCACAGAAATCATATTTGAGCTGCAGCAGATTTCATTAGAGTTTAATGAAAAACATGTTCTTCATCATAGATGCTAACTTCTCAAAGTATTCAAAAGCATTTTCCTCATTTGAGACTGACTGTGTTTGGGCATGGTAAACCAAACAGTAACAAAATACTGGAGTGCATTTGAGAACAGGCATCTGATGCTCACTATGCTCTAGTCTCCTCCTGTTAAACTAATATTTCTCAAATCTGGCTTCACAGATCAACACCTGTGAAGCCAGGGTTGAGAAATATTGGTTGAACATGAGATTAGAAACACTATAACTGTTGTCTCTCTTCAATCGACAGGGATAATGAAATCTATAATCCATGAACACTTCAGGGCCCAAGGCTGCGAATCACTGATTTAGCATGATGGGACCAGGTTCTAGCAAGTCTCAGGCAGCTGTTCTAGTTTGACCACAAATAATTTTGAAGCTTTCATTGCCATTTTAGATTAACCAGATCTTATCATGTTATCTAGATTCAGCAAACTGGTTAAATCTAAGTATGGTTTACCTGGCATAAGTCAATATCAAAGCCTGAATTATAATACTAATTTGATTGAACAAATGATGTTAAAGATTTACCACAGTTGAAGATGCAGATGGCATGCTATACAATAACTGAGCTAGACACAGAAGCTTTAGAATGTCACCTCATAGCAATAGTTGAGGAAGGAATGGGGTCAGGTTGCAATCAAATGATAATACAGTGTGGATCATACCTGTTAAACTGAACTCTTGTTTAGCATACTACAGTTCTCAGAAGTCTTAATCAATACTGTATGCCCAATGATCAGATGTAACTCTTGGTTTATTTCTTTTCTGCATACAAGATGGAATAACTTCAAAAATTTCTCCTCACTGAGGGTTTGTTGTTTTGGGTTTTTTGTTTGTTTTTGTTTTGTTTGTTTGTTTATTTGCACATTTCCACAGACTTTTAAGGATTGTAAAAAACTGATCTGTGAAAAAACAAAAACCTGTGTCATTCTATACCTTCAAACAATTTCTGACTTCTGGTGTCCCTAAGGCAAACCTATGACAGAGTTTTCTTGGCAAGATTTATTCAGAGGGGGTATGTTATTGCATCCCTCAGAGGCTGAAAGGATATGACTTGTTCATGGTCACCCAGTGGGTTTCCATGGCTGAAGGGGATTTCAGTCCTGGTCTCCTGAAGTTATATTCCAACACTCAAACCACTACACCACAGTGGTTCTTGGGGGTGGGGGTAGTTTTGTGTAAAAATAATTTCCATACAGAGATGATTTTCTTTTATACAAATGATTTTTTTGGTGTGAAAGTCTGAAGGAAAAAAAATCTTGCAGCTACTGAGCATTTTCTCTATAGGGTGTCTGAGTCCATTGAGACACACTTTCTTACTGACAAAGAGAAAATCTGTGAGTATTTTTACATTCCTATATAAGAGCTGTATTTCTTTAGGACAACAGGGACCTATCTCTGGTTTAGAATGGCAACCTTTAAATACACTAAGCATTTGGTTTTGAAGACTTCACAGTGCCACCTGTTTTAAATGCATTTGCCATGCAATCCTATTAATATCTAGTCAGAATTAAGTCTCACTGAATTCACTGAAACTGTGTAACACACAACACTGGCTACAAGTACTTTTCTGGATACAATTCAAAGTATTGGGTATAACATATAAAGCCCTATGAAGATTAGCTCCAATTATCTGACAGAGCGTATCTCCCCATAGGAGGCTGCCTAGTCCTTCAGATCCTCAGGAGAAGCACTTTTTATTGCACCATTTTTACAGTCACAGTTAGTGGAGGCATGTGAAAGAGACTGTCCTTCCATAGTCACACAAAGCTTTTATTCCAAAAGGCTTTTGAGGAGTTAAGGTCCTTAAAGGAAGGGCTTTTAAGAGTGTGCTGCATTGCTTTAATTGTGTCCTTTTCTTACATGCTTTCTCATATTTTAATGGCATGTTTTACATTGTTTGTAGTGCTGTTAAGAGTTTAATTCTATTTTAATGCTGATCTTTTGCATTTTTAAACAATGGCATATTTGCTTAAATTTGTAAGTCAGCCTGAGTCCTGGTTTGGGGAAAAATTATGGGTCTATATAAAGATGGTGGGGTGAGAATCATGCAGCTCTCCAGCTGCTGTTGAATCGAGAGACCCAGAAGATCTAGTCGGGGATTTGGACCCCGTGGCCCCTGAGGCCTCTTCCAACTCTATGATTCAGTGGTTCTATGATTCTGTCACCAGAGGTAAGAAAAGCTTGGTGTTCCTGGCCAACAACCTCTGGAAGGCTATCCATTTCCACCCTTCTTTGCTGAATCATTAGGAAGACATATTTTCATAATACCAATGGATCTACATCTATCCTGTCCTTGTTTTCAAGTGAGACATCAGCTTGGCTAATAAGGACATTCCAACAGGAGCTGCATACATACAATGTCAATAAGAGAATTCAGTCTCTACATCCAAAATAAGACTCATTCTTCATCCCTACTTTCGTTTATATCAGAGTGGGCACAGTACAGCCCTCCAGATATTGCTGGACTGTATCTTCCTTCAGCCCTCACCACCACAGCCACTTGCCACCAGAGCCAAAGGTGAGAAATGCTGGGAGTTACAATCCAGCAATATCTGAAGGGTCAGCCCAACACTGGTATAGAGAGTGCTGGCTAATACACACCCAGTCTGGACCCTCTGGAAGGGTGCCTTAACCCTCTGGTTAAGCATATCAGAGTAGTCCATTTTCACTGAAAATGCATGCTGTGGAGAATGGGTAGTGCTGTCATCAGTCAGAGCCATGTGATCTGCTATGGAACATGGAGTTAGAAAATGCACAGAAACCTGGGAGAAACAAGGAACACAAAACAATATTTTCCATACTATATAAAAAAGAAAATGTTCTACTATGTAGTAAAGACCTTGCGAAATTTAAGACAAATTCTGACTTAAGCAGGACTCAAGATGGAAAAAGACTGATTGGCCTTTGGAAATCTCTCCCAGTCCCACCTAAATTAGGTCCAAAACACACTGCATAAATAATCCATTTTGAGATCGGTTTAACTGCCCTGGCTCAAGGCTGGAGAATCCTGGGAATTGTAATTTATGGTGGCCCCAGAGCTCTCTAACAGAGGCTAAATATCTCACAAAACTACAATTC
This sequence comes from Sceloporus undulatus, assembly GCF_019175285.1. Classification (NCBI taxonomy): domain Eukaryota; kingdom Metazoa; phylum Chordata; class Lepidosauria; order Squamata; family Phrynosomatidae; genus Sceloporus; species Sceloporus undulatus. The sequence goes on from NC_056522.1 coordinate 230,561,329, forward strand.
CCAGAATTCTCTAGCACTGAGCCAGGGCAGTTAAAATGGTCTCAAAATGGATAATTTGTGCAGTGTGTTTTGGACCTTAATCTATACATTGCAAGTATAATATAAAGACCTATCTAGTGAATTCTCCATACTGGGAACGTGAAAATAAAATGGAAGAAAAGGACTTTTCAGTAAGCCCATGTACCTAGAAAAACAGCAAGTTCTGCATTACTGATTAAAATTTTGTGCTTTTCTTTATTGCTGCCATCATAGGATATTAGGACTTCAGTTTCTGTACATGTTTACTTGCGAGCAAGTCATACTGCATTGAGATGCTTAGGATTATACTTTTCATTGTTTAATATGAGCTCTAGAAGTACAGTAGTACCAATTAAGACACACTTGCCCTAAAAAAAAAACTTTCATATTTTAAATATTTTGAAGGTTTTACTACTGTAAACAGGAGTTTCTCAACTAGTCTGTTTAAATGGGTAAAGATCTAGAGAGTGAGGAGGAAGGAACCCTACTGATTTAAGGAGATCAGTGCCATGAAGCCAAATCAAATAAAACAGAGAAACCATCTGTTTTACAGACTTAAATGATTAATTTTTGGACAATCTTTTAAAAATTATGTTATTTTGGCACAACATTTATTTATAAGATGCTATAACTGGCAGCCCAGCATTTTTCATAACAGGGATGTAACTCCATTATCCAGTAATCCATCTGGGCCATTTTCAATTCAGTAGTTTAATTAAAACTCAATGGTATTATCAATCTGTTGCATTTTTCATTTTGATGGTTATTGCATTTATAGTACAGCAGGATTTCAAATTAAAAGAAATACCATGATGAATCTCCTCCTTTAAAAAAACCATTTCTGTATCTTTAGTAATTTACACTGTTGTAATATTTTCAAAACTTGTTTGAGTTTATAAAACCCTTTGTTTGATTCCTGGCACTGGAATAAAACAAAAGAGAAAACAGCATTATCTGTATTCTTTGTAAATTCATTTTTAATCTCGAATGCCATCAATACTTTGCCTGGACACATGGCCCCAAAATTAATTGAATTTAAAAATCAACATTCGCTCCTTTTATTCCCCCCCCCCAAAGTGTTTCTCACTGCAGGAGAACAATAAAATAAAACACTTCTAGCAGAATTGGACGACTACAAATAAACTAGATGAGAAAACATAGAAGTACATTAGATAGTGATATAATGAAAGAATAACATCAATTGTATTAACCATTTTTTCAAAAAGAAAAGAAAATGAAAATTGCACAGGCAAGGATTAAGCTCAGTTGACAAAACTCAGAGAGAATGCCAGTCATCTCAAAATAGTTTTGAGAATTTAAAAATGAGCAGAGGACACTAAACATGCCAGAAGCATTTGGCATTGGCAGGCCTCAGACTGTTTTTACAGGAGACACAAAGTGCATGGAAACTCATGCCCAGTAATTGCATTCTTGACTTCGTTTGAAACATATGAAGCAGCCAGGACACACAAGCTCTGTGTACACATGGGAGAAGTTACTCAGTCCAAACGTTAAATTACTCAGTTTGTTTAGGCTGAAATTGAAGGAAACAATTAATATTCTAGGTTAAAGATGTAATATTTAATAAAAATGGACATTTTAAAAAACACAGAGATAATGCCAACTCCCTGAAGGCTCATAGGAAAGAAAGAAAGAAAGAAAGAAAGAAAGAAAGAAAGAAAGAAAGAAAGAA
>NC_056522.1:230563049-230666365 GCF_019175285.1 Sceloporus undulatus
GGCATAGGCAATGGTAACTTCCCACAGGCTCACACACTAGCATCGGTTCTAATGATGACCTGAATATCATCATTAGAACACTTCCATAACTGCTCAAATAAACAGTTATGCTTTAAGTGTTTGGTAGTCCTCCTATTCTTATTTTACTTCGACATCTCTTCTGACACTTATCTCAACTGAATATACACAATGGTGATAAGTTAAGTGCCATTATCCAGAGCTGCAGAGTGTTTAATTTTGCAAATGTTTTATTTCTGTGGTTAAAAAAACTTTTTAAAAAATATTAGTCATTGAAATTTATTGAATATACCAATTTTTTTTAAAAAAAATAGAAGCTGGTTTATGCAGAAAGTGATAAACTGCAGAAGTGTTACAAACTGGAATTGACATTTTCTTTTCCTAAGTAATTTTCTTTTTAATGCAGGGGGATGAGGAACTGGATCACAAAGACAGTTTCTTCATGAGATAAGACTTTCCAATGGCCTTTCACCACTTTGTTTCTTTTCCAATGGCCAATTCACACAACACAACTATAGCACTATATTCCACTTTAACTGTCATAGAATCATAGAATCATAGAATTGTAGAGTTGGAAGAGACCACTAAGGCCATCCAGTCCAACCCCCTGCCATGCAGGAAATCCAAATCAAAGCATCCCTGACAGATGGCCATCCAGCCTCTGTTTAAAGACCTCCAAGGAAGGAGACTCTATCACCCTCTGAGGGAGTGCATTCCATTGTCGAACAGCCCTAACTGTCAGGAAGTTCCTCCTAATGTTCAGGTGGAATCTCTTTTCCTGTAGCTTGCATCCATTGTTCCGGGTCCTGTTCTCTGGAGCAGCAGAAAACAAGCTTGCTCCCTCTTCAATATGACATCCTTTCAAATATTTAAACAGGGCTATCATATCACCTCTTAACCTTCTCTTCTCCAGGCTAAACATCCCCAGCTCCCTGAGTCGTTCCTCATAGGGCATGGTTTCCAGACCTTTCACCATTTTTGTCGCCCTCCTTTGGACACGCTCCAGTTTCTCAATGTCCTTTCTGAACTGTGGCGCCCAGAACTGGACACAATATTCTAGGTGGGGCCTGACCAAATCAGAATACAGTGGCACTATTCCTTCTCTTGATCTAGACACTATACTTCTATTGATGCAGCCTAAAATTGCATTGGCCTTTTTAGCTGCCGCATCACACTGTTTACTCATGTTCAACTTGTGGTCTACTTGGACTCCTAGATCCCTTTCACACGTAGTTTCATTCAGCCAGGTGTCACCCATCCTGTATCTGTGCATTTTATTTTTCCGCCCTAAGTGCAATACCTTACATTTCTCCGTGTTGAATTTCATTTTGTTGAGCTTTGGCCCAGCTTTCTAGTCTATTCAGGTCATTTTGAATCTTGATCCTGTCCTCTGGGGTATTAGCTATTCCCCCTAATTTGGTATCATCTGCAAATTTGATAAGTATGCTCCCAATTCTGTCATCCAGGTCATTGATAAAGATGTTAAATAGCACTGGGCCCAGGACAGAACCCTGTGGGACCCCACTGGTCACTTCTCTCCAGGATGAAAAGGAGCCATTGTTGAGCACCCTTTGGGTTCAGCCGGTCAACCAGTTACAGATCCATTTATACTGTTATGTTACACTGTGACTGGCCATTGTTGGGGGGGGGGCATTTAGAATACTTATTATTTAAGTAACTAGAATACTTGGTCATCTCTAACTAAATTACATTCCACAGGATGTTGCCCTGGCAGTTGGTAGAATATTTTGCTATAATTGTATGGTGCGGATAGACCTCAGGATATTTGGGCAGAAAGTTGTATATTCTGATGGAACACCTAGAAGAAAATATATTCTGATAGAACATCTAGAAGAAGGTATTGATTGACTGCACACTTTGACCATAAAGTTTGCTAACACAAGATATAGAGATGGCCACCAAATTGGACATCTTTTTAAATGACATTAGAGAACTCCAGGGAGGATAAAGCCATCAATGGAACCTAGTTATGATGTCTGTGTATTACCATCAGTATCAGAGATAACAAGCTTCTTATCAATTGTTGCTGGAGAGCAAGCTATGAGAGTTTTTTCATCTTCCTGCATTAATGTGAATGCAACTCATTCACATTAATAATGAAAGGATTCAGCAATTATGATCATTCTGAGATGATTTGTTTTTTTAATTCCAATCAGCCCATTGTGCAAATTCTTGATACCAAGTTTTGAGGACTCAGTGATAGTGGTGGGGGGGGGGGGGGGGGAGAGAAATACTCCACATTTGTAAAACACTACCCATAGAATTTAAAGTAAAAATTAAACAATCCCAAATTCAATAATCAAATTATAATATACAGTAACGCAAACCAAATATATTGTTTTTTAATGACAAGGAAAGGATTAAGAAGGGGTTTTTTTAAAAAAACAAACAATCTTTCTAAATGTTCAGCATGGAGAAGTGAAAGTATCTCATATAATTTGTGCGTTATATCTTCAGAAAATGGGCTCTTTATAATTTATTAAATTTATGATAGCCCAATTATGCAGACATCACAGTATTATTGCCTAAGCACTTAATAGAGTTCTTAATGTATAATAATGGCCACTGAAACAGAGATTTTAGGCAAAGAGAACAGACAAAAACTTACAGTGACAAGAACTATGAGAATATCATGATCATCTTAATTAGCAGGTTTATTATCGCATGAGTATCTTTACAGCCAGAGTCCTTATTACCATCCTCATTTGAGGAAGGCAGCTCTTGTAGAGGAAAGCCCATGCCACAGTATGAGGAAAGGATATTAACGGTCTTCAAGAAGGGGGTGGAAAAACTGGAGCATGGTTTTTGCATGTGCCCCCCAATCCCCCTTTTGGATAATATCATTGTAACAGTTAATGGCATTACTAGGGATTCTCTCTAGGTCTAAGATTTGGGGCCAGTAATCTCAAGATCTGGGGCATTCCTGAAATGGGGACCCTATAGTCAATAAGAATGTTAAAAAACACACACACATTAAATTCAATCAGAAGTTCTATTTTAAATATGGCCAAGCATCACAAGATTTCTTCAGGATTCCCACCCCCCAAAAAAGTTGTTCAGTAACATTTTGTATCAAAAATGTGAGAGATTGTTCTGAACAAGAAAATGCTTTTGAGCAAATTGTTTTTTTTTAACATGTCAGTCCCAAAATGTATGAATCCCTAAAACCAATAGTCTTCTCAAAATGGGAATAATACTTAGAAAAACTAGTGTTGTGAGGAAGGGGGAAGGAGCATCTAGGGAAGCCTAATGGGATGGACTGAGGATTCCTCTAAACTGAAGAATTAATGCAATTTGACATCACTTTAATTGTCATGGCTCAATATTATGGAATTCTGGGATTTGTAGTTTTGTGAGATATTTAGCTTCTCTGGCAGAGAGCTCTGCTGCCACAACAAATTACAAATATCATGGCACTATAGCACTGGCCATGGCAGTTAAAGATGTATCAAACTGTTTTAATTCTGCAGTGAGACTCCAAGGAGGCCTGGATTTGGCTCTGAGGCCTGAGGTTGCCAACCCCTTGTACCGGCAATACTAAGCGAAAAATTTGAGTGTGCATGGCAGCCACCTATCTTCCTAATCATCCCTTAGGTCCATGGCTTTGACAGTCTAAATTGTTCCCTGCTGTAGTAAGGTTTTTCTAGCAGTCCCCAAGTGTGCTTTTAAATACATCAAATATCAAAGATTTTGCCATCTCCTTTGGGAAAAGACTCTTCCGCCTAATAGATCTTACTGAAATAAGCCTTTAGTTTGCTTGGCTCTGAAAATGCCAGGTCACAAGGGGAAGTTCCACATAATGAAGATTCACTGAGCCAAAATCAAAAAGACTCCCCCCAGCACACACATACACTTTGTTTTCAGACTATGCAACACAATTAGAATCCCACAGAAATCTGCAAGGGCTAAAAGGATATATATATAGCTGTTTTCTCACAGAAACAGCAGAGTAGGTTTACTCCAAGAAATGTAGGCCACCAGATTGCAGACATTCTTTAAATCCAACTATTTAGGACAAAACAACAACAACACTGTTTACTTGCTAAAACAGCAAAAAGAATTCAGGAATTGCACATTTAGAGCTAGTCTCTGCTACAGGTGACTCACGAAGCAATGTGTGCCAATATGTTGTCTCTTGCCATTTGCAGTGAAGCTAATAAAGGCATGAAGCCGCTGAAAGAGAAAAAGAGCAAGCAAGCTGCAAGGTTTCAACTGCAAACAACAGAAGACCTCAAGCTTTGCATGGGAGTGAGAGACAGAGAATTCTGGCCCAATTAATCTGTTACCTGAGGCATAACTTTTTAATCAGCTCAATTAATCCATTAATCATTTTGCCCTACTGAAAACTTTTTAAGATCTCACAAATGGAAGTGCCAGTGACGTATTGCACCATCTCAACATAGAATGAGATTTTCTGATGGGGAACTAACACCCTCATGGGGAAAATCACCAAAGTCATCATATATACATTGGACAAAACAAAGCTACTTCCTTATTGTACACACCACCACTTCAGCACGACATGTGCATGATGGGGGAAACAGAACATCTTTGTAACAAAAGCTCGTAGAAGCAAATTGCAGTTACATTCACATATTTCTTACTGTGCTTTTAATACTTAAGAGGTGCTGACCATCATTACATTGTCCAGAGTTCCCCAAGATCAAATCCATAGGGTAGCCATCCATCTCTACTGGAAAAATAGAAAAACAAATCTAGGCAAATTGTCTAGATCTCAGCAAGTTAGGAGGCTAAGAAGAAACCTGATGTGGAATGTGTTTCCTACTATATTTTTTCAGTGTGTCTCTGTCAGCCCTAGGAATCCCAATGATAGGTTCACCTTAGAGTCACCATAAGTTGGAAACGGCTTGAAGTCACAACAACACTATGTTGTTGGCAGTGGGAGATAATAAACTTTGTCTCATTTCTAGGCTTCTTTTGATATGCATGGCCAAGGCATAATCTAAAAGAAATGTTAGATTTGAGGAAACAATTTGTAACACCGTGAATATTAAATTCCCTAAACCCAGCTAAAGTCCTCTTCTGATTTGCCTGATGCTCTAGAAATGTCCTGTTCTCAAGGACAATATGAATACATGGCCATCTTAGGAAGACAAAGGATTAGTCACTAAAACCATTGCTAATTAGTAAACTCTTATCCTTTTTTTTTGTCAGTAAAGCCAATGAGATCCAGAAAACTCTTAGAAGATGGGCAGAATGACACTCACCAAGGTCTATAACAATGCAGCAGTACAAGTATCTTGCAGCACATTTGTAATGGATATATCAGTCAGACAATGAGCTTTGGTTTGGTTGTCACTCCTCCCTTCTTTGGGATCCTTAAAGTAGGCAGTACAAGCTGGTATAGCCAGGCACGCATAAGGGCATTAATATAATTTGCAATGTCTACTGCGGCTCTGAATTATATCTGGATCATCTTCATCACATCAGACTGCTCTGAGATCCTGAAGCAGACCAAATAAAGAAGTGAGTATAAGAGGAGATGGAGATTCCTCAGAAAAGTTAATAAACACTTGCTGCGCACTCCCAAACCCTAGTTTCAGCCGGCATGCCAACTCCCGCCTGTCTGTAACAGGCCTTAGTAGAAAAGAGAAAATTGGCATAAATCACTTCCTCCCACCACAACCACCACTGAATTCATCTTCAAGCCCATTGACATACAGTGGACCCTTGTTATATGCTGTGGTTTGGTTCCAAGATCCCCCGTGTATAACAAAATCCGTGTATGCTCAAGTCCCATTAAGTATAATGACATAGCAAAATGGTGTCCCTTATAAAAAATGGAAAATCAAGGTAAATTTATACTTTTTTGGAACATTTTCAAACCGTGTATGCTTAAATCCGTGTATAAAAATCTGTGTATAAGAAGGACCGACTGTATGACGATGCCACACATTTCATAGGATTTTCTTAGGCCGGGAATACTAAGAAGTGTTTTTTCCAGTTCCTTCCTGAAATACAGCCTACAGCACCTGGTATTTATTACCATTCTCCCATCCAGGTACTAACCAGACCTTACACTGCTTAGCTTCCAATACTAAATGGGATCTGGTGCCTTTAGCATATTTAGCCTTCTATTAATGAATGGAGTCCTTCTGTTCTCAGAAGGGCAACTCTGAAGCCAAGCCATTCTGCTCAACACTACCCAGAATCACAGATGCTATACACTTCTTCTTTCAGTAAGAGCTTTTCAGTAAAGAAAATTATTTTTCATGACCTATCTTTAACCTGAACCCTTCAAACACTTGAGACCAAATGCTTACAAGAAGAATCAAATAAGAATGCAGTGGATTGCAATCATGAACTGAAATTCAAAAACTGCATTTATATTTTCCAAAAGGAACAGAATTGAATAGAGTGAACTTGTGTGTAAAACAGTGTAAAGAGTCTGCTCAAATAGGAGGCAGTGAGAGTTTTTTAAAAAAATCTTTGCTTGTTTCTAACTAAGAAGATTACCGCACTGGGGATAAAACGTTCCCCGTTGCGTTACAACGGGCATGAGCGGGGCCGCGCACGGAGTATGATGGGAACCCGATGGGGCCCAGAATGCTAGTTTACTGCACAGGGAACACAGCTGCCGCCACCGCCACCATGTTTTCCCATCGCGTTCCCATCAGGTTCCAGAGGGTGCCATTTCTGGGAATTGTTTCGCTCGTGCCCGTTGTAACGCATCGGAGAATGTTTTATCCCCGGTGCGGTAACCTTCTAAGAGTCTTATCACACAAGAAAAGAAAATGGAAACAGAGCTGGACAGTAGGGCCTTTCTCTGTGCCTTAGCACATGACATCATAGTGCTTCAATTTTCTTCCCATGGGAGACAGTTTTAAAAACACATATTTTGCTGTAAAAACCCATTCAACAAATTGCATGCTTTTACAATCATCTACCACAGGAAAAGAACTGAAGAGCTACAGAATCATGCGGTACAGCACAGAGAAAATCGCTGTTCTCTAGCTCCATTTCTATCTTCTTTTCTCATGTCATAAAACTTCAAGGGACAGTTTGTGGGGACAGGTCAGCAGTACCCATATCAAATATAGTATCTTGAAGAGTTTTAGCATCAAGAAATGTAACATGATTACAAGGGGGGGGGGTATTCAAAGAATATTGTGAAATGCCCACCAAAAACCTAAAAACAAAAGCAAATAATACAGCAGAATGCTGACCTACTTCCTAAAATCTTAGCACAATTTAATTACTGTAGCTTGAAAGGCCATAATTGTATATTGTAAACTGCCAATTCACAGGATCGTAGTTCTAATTTTTGATTTCATATCATTGATAGAAAAGTTTGGAATTTTTAAATGCTGAACTCCAGGCTCTCAGAAAGTTCCTGTTCTTGCAGAAGAAAACTCCAAAGGAAATATATAAGTATAGGATGTAGAAATTGAGTGACAAGTTTCTGTCACACTCAACTGTGAGGAGGTGCTGTGCCAACCATCAGCATGGAAATTTTGAGACCCAAGATGCAGCAAGGTCTGGGAGGCCTTCAAAAGGGTCCGCCCTTGAAATTATTGAGCACTTTATGACCTGGTTTTAGAGGATCGGCACATCTCAGCTAAAAGAATTGTTGAGACACCATAGATTTTATAAGCATTTGGGCTGATAAATGATGAGCAGTTGGCTATGCAGAAGCTGTAAGCCAAGTGGGTGCCAAATGAATCATAGTGATGTGACCATGTTTCATCAACAGTGACAAGTTGTTCCAAAAAATTATCATTACTACTTGATTTTGTTTCTGGTCATGATAATTTTTTGGAACAACTTGTTACCATTGATGAAACATGGTCACATCACTATGATTCAGAGACCAAACAACAGTCCTTGCAATGGTGGCACTTCGATTCCCCACTACCAAAGAGATTCAAGACTCAAAGGTCATCAGGAAAGGTCTGCCAGCGTAGAGTGTACTCTGGGCAAAAAATGTCAGAGATGTGGCTATAGTCTAGAACTGGGACCAAGGTGACAAAATAACCTGAGTTCAGGTGGTATTGCCACAGTGGGCAGCTTTTCAGCACTCTGGTGGCACAGCGTTTAGACACTGCATGCCGCAGGAGCACCAAAAAACCATGGCAGCAGCAGAAAAGGCAGTGTTTTTCCAGTGCAAATGTTGCTGCTTCTTTATGTGCCGGAAAAAGCTGCATTGGGGCTGTGGCACGTGGTTGCCGCAGGCCCGATCTGGCGATCAAAGGGATGGTGTCAAGCTGCCTCTTTAGGGTCATTTGTTTCGGCCCTTAGTTGGTCAAAAATACCAATGTTTGCAGTTATTCCTCGGAAGCCATCCCCCAGAATGATATAATACAAGAATATGATGAGACATTTGGAATGCCTATTCCAAGCATTCTTCACTGTCCAGCTTTCACAAACTTGGACATAAATAGGAAATATTATGGTCCAGGTGATTCTGATTTACTGTGCTATCAAACTTCAGTGCCAATGGACAAATGCTGTCTCAGGCCCACATGTCGCCCAGTCCTGCCCTGAACTTGTAATTATAATTAAAATGGCTAACTCCATTATATACTTAGAAAATAAACTGTGATTTATTTTTTAATTTATTTTTGGCAGGTCTCCAGATCCTGGGAAAAGTGGTATAGAAGAAGGTAAACTTAGATCATGGCAAAAAAGAAAAAGAAAAAAAAAGATTAAACAGTTTTTCTAGTACTGATTCTAAAGCCAGAATTTAGATAGAAAGCTATACACTCATGCTAGTAGCAGTCAAATTCAGCAAAAAGCACCCACTGGCAGAAGTATCTAACCATAACCACATTTAACTTGGGGGAGGGTTAGTACTTTCATGCTTTTGTATTTTCAGCTCTTCAATCACAGTAAGAATGGCACAGGAAGGAAGTCAGAACAGACAGTGTATAAACTGGAGTTTTAAATCTCTGTCTTTATGTCACAAATGCTTGATCTTGGCATGCTAGTTCAATGACGAGGTTGATCATTGTACACCTCTGTGGGATAAAAAATGAACAAGCATGTGCATATACACATATAGGTCAAAGGAGATGTTGTAATGCATAACCCACTTGCTACTAAAGTTCAGCTTTTTCCATTCATTTTCTCACCAAATGAACTATTCACTTCTATGGGACGAAACAGACTTCATTCACAATTAAATAGTGCCCTGAGATTCTATGGAATTTATCACACAGGGAAAATCAGGGGTTTAAACAGCAAAAATCACATGAAAATCGAGCAATTGTGATTAACATTTTCACACACATTGTGACAATCAAAGCAGCATACAAGTTAAAATGAAAACAGTACATACCCAATATTACCCGCCCCTTAAAAAGCAATTAAACAATTAGAATTAAAATACCTAAAAACATTAAACATAGATATTTAAAACAGTTAGCTAAAACAGTAGGCAGAGCCAAACACATATGGCGATGAAGACGCCAGTGGAGCTTCAGAAGGTTGCAACAAGTATATTGTGCATTTCGGTTGGCCAACATGAAAATGTTAATCACGACTGCTCGATTTTCATGTGATTTTTGCTGTTTAAATCCCTGATTTTCCCTGTGTGATAAATTTCATAGAATCTCAGGAGTCATTATCCCAGGAACAAACAGGCAATAAACAGCAACAAATCATCACAGGATTTCCCCATGAATGATTTGTTGCTGTTTATTGCCTGGATAATAGCACTTTAATCATGACCTGATGTGAAAATGTTAATTGTGACTGCATGATTTTCATGTGATTTCCGCTGTTTAAACCCCTGATTTTCCTTGCGTGATAAAATCCTGAGGCAAAAAAGTCTTTCCAATTCCATTAGCATTCAGGCTTCAAGGAGGAATATAGCCAAAAGACCATAGAAAAGTCACAAGTGTCAAATGAACTAAATTAAGGGTCTAAAATCAGGAAATAAATTATGAAGAGCACAGAGAGTTATTAGTACTGAAAAGTAGATTATTGCATCCCAGAATTCTCAGAGCCTTGTCACATGAGGCAGGTAACTCGTCAATTGCAACAGGGTAATAGCACCTTTGCTTGACACATATCATATGACATCATCCCTCTTCCATTGGTCTCCCATGGGTGACTGCTTTAAAAGCACTTCTTTTTATTAACAGAAAAAAACCATTAATAACCTTCTTTCCCATTACTATGTGACAGATCGTCAATTTTGGGTGGTCAATGGGCATGCTTTTGGTAGGGAAACATAGTGATCAGGGGAGAAGGAGATGAAGAAGCCCTACTACACCTAGCCTCCTTTTCCAGCCCCTTTCTATTGCTACAATACTATAATGGTACAGTGTGCTAATTGTGCCCCCATTTTCTCACACTCTCTCATTCACATACACAGACTGTCATTGCGTGAAAATGTAAGAGGATAAGTGAGAGTCGGGAAGTCTTATAGTTTAATAAAGTATTGCACTCTGTCTCTTTCTCAGTGGTGACACCAGGGATGTACAGGGGTGCATTCCACACTGGGTGACACCACAGAAGAGGAGTAACACCTGGGTGGACCATCCTCTCACTATGACACAGGGCTTCACCATGGCAGTGGAGGCATCCTTATGAGGCCGCTGCAAAGGAGGGGGCCAAACATGCCCTTTTGGCTGCCACTGCCACCAGCAGGCCCTCTGCACTGGGTGACACCAGAGGTGAGGACACGACTGCTCTTTCTTGTTGTGTTTTCTTTCAGAAACAACTACATGAGGATAGAATAGGCAGATAGCACTAGCAGCCCATTTTCATCAGCCAGTGAGTAGTTTAGACTGGGAGTCCCTCCACAAAGGAAAAAAAGAAGGTAACACTGACTTCATTTATATTGGGGTGGGTGGGTGTGGCATCTGTATGTGCAAATGCATCTCTGTTTATGTGCCAAACTAGGAAAAAGAAGTGGGGATAATATTTTGGAGTTGATCACATGTTTTTAGTGCAAATGGATACTGTAATCCTAGAATGGTTCTGAAGTTGTGCAAGGAAAGAAATCAATACCAATTGAATAGCATTTTTACAAACAATGCTATTGTAGTGGGGGAATGGCCTCACATGATAAAGTCCTTAGAAATAAGCAGATATTAAATTATAAATATCCCTTGACATTAAATATGAAAGAACAGGTTAACCCTGACAGAGTAGAGCAGAATGAAAGTCACATATATACAAAGAAATTAAGCTCACTTAACTTTTTCTTCTCAGAAATGTCCCTTTCATTTACATGGAACCTATAATTATTCAGGGTATTCAGGAATACAGCCAAGAGTCAAAAATTTATTCAAATGTTAATTTATATGCTATTTTTTCTACTAAACTTTTTTTTAAAAAAAATCTTGTACAATAAGATAATTAAAAAAATAATAATAAACATCAATCATCTAGGAATAATCAAATCAAATCCACTTCTTTAAAATGTACAGCAAAAACTTACAGCAGAAATACAAGAATAAATTCAATAAGTTTAGGGTCATAAAACCCAGGTGGAAAAGAAAGAATTTTCATCATTCACACACAAGCTTGAGATCCAGCTGTGAAAAATATCAATACTGTTCTCTGACACAGCATGGAAAAGTTTTGGAGTACACCTTCCCAAATACCCAAGCCACCCACTGGGCGATTTTGGAAACTATAATTCATAAGAGTCACTTTTTCGTGCATTCTGCTTTAGCCTTCCTAGAAAATACATTTCTTATCTATATATAAAGGATGATGTCTACTTCATAATGCTTCAGCTATTTTTGAGAAATGTACGCACACTATAGTTCTTATTTTTTGAAAGACAACATGAAGGGGGGCAGGGGGGCACTAAAATAATAAAGTGACCTTCTTGACCAGATAGTTGCCATGCTGTTCTGTTTCTGAACATTTATTATTATTATTTATTAAAGCGCTGTAAATTTACACAGCGCTGTACATACATCTTTTTAATTGGACGTTCCCTGCCCTCAGGCTTACAATCTAAAAAGACACGACACAAAAGGAGAAGGGAGTGGTGGAGGGGAGGGGCCTTTAGTAGGATAATACATTAAAATACATAGCAATACAGGAATAAGGCATCTGAATTGTGTTCTCTTTGCAGGTCCAGTGCATTTAGCAGACACAAGAGAAAGAGCCAACACACTCTTATAAGCAGTGACACAGAGTTGCTCTTCATGTTTTCTTCTCACATAGCTCCAGTAATACATGAGGCAACCATTCAGAAACACAGCTATGTAAGTCTGGAACATCAGTATGTAAAGGGATCTTGTAGCACCTTTGGGACATAGCTGAGTTACAATAAGCTTTAGTAGACTTGGTCTACTTCCTTAGATACATGGAGACTAAGTAAACCTAGTATTTTGTAGTAGTAGTAGTAGTTGTTGTTAACTGTCCTCAAGCCGATATCAAGTCATGGTGACCCTGTAGATGAGACATCACCAAGACTCTATTTTCTACTACTCTGCTTAGGTCCTGTAAATTCATGCCTGTGAGCTCCTTAATTGAGTCCATCCATCTAGCATGCGGTCTTCCTGTCTTTCTATATACCTCAACCTTTCCCAGCATTTCTGTTGTTTTTTTCCAATTAATCATTCCTTCCCATAACATGACCAAAGCATGGCCACCTCAGTTTTATCATCTTGGCTTCCAGGGTGATTGCAGACTTGATTTGTTCTAGAACCCATTTGTTTGTCATTTTGGCTGTCCATAGTGTCCTGAGCACTCTTCTCCAGCACCACATCTCAAATGAATTGATTTTCCTCCTCTCTGCTTTCCTCACTGTCCAGCTCTTCGAACCATACATGGTAATAGGGAAAACAATGCCTTATCTTTACATTTTAGGATCTTAGTCTACCATAGCTTATGTTACAACTTCTTTCATAGTTAGTCTCAAAGGTACTACATAATGGAAGTATCATATCATGATAATGCACTTCTGGCACAGCGCCCAAACAGCACAGCGCTGAAGGGGCATCATCATGGCACACCAGCACACCTATGACGCTCCTTTCAGGGAGCTAAAAAGAAGCCACTTTTCGCAGCTCCCTTCAGGGTCCGGATCAGTGCTGCTGTATGCAGTTTCTGTGGCACCAATCCAGAGCATGATGCCCATCTGTATAGCCCCATAGTCTTTCCTGGACAGATTTGATTTAGCCACAGTATTTCATGCACTGGTAACAGGCTACTTTAATGAGCTCTACATAGGGCTGGACTTGAAAATGATTTGGAAGCAGCAGCTGATGAAAAAATATTGCAGTTTATTTCTTGACTTTAATATAATATGAATATCATATAAATATCATATAATGCCATAAATAATTATTTATGTTTATTTGTTTGTTACCATTCTTTGTTTGTTTGCTTGTTGTAGTTGATTTATAGTGGATGTATGAGATTTTGTATTTGTTATAAATAAATAAATTTACAAAAAAGAAAAAGAATTGCACTAGCTACCTATACATTTCTAAGCTGAATTCAAAGTGCCTGTGATGACATTTAAAGTCCTAAATGGTTTGGGATCTTGATGTTGGGAGAGGTCCTTCTCAGCTGTAACATCCCAACTGTGGAATGCCTTCCCTTTAGAGGCCCAATTAGCACCAACATGATTTTATGTAGGAACCAAAGGAAAACATGACTATTCACTGGGACCTAACTGATTCACTTGAAAATACAGTGGACCCTTGTTATACGCTGGGGTTTGGTTCCAAGATCCCCCGTGTATAACAAAATCTGTGTATGCTCAAGTCCCATTAAGTATAATGACATAGCAAAATGGTGTTCCTAATAAAAAATGGAAAATCAAGGTAAATTTATACTTTTTTGGAACATTTTCAAACCGTGTATGCTTGAATCCGTGTATAAAAAATCCGTGTATAAGAAGGACCGACTGTATTTATACACAGAGGAGAAACCTTCAGGGTCCTATCAGTGAGTGTTGTTTGCACTTCACCAAGTAAAATATTGATTTCACCTGTATGCTGCCCTGAGATCTTGTGATATAGGGCAGAAGGGGGGGAATGGATGGATGGATGGATGGACAGACAAACAGATAGACAGACAAGAAAATGGGTACGATATGGATGCTGGTAAGTGCTACAAATGAGCACAGTGTAGGCTGAAATCTAGTACAGGCATCAGAAGATCACCTATGATAACATTACACAACACAATTACATATTGAAGCACATCTACTGTACTCAATCAATACACTCTCTCATAAAAATGTTTTGTCAATAAAGCTACCATAATGGAAATACCCACCATGACGGGCAGCCCATATAATGATGAAAAGCTAAAAATGGTAACATCTATGAAGTAGCCAATTCCCTCAGTAAGTGATTTCAGGTTAAAATAATAGTGGGCTTCAAAGAGAGCAAGAGAAATGATAGAAAAGATGAGAAAAATAACTGTCGAAGCAGAAGATTGACAGCAAACAAGAACAAATTTCAAGTAACTCTTGAGAAATGTTTTGATAGGTAACCCTTGTTACATTATGTACTACTGAAGAATGATCATAAATACGTTGACAACATCACATCTCTTGTAAGTGCCTCACTAGAAATGAATACATGAATGCAAATGCACATGCACACAAAAGAAATGCCCATCAAACCCCCATGTCTGCAATATTCACTGAAAAATGCTTTTCCATTTTTATTCCAAAATAGATGTATTAATGCACTTACTGACAAGCCTTTGACTTTGCTATTAGCTGCTAATGTACTCTAAAGGCTATCAAATCAGTGCCAAGCATTTCCATTGGAGAATGTGAAATTAGACTGTGAAAGTGTTGATTTTTTAAAAAACTTGGGAGTGGAAAAGTTTTCTACCTGGGAGGAGAAAAAGGGAGAAATGTTCATCAAGACAGGGTACACTTGTGTTTATGAATGTGAGAATGTATATCCTCAAACACACTTTTCCTACATTTTTTTTAATTTTCTTATATTACTCAATGCTGTTTAAATTGAAAACAAAGAAACATTTTGAAACTTCCTTGAGGAGAATTGTCAATTTCATACTTCCCCTGAGGGATTCTGGCTTACTTACTATGATATCTCCTGCAATAATTCCAATGATTAGATAAATTTATGTGTATTCCAATGGAGAGACCAATAATATCCAGATGCAAATGTGCTAATGGGTATACCTATATGTTCGTAAGATTACCTCTGCAATCATATTTCCTTTAACGGCTTAGGCACATTGTCAGAAGTCTTGCTTGAAAGTAAGTTGAGCATTAATGTGCCGAATCACAACCAGTGTCATGCTAGCATGACTGAATTTCCAGTACTATAGATGCATGGAAAACAAGCATTCCCCTTGCTGTGAGCATAAGGATCATATCATGGGTGTCCTTGAGAGAAGAGAAGTAAGGAAGAAGATAATGCAAACAGACAGCAGAATACTCAACCAAAACAGATTGGAAGTAACAAGAAGGGAATTAGATGCCATTCCTCTATCAGAATCAGGAGAAAATCCCTAAATCAATATATCTAAGCCAAAATATCAGATAATTCATTTCAAATACTCAAGTCACTCGCTGTTCTACTGTGTATAAACTAAACTAAAAGCATTAGTCACCATTCTCTTCGTGCTAAGTGTACATATCTCTAAATATTTTGAAGGTGGCATGAGATTCCATATGCAAACTAGCAAAAGCCTCAAAGGCAATTTAAACAAAAATTTCTTCACTCTACAGCTGGAATAAGGAGTAGTAATACATGTTGTAGTGAATTCAGTTTTTCCTGTTTGGCAGATTATAGAATTGGGAGGAAAAGAATATTAATCAAATGAGGTTTCTTGAGTGTCTGGAAACCCTGATGAGAAGAATCCTATATAAGTGACACCCTTTGCACTTTGGGACATATTCTGCATTAAAATGCATGTAAGGTTTACCAGAGAAAATGCTATTTTCTACATGGAAACCAAGTTTTCTTGGCAGAACAAGTTTCCTACACAGAAAAGAGCATTTCTACACAAAAAAAAATTATGTGAAGAAAACAAGTTTCCCATATATAAAATATTCACAGAAAATAACTCTTTTCTGGGCAGGAAACTTCTTTTCTGTCCCAAAATGCATTTGCTGAGTGAAAAAAAATGTGAATTTTTGCAGTTTTTGTGCAGTTTTTCATGACTTTCTCACAGCAAAAAGAAAAATAGTAAAAGCATTCGTTTTTTTCCTGTAGGAATGAAATTTACAAAGATTTGCATCTCTATTCTAGATATATCTGAGCTGTGGGGAACTTTGTTTGGTGCCCTGGCCTTTTGTCTAATATATCCCATGTTGTCCTCCTTGCTATTTAACATCTAACAGTTGTATCCTAACTCAGCCATAGGTAGTTATCATTAAGCAGCAAAACTCTCCTCAATTGTCTGATGCTAGAGATTTGCTGGCAAATCAAAAACTGCTAGCAGAACTGCTCTGATAGCTCAGATTTGCCAAAAGCAGAGTCATAAGAGGACAATAGAGACAAGGTTAGAGCCAAGCTATGCCAGAACCAAATCTACGCCAAAGGCACAGCCACAATGATGCTACAGAGCTAGGCTCAGGGTAGGTGGGATCCCAAATAATTTCCAATATCCATCGCCTTATCTTACTTTTGGCCATCTTTTCCAGTTAGAATTGCATTCTAAATTAATTAACTTACCAGGGGAGATCTGATAGGAGACTCAGAATTTGATATTCTCTTTTCCACACAATACCAAGTAACTGGAAATTCTAAACTGATGTCTGAGATCAGTAATGACTGAAAGTAACATAATGATCTTAAATTTAAACTGAATGATACAAAATTGATCTTGGTCAGTAGGACAGCTAATCCAGTTGAACTCAACATGCAGGGATTCAACATATTTGCAACAAATTTGCACTCTCCATAAAAAAGTCAACTTTATAGTTTGTGAAAGTTCCTCAATCCAGCCTTCTTCTAAATTAGCAGTGATGAGAAATCACACTCATTTGCCTCTGGGAAGCCTCTGAAGACTTCTCAGAAACTACATCTGGTGGAAAATGCAGGAACAAAGCTCCTGACCACAGGCAGATTTTGTAGCATGTGACTCCTCTTCTATACGATTTCCATTGACTATGGTCTTTTTTGATGCAATCAAAGTGCTGTTGCTTGTTTTTAAATCCTTAAACTTCTTGAGGCCAAGACACATCAAGGACAATATTGCCACCATTCTGTATCACCCAGTTTGTGCAATTCTGCCCAGGGAGATCTGTTTATTCTCCTCTTTGCTGTTTTCTTTTTAGAAAAGTCAATAGCTGAATGTCGACACTTGGCTTATCTTCAGTTGTTTCCTCTTCATGTCTTTTTAAAAAGTTGTGTTGCCATTTCTTTCTTGAAATATGATTTTTTAATAAAAAGAAAATCATGCTGATTATGAATATGAGCACATTTTAGGAAATGAAATGTCAGGATGTCTGTATGTGTGGGTGAGTAAGTGGGTGGAGTCAAGTTGCTTTTCCTTCCTCTGAAATATAGCCTACAACACTTGGTATTCATTGGCGGCCTCCCATCCAAGTTCTTAATAGGGCTGATCCTACTGAAATGGCAGGATACTAACCCCATAATGAGTAAATAGATTAAATAATGTAAAACACTAAAACCACATAAACAAGCAAGCAAGCAAAAAACAATGCATGGATTGTACTTTCGATTTTTCCTCCCAAGGGAATTTTTCATATATTCATCATCACTAATATCCCACACCCATCCAAAGAATCTTCAGTGCCTGAGAGTCTAGAGAATCAAGCTTACAGCATCTAGTTGCTTTAGCAAAATATCCCTAAACAAATTTTAAGGTAATAAGAGGCAATTTATAAAGTCCTCCTAATTTGTAAAACATCCCTTCCATCAATATTTCTACATTCTTAACAGACCGATCCACAGCTGCTACCTGTGGCTCCAGTTACCCATATCCTGTGTCTTCAATAATTGATATGATGGGAGCATTTCAACTCCAAGAACAGACCACACTGAAATGAGATCCATCTTACTCTGTGCACTAATTGGTATTCTAAGATGAGGGAAGGTGGACAGGGACCATTAAACAGGAAAAGGTCTCCTGGGGACTTGAAATTTAAGCACTGAACAGATGTTTGGTCTGACTTTAAAAAAAATATTATACAATGTGCACCACAAAGAGGCACCACAAAGATCTATTCAGCCAATTGACTTCATTCCAAATATATATACAGGCCAAATCTATAATCCACATGTAAATCCAAGTTAGCTAATTGCTGAACTGAATAATCTGTTGTATCCACAGTATACTCATTTAGCAGAAGCACTAGTTTTTCAACCCTGTTATTCATGAGTTTTCCTAGCAAGCTGCCATAGGGTGCACTTGCTCAGTGTTCTCAAGATTTGCACAGCATTTGTTTATGATTATCTATTGTTACCTCTGCAACCAGAATGATGAGCAAAGTCTATGATTATCCAAATCACTGGTGATATCAAGAAAGGAAAGCAGCCCTCAGTATTATGGCCATTCTATTCCTCCCTTGTGTACTTGCTTCTTTTATGATTTTGAGGTTTGTAATTATGGTTTTGTACTTACATTTTAACTCTTTTATTCTTTTTGCAAGGGATGATGGGAATATGATTGAAGGATTGTATAAAAATACTTATAATGAATAGATAACACTCCTTTTCACTGATTAGACTAAGCTCCATCTCACACAGTAGATGCAAGGTTGAACAGCATTTTTTAAAGAGTTAAGCAATAAAGTGATGCACTAGTACTATGAAAAAGTACCACCAATTCTTGAAACATGTTCCAGCCAAAAGCTTGAGGTTCATTAGATCAACCAAGATTCACACTATATTCTGCACACCATGTTGTCAGCCTAGCATGTCCATGCACTGCAAGACTCCTAATATCTTTCTTTGTCTTTCATCCAGCAACACACAGCTCATTCTATACCTCTTGGGAGGATTTTTTCTCAAGGTCTCTAGCTGAACCTCCGTTTTTGCAACTCACTACTATCTCTACAATGATTCTCCAGTGTTTCTGCTTTTAGTATACTTAGGCAGTATACTGCCTAAGTTAGCCTCTGCCAACCTAGTTCCCTACAGATACTCCTTCTTTCGTCCTCAGCTACTATAGCTATTAGTCATTCTAGCTTGAGGATGATGGGATCTGTAATTTAAAGCATCTGCAAAGTAGAAAGATGGTGAAGTCTGGCTAAAGTCAATTCTGCATCTCTTACTGAACTTTGATCTTTTTTTCTCCCCATTTAGCTTCCAAGACTCTGGCTCCCTTTATCACTCAAGCAGGTATGCCCATTTGAATCTCCATGTAGATCTAAATCATAATGATTCTGCTTGGGTTTTTTTAAATAATAATCATCAGTTGTTTTGAATGTGTATGGGCAATTACTATTGACTAAAAAGATTCTTTGTGATCCCTTCATATGGAAAAAAATAGGATAATACCGTTCCCTTTCACATCCTACCTTGAAGATGTGAATGTCCCATCAGATGAATCTCCTGTGGGTAACTATCATCAAGAACTAGAACAGTCCTTGCCAATATGAATCACTCCAAACATTTTAGCCTGCAATTTTTATCTGCTCCAGCCAGCATAACAAATAGTCAGAGTGGGTGAGGTTTGCAGGACAAAACATCTGGATAGATGTAGCTCAGCAAAGGATGACTTAGAACAGCAGTCTGCACTCTATGCTAGGATCAAAAGAGGGCAGACAAATGCAAGACTGCCAAAGAGAAAGTTCAGTTACTGAGCACTGAACAAAATCTTCTGTCGTTGTCATCATCATCATCATTCTTCCTTTTCCAATAATGTGACACAAGGGGGCTTTAAAATTACTAAAAGTAGTTCAGATTAAAGAAAAACAGTACAGTGCAGTTGTTTGAGAATTAGATTAGGACTACAGGAGATGAGGGCTTGAATGCTCACCAAGCCCTGGGAATCCATTGGGTGACCTTGGGCAAATCACACTCTCTCAGCTTCAGAGGCAGCAGTGGTAAACCCTGTCTGAACAAATCTTACCAAGAAAACCCTATGATAGGTTTGTCTTAGGGTTGCCTTAAATCATAAATGATTTCACAGCACACTACAACAGATTCGAACACATTAAAAACCATGCTAAAATAAAAAATATAAATTAAAAATTATTTTAAAAACAATTAAACTGTTTGAAATTTATTAAAATTATATTTTAAAATGATATAAAGACTGTGTATCTGTTCTGAGTTTATCATGACTACATCCATGACTGTCTAGATAATAACTATTAGTTCAGCAACAAACTAGTGCAAGGCCTTCGCACATTTATTTAGTTTGCCTAGTTAGTTAGATCACATCTTTCTGTCCCGAAAGGTATTCAAACCAGTTACCAATATTAAAGAACAGAATAAAAACAAAATCTTGATTTAAAACATAACATTAAAAATAAATTTCAATACAATTCAAAAATCAGCAAGAAAAGACAAAGCTAGCAAACAAACAGATCTCCATGACCAGTGGACTAGCCTATGTGCTCAAGAGCTCCCTCAATAAAAAGGCATCTGCCTTCCAACAGAAGGACAACACAGAGTGAATCTCCCTGAGCTTCTCCTGACAAGGAGTTCTAGGATCTAAGTGCATCCACCAAGAAAGAACTCTCTTGAATTTCTACCAGGCGTGGCACCAAAAAAAGAGGAGGGATGTAGGGGACTAAGAAGAAAGGCCCTGGACTCATGTACCTAGATCCATAAAGTCACTTGTAGCAAGTTGTGAGTGCCAGTATTACAACTGTAAGCCTTCTTGTTGCAGTGCCTGGGAAGTGGGGGACATCCCTATGGGTTGGGAGTGGAAAAAATCCTGCATATCATATAGATAAACCCATACAGGATGCAAAGAGAAAGGATGAGAACTGCTGCTTCTGCTGGGTGCACTTAGCTCACTGTCTGGCCACCACAAACACATCATCCACAGCTCTCTGTCGCCGTATTTATATTTTTTGTTGTTACTTGCCCTCAAGTCAACCTCATCTCATGGTGACCCTGTGGATGGGACATCTCCAAGCCCCTGATCCTCAACTGCTCTGCTTAGGTCCTGTAAATTCAAGCCTGTGACATCTCTGATTGAGTCCAACCATCTTGTGTTCAGTCTACCTCTCTTTCTACTATCGTCTACCTTTCCTAACACTATTGCCTTTTCTGTCCGAGAGGCAGTTTCACATGCACTCCATGCTTCCTCATGATGTGGCCAAAGTAAGACAGCCTCAATTTGATCATCCTGGCCTCCAGGGAGAGTTCAGGCCTGATCTATTCAAGGACCCATTTATTAGCCTTTTTGGACATCCACAATATCCTCAGCACTCTTCTCCAGCACCACATCTCAAATGAGTTGATCCACGTCTTATCCAATTTCTTAACTCTACAGCTCTCACATCCATACATGGTGATAAGGAATACAATGGCCTGGATTATTCTGGCTGACGTTCTCCATTTATCTAGTTAGCCAATTTTACTTGGATTCCCCTCATGCACAATCCCACAATCATCTGTCCCAGAGGCAGTGCCACATGCACGCCTATTCCTGTGATATAAGTATCCACATTATGATATAACAAGAGACCTATGATATCACAAGGCTCTGTCTCCTTGTTTCAGGTCTAAAGGAATTGGATACTGCTGACTTGAAAAATCGGTTCCTTTTTGTTGTGCCAACTTTTAAAAAGCAAAGAGAAAGACAGCCAGTCTTTTGCAAATAAATCTTGCTGCTGACCAAAATAATCAGTCCTAAGTACATTTTAATGAGTTGGCCATTACATTTTCCAGAATGGGTGCATATAATGGGAACACTAAACAGGCCTCTAACTGCCAAATGCAGAGTTAGCATTCATCTCAATGTGTTATCATCAAGGCATACTCATGCAAAATTAAAATATTTTCAAAACATACAGGGCTGCTGTACACCATGCAAACATAATCTCTGAAGATTCTTACACATGTATGAATTTATAGTATCTAGTGTCTACATGTACAGAAAAGGTAGTTACACCCAGAGATATGAACAAGATTTTGAACAATTTTGACATATGAGTAAGATTTGTACCTGATTTGTAGTGGCATGTTTCCTGATAGATAATATGGTATAGCTTTAAGATAATTCCAGATCAGAACAAGTATGCTCCAATCTGTTGGCTAGGTGAGATACAGAGAAAGTTTCTAAGCAACACTGAATGTTATTTATATTGGCAGAGAAACTGCAAATCTGAAAGGGTTTTTTTTTTCTTCAGGAATCCCTGAATCATAACTTTCCTTTAATGCACAACTCTTGGAAAGCCTGCAATTGCAGGGGAAAGGTGGTATAACCATAAAGACCAACACTACATATTTTGGTATGAGATATCAGTAGACAACCTGATGTTCCCCACATCTGTTGTGCAGATAACTCAGAATGGCCTCTGTTCAAATGCCAAACTGTTTTTAGGATTTATGTTCAATGGATGATTGGCTTGTGACTCCCCTGACCAACAATGGGAGCCTCCTAAGAACAGTGGAAGAGGTTTATTCAGTGGAATTCTCAAGTGAGTGGAAATTAAGGCAGGTTTTTTACAGGTTCTCTCAACAACTTGGATAATTATGTAGGAAAGATGAGTCTATTAAAATATATACAATTTAAATTCTCTGCTTTCTCTTTTTATTCATTATATTTTTTTTACTATAAAAGAATCCATATCATTGAGACCCCAATTGACAATTTGGGAAACAGATCAATTTGACTTAAAATCATAGGACCTTATCAGACTTGGGGGGGGGGGGGGGTTTGCAGCTCAGATCCGCAGTCACTCCTGTTCTAGCAATGCAAAGCGTGATATTTTTTCACACCAGAGCCAGAGTCACTCCTGTCTAGCAATGCGAGTTAAGGTTAAAACATGATGTTTTACCACACCTGGTTGCCTTTCTGTTGTCCTTCCGAATTGAGGGGGAAGCGAAGTCAGTTCTATTCCAAGCAAGTCACGTGATGCGGATTCAAGCAAAGCAGAGTGCACATTGTATTACCACACCGGAGGGTTCAACAATTCGAATTGGCACCCTTGCACATGCTCAGTGGGACTCTGGACGCTGTCCTCCTTCCCTGCCCCCTCCTTAGCTGTCATCCTTCATGGGGTGAAGAAGCAGTCAGGGGATGATGGTATAGGTCGCTGGGGGTCGTTAGGGCCAGGATTGGGATGCAGGAGAAGGCAGGGGATGATGGAATAGGTCGCTGCGGGTCACTGGGGCCAGGATTGGGATGCAGAAGAAGGCAGGGGATGATGGGATAGCTCACTGGGGGTCCCTGGGGCTAGGATCGGGATGCAGGAGAAGGCAGAGGATGATGTGATAGCTCTCTGGGGTCGCTGGGGCCAGGATCGTGGTGCAGAAGAAGGCAGGGGATGATAGGATAGCTCTCTGGGGGTCCCTGGGGCCAGAATCAGGATGCAGGAAAAGGCAGGGGATGATGGGAATGATGGGATGGATTGCAGGGTGGCAGAAGATGGCATGAAGGAGGAGGAGGGAGAAGACGGAGCAGGGGGCCCAAAGGGGTGACATTGGAGTAGTTTTCCACACCAGATCAATTCGCAGTGCAATCGAAGTGAGCCTGGAAGCGAATACTGCGAAGTCACTTTTTTTCCAGTTTTACCAAAATGAGAGGTCACTTTGGAATCACTGCAGAAGCACCTCGCAAGGAGCTCCCATAGAAAGGAATGGCGTCTGATAACACATTGATGGTACGACATGAATGCGCATCGTTGGAAGTGTAGTCACGTCAGAACTGAGCCGGAAAATCTCCAAAAAGCTCCATGTGATATACTCCATAGAATCATAGAGTTGGAAGAGACCACAAGAGGCATCCAGTCCAACTACCTACCCTGCAAGAATATACAATTAAAGCATTCCCAACAGATGGCTATCTGGACAGATAGGGAAGCTGCCCAATTCATTCTGGGTCTGAATTCACATCTCATTTTGGAAATCCAATTCTTTGTGTTTCACATTGACTATCCCTGGAAA
The DNA here is from genome assembly GCF_019175285.1 of Sceloporus undulatus. Lineage (NCBI taxonomy): Eukaryota > Metazoa > Chordata > Lepidosauria > Squamata > Phrynosomatidae > Sceloporus > Sceloporus undulatus. The sequence goes on from NC_056522.1 coordinate 230,587,055, forward strand.
TCAACAATAGCAAATATTTTCTGTTTCTATTTGACAGAACTGGACACCATTTACAGTCCTATTAGCATCTTAGGAAAATATTACATCTGCTAAATTTAAGACACATTGTACAGGATCTTCTGTTCTGAGTCTTTAAACTTTGAACACTTTTTGTTTTTTAAAAAGGATTCCAACAAAAATTAGTGATGGAATCAGACAAAGTTTGGAGGGTTCATTGCTGATTCTGAAGGTATCAAGATTTCCAAGTCTCTGGAAAATATATGCAAAAGGTGTTATCACAGGGATATAAATCTTCATACTGTCCATTCTCTCGGGCAAGAATGAAATATTTTACCATTTTCTTGGCTGTGACAAAGTCACTGAAAAATGTGCAGCCCTCAAAGACTATTTGATGTTTGGGATTTATTCTGTACACAGCAAAAATTGGCATTTTTGCAATGGAAAATGCTGTTTTCTGTGCAGAAATGTTATAAAAATTCATGTAGGGAAGCCCTGAAGTCCTGGACCTCAAACATTCTCACATCCTCATCAGGGCTTCCAAACAGTCAAGAAACCATTTTTGACAATTTTTTCAAATAGTTTCAAGCATTCTTTCCACTCCTAGGTGTGGACCAATGCAGTGTGAGGGAGGGAGGTGGGTTCCAAAGAGTCTGAACTTAATTCCAAAGGTTTGTTGTTGCAGAAAATTGTTATCACAGTGACAAAAATAGCAACATAGAAGTGGCTCTAATTGGTTTTTTAAAAAAGAAGAAAAACAAAACAAAACAAAGGAATGCAGTATAGCTGCACGTTCTTCCATAGACATGTTTGTCTGGGGGAAGAGACTGGTTTCTTTCTATTATCAGCTCCATGGGCACTTTGGCAATTTCTATGAAACTGACATTTCCCAAAACATGCCTAGTAAGAAATCATTTACAAAATCTGTCCAAATCAGTTCAATAGAGGTCTGGAATCAGGGTTTGTCTGAATCTTAAGCACACCCCTCCAAAATATAGTGGCATGCCTTGATGTTCCCCAATTTCCCTAAGGCACTTTAAAAATGACAATTAAATAACAGAGAAGAAACAACATCAAGAAAAACTGAAACAACCATAAACATATTGATGAACCCAAAATACAGCCTTGCAAACCAAGATAGTTTAACATATAATGACAGTACGAAATGATAATAGTATAACATCTTTATCTGAAAAGAAATCCAGTTTTAGCTATGTTGAAAAAAAAGTTAGCTTACATTTTGCCCTTTGACCTTTTTCAGCAGTGCTGGCAGCATTAAATCCACCCCATTACAATATCTTTACGATTTTGTTTTTAAGACATGAAACCATTCTTAGAGCCCCCTTTTATCACTTCCATCTTTCCATATACTATATTGATGCTAGCAGGAGGTATAAAATCCCTTGGGAAGCTAGGGGAAACATTATGTCTGGAGTATTACAAAAGAACTTTAAATAGCATTAGGTATCTCACACCATCTGCTTTGACGACAACGGAACAAGACCTGGGATTAAGGTCCCCTACATGACAGTGCTTTTTCTTTTGTTCACCACATACCATGAAAGACATTTTATAGCACAAGTGTATGCAGATAACTTTAAGCTACAAAACTCTGAAATATTCTGATGGATAGGGAATGGAACAGACAGACCAAATAAAGCAGTTTCCAACCTCTTCAAAGGCAAGGCATTTAGTTGATGCATGCCTCCAAAGCATGGGGTGGAAATAGTGCTTGTGCATGGTGGATAGGCAACCAAAAAAATTACCTGTGCAGTTGGGCTGTGCACATTCGGGTTGTGTGGGCAGCTGGGTTTTGACCCACTTTGAGATCAAGCCACTTTTTCTTGGCTATCTGCTCCTGATCAAAGACTAGTGTCTCAAAAAGACAAAAGCATCTTGTATAAAGCAAGGGCAGCACTGCTTTATGTGGATTCATCGCCAAATAGTAAAAACTTATGTGGTTTCCTGCCAAACATGGGATGGCTTTCTCCTATACCCTTCCAACATACTTAACTTTCTAAATGCCTTTCTAAATCTAATGAATGAAACTGTTAGTAAAGACCAGGGATGAGAATCATGTGAGTCTTGCCCCTGTTATTGATGTTCAGTCAAATTGGAAAATGCTTTTAGCATGGAGTGTGTCCAAAGGAGGGTGCCTTAAATGGTGAAGGGTCTGGAAACCATGCCCTATGAGGAATGACTTAAGGAGCCGGGGATGTTTGGCATGGAGAAGAGAAGGTTAAGAGGTGATATGATAGCCCTGTTTAAATACCTGAAGGGATGTCACACTGAGGAGGGAGCAAGCTTGTTTTCTGCTGCTCCAGGGACTAGGACCCAGAGCAATGGATGCAAGCTACAGGAAAAGAGATTCCACCTCAACATTAGGAGGAACTTCCTGACAGTAAGGGCTGTTCGACAGTGGAACACACTCCTTCTGAGTGTAGTGGAGTCATTAAACAGAGGCTGGATGGCCATCTGTCGGGGATGCTTTGATCGAGATTTCTATGATTCTAAATGTTCTCCTAAGGAACAGGGTTTCACAATGGTGTGTTTGTTTTCCTCTGGCCTATTTTAATGTCAGAACCAAACAATAGTTTGTCCATCAAAGTTTCTGCGCTTCTTCCTCCCTTCATAAACCCCAATTGTAACTCTTTCCTTTCTGGTCACACCTTGTTTTAATGCAGGCCAACATATTTATAAGAAATCCAATTCAAACTATGGCTTCTGATTCTGAACAATAACAAAACATTATTTTCAGAAATGTCAAGTGTTTTGCCACTCATTGGTGAAGTACTTTCCTGTTTTTATCTCTCCAGGCCTGTAGAGTCTGCTGAGAAACTCCCAGTGAAATTAAGATCATTTGAAATTTCTTTGAATTAGCTATGTTTTGAGGAAAAGCAGCACCTATGGATGAAAAGTCAAATACAAGGAGTTCAATCATCATTACTCAACTTGTATTGGGCTTTCTTTAAAAAAATCTGAAACCCAGTTGTACACAGTTGACCCAAATTATAAACAGTTGGGGCTTCTAGCTATTCAGAACTGAGAGGAAGTCCAAAGGCCTTCTGCCAAAATGAGTAAGCCAAACCTCTGGAAACTGAGCAATCTCAAAGACTAGAATATGTACTAATCCTAAATTACCTGATAGGCAGTGTGACTAAATGCAGCAGAGGACACGTCTGTTTCCTCACTTCTTATTTTGAAGATAGCTTCATCTTCATGGGTCTCACCAGTTTTAAATAAAAAAAGGGTTGTGGCTATTTTAAAAAATCCTCTTTTTTCTTCTTCAGAACTACCAAAAAGTAAGAAAAATAGAAGTAAATTAAGAAATCTTTCTAATTCTGGACAGTTGTACAGCGTTGAAAATCCACCACATTAGTGATGTATTGTGACTAATTTCTGAGGATATAGCTGAGCAAAATGATCAATGATTGTTCCTGTTCTTTTCCAAAAGGAGGAAAGTGCAGAGCATGGCTAAACTTCTCATCCTTTTTTCCTTAATGAAACAGTTATTGATTTTTTTATCCCTGTAAATCATTGCCTTGGAGCAATTTCTTTTAGCTGTAGATTCTCACCTTTAATTTGTAATATATGCCTTTAAAGGCAAGTTCATCAGTAGAGCCTCCAGAGAGGGAATGTAAGGTTTTCATTAAGAACATATGAAACTGTATATGTAAATACAATCACCACAATAAAAACAGAACAAAAGGAATCATGGAATCATAGAATCATAGAGTTGGAAGAGACAACAAGGGCCATCCAGTCCAACCCCCTGCCATGCAGCAACTCTCAATCAAAGCACGCCCAACAGATGGCCATCCAGCCCCTGCTTAAAGATACCCAAGGAAGGAGACTCCACTACACTCCCAGGGAGTGTGTCCCACTGTCAAACAGCCCTTACTGTCAGGAAGTTCCTCCTAATGTTGAGGTGAGAAGAGTTAATTCAAATAAAACTTCAATGCAACATCCAGCATGCACAAATAAACACACAGATTTCATGTGAGATACACATGAAATAGTGTTTGAAATGGTGTGATGTTTTAATGTTTGAAAAACTTTGAAAGAAGCAGAAAGTTCCTCTTTCAGTTTTTACATCAGAGCTCTGTGTATTAAAATAGATCAATAATAGCCAGAATGGCTATATTGGCATGGCTACTGCATGAATCTATCATGTGATTCAAAAATACAGAGGAGAAAACTTGGCTGAAAACTGAAAATTCATATTCCAGTTTACAAGGCAGCTATTCATAATCACAGCCATTCCTAAGGCATCAATGGGGCAGTACAGACCGCCCCAAAATGGCGGGCTATATTTTCCCATTTTAACTGTGGAAGGACGCCACAGCCGCCAAATTGTGTGGCATCCCTCTGCAGTAAAAAGAACCCGGTTCTTCCAGGTTCTTTTTGTAGTGTGTTGCGTTCATCATGAGTGCACCATTGGCGCACTCGTGACATATGCAACACGCAGTGACGTGCAGACACTGTGCGGCATTGGCTTCATCATGTTGGTGCCCCTGTGGACAGGATGCCACCATGATGCTGCTGTCTGTATGGACTAGGGTTCCAGAATGTGCAGTTGCCGCACGCTCTGGAACCCTAGTTTCAGCACGAGCACACCACTTTTGGCCGCTGTGTCTTGAGCCTTTGTTTCTGCCATTCTATGTATGAAAGCTAACTAGTCTGGCAGCTGACACTTTCTTCAATGCTGCTGAGAAGATAACATCGTCCACCACATATCTCAACCTGTTAGTTTGTGAGATAGCAGGTTAGTTTAGGACACAGTCTCAACATTTCACTGCTGTTTGCCAGGTCTGCTGCCTGAGGCAACTGCCTCATTTTGTTTTGTGGTAGGACCAACCCATTTGTGATGGACAGTTACTGAGAAAAGCATAGGCTATTTTAAATCACTTTATTAAACTTTTGTCTTCCCTTTCTCCTAAAGGGAATGGCACTCATGGCACCTGGAGATAATCAAATTAAATAATACAGGTAATCAATAAAAGAGAAAAAAAGACCAGCAGCACCTCAGAAATGGGGCTTGGATAGTAATGTACGATTGCTGCCAACTCATTTAATCTTCTCCTGACATCCCAGCTACAACCACATGATGTTTATTTAAATGATCTATACTTCACCATCACTACACTGTGAACAGTTTGGAAAGAATCTGGAGAATTATGAGAGGCCAGTTTCTACAGTTTTTCCAATTTTATTACATGACAGAACAGGAGAGTAGCTTAGTATATTTTAGTGACAAAGTTATGTAGTTAGCCACTGGTCACTGGTGGTAACAGTGAATTTGCAGTTGAAGTTAATGATGCTTTGCTTTAGTTATACTACTAGTTATTTGAAATTGATTTTATAGTTACTTAGTTCAGGGGATTTTTACTTAGTATTAGTGGTTTGACCATTAAACTATGACTCTAGAGATGAGGATCCAATTCTTTGCCTATCCACAGAATCCCACTGGCTTCTCTTGGGCAAGTCACACACTGTCAGCCCCAGAAAACCCTGTGTCTTAGGGTCACCATAAGTCAGGAGCAACCTGAAGTTACAAAACAACAACAATTGGGCAAACAAGACTGAAATCTTATGCCCATTTATATGGGAGAAATCTCCATTAAACTAGAGTAAATAGAACTTGCCTCTGAGTAAAGACATGTGGGATTATGCTGTAAATAAATTCCAGTGTAAAACTATCATGCCTACTCAAAAGTAAATCCTATGGTGTTCAAGGGGACACACTACAAAGTAACCGTGAGTAGGATTGCCACTATGCATGTATACTGTACTAAGAAGAGAGTTCAACTGATCATCTAACTAAGCTTGCATATAATTGTGCTCTCATTACCTAAGTTTCATATCTGTGTATGTTTGTGTCCACACAGTTAGATCAGTCATGCATACATATACACAAACAAAAGTAAGTTCTTTTTGCAACACTTCTTTTGAAAAAATAAGATAGAGACATAAAGCAGAGGAAATTCAATGGGACACAGATTATTCTAGCAGATGAAGGGTGTTCATAGGTTATTTCTGTTATCAAGGAATCATACAATCATAGACTAGAATAACAGAATCAAAGAGCTGGAAGAGACCACAAGGGCCATCCAGTCCAACTCCCTGCCACGCAGGAACTCAAAATCATAGCACCCCTGTCAGATGGTCATCCATCCTCTGTTTATTAACCTCCAAAGATGGAGACTCTACACTGTGTTCCACTGTCTGAACATCTGTCATACACTGAAAGGATCTTGTCTAAGTTGTACAACATATGTAAACCATGCAGTAGCCACAGAAATTAAAAAAAAAAACCTCTAGTTAAAAAACCTACATGTGTGAAGAATTCCAAAACCATTTGCAACAGAATGGATCTGTAGAAACAAAGAGATACAATGCAAGGAAACATTCTGTCTATAAACTGGCTATTTATCTCTTATTGCAAGGGTGAATGTACAGCAATGTTTACGATGCACTATAAGGCACTCTGTGTAACTGTGAATTGAGTCCTATATATTTTGCAGATTAAATGACATTATCAAATTCAGCCTTATGACCTTCCAAGGAAGGCTGGAGGGAATCCATTAGTGATAGGCCAATTGGGTGGTATCAGTTACCAGCCAACTCACATCCTCTACAGCTGTTCACTAGTTTTTTTTCCCCCTCCTGCACACTTATCAATGTACCTCAAATCTGATTTGGGACTTGGTGCACCGTAATAATTAAATCATTGTGAGGGTTTTAAAAGCTGGCTCGTCCCTTCCAGAATCAATCAAGGACAAACTAATGAGAATATCAACGAAGGTGAAGAAACAACGGCAAAATTTAAATTTGCAGTGCATATTTGCTTTCATTGTTTCCATATCAAGTACAGTACATGGATTATTACATCTAGTGATGGAGCTTAAAGGAATAAACTCCAAAGCCTTTTTTTAAAAAAGAAATTCTTATGGGATTGTTACAAATTTCTCGTACAGGTGTGGCAAATCCATCCCTTGAGATTTTGAGAACTACATTCAAATGTCTTGAAAAGAAACTGTTTTTTCAGAAAGCTCTGTTTGTACGAACAGTCTTAATCCCTTATCTTCCTCAAAAGTCCAATTTATTCCAGTGTCATAGGCTTGTTATCCTCAAATGTCATTCGTCCACAGCCCGTGCCTTTTCAGCAGGTCTTCTAGAAAAGGTCAGCAGCAGTCAAATATCCATCAATACTACACACCAGATAGGTGAAAATGTTAAGTACTGGTGCAGTCCTACTACACGTTCATTTCTAAACTTCCCACATCACTGTTTTTAGTCAACATTTTCTTTTAGAGCTAAAATTGCTAGGAAAAGGTATGCACAAACTCTGACCCAAGAACAGGGTGTCCAGGCTTCCCCAATTTCATCCGTCCAAAGAGAGCAGATATGTGTGTGTGTGTGTGTGTGTGCGTGCGTGTGCGTGCCAACGTTCAGGGACAGAAGGATGATTTCTCCACAAGTGACTCATAAGCCCTCCAGGCCTGCAACAGAGCAAATGAAAATGTAAGTGTATTAAAAATTAGCCCTGAGGGTGCTTACATAATTGGACTAACCAGGAGCCATACAGGTATATCAAAGCAGGATTTTTTTCCCCTCTTATCCATCACCACATTGTGATCAAACCACTTTTTAGACCAAATTCCTTTTTTATATATTTTTTGCCTGTAGTCCATTATCATTACCACTTTGGCTCCATTCTTCAACTTCCTACCTAGCTTGATTTGTTGTGCTCATTTTCACTTGAATTCTCTATGCCGTCTTGGCCCAATGAAAGCCTTTTACTACTCCCATAGTTGACATATGCCAAGCATTTCTCCAGCTTAATGCCCCTTTTCTATTTGTTTTGTACCTTTAGTCAACTTGCTGTGTTTGGCAAGCTTGATCTTTTGAGAGCCTGGAAATGTTATTTTTTTTTTTTTTGAACTGTAGTTCCCTGAATCTCCCAGCCAACATGTCCAGTTGCCATGCTGATTCAGACATACTCAAAGTGGAAGTCCAAAAAAGTAACTCTCTCAATCTTGGTATATTTTTTGTTACCAAGTATAAAGTGTCACATCTGTCCATCAATGACTTATTCTCTTACATCTCTGCCTATATTCACAATATGTCTACTTACATTTTCTAAGTCTCAGGTATCTCATGATACATCCATAAAAAGCATCCACTCAACACTGCCTGCTGTCCAATACAGAAAAGTAGTCACAGGTACAAGCTTGATGAGTATACTATCCTCAGACTGTGTGGCATACACATCTGGCATATGTTCATATCATTACCAAATATGCCAGAATTGATGCTGTACTGGCCAGATCTTTGATCTGATCTCAAAGGAGTAACGGATTAGCAGAAAACAAAAGGGACCACAGATTAAACCCAATTAAGCAGAACACAAAATAGTAAGATGGGAAAATAGATATAAGATCTTGCAGGGCTGCTGAGAGACTGCATGAATGAGGTATATCCAATGGTCTCATTCCGTACCATGAAATAAACATGTGTGCATGTGTCTTTCTGTTTGTGTATGATAGTAGCCAAAGTCTTAGTAGAAAAGACTTTCACTAGCACAACAGAAATTCAATTTTTCAGTGAGAACTATTTTCATCATAACCTCTCCCCTCTACACACACCTGTAACAGGAAAAAAAATATGACTCAGAAGGCTCAAATAAGTATAGCAGAGGAGAGAAAAATATGGTGTTCCCATCTGCAGAAATGCTTTTTACTAAAGAAAATGCACCTTGGGATAAATGACATCCAAAACAGTATAAACATGAAAATGTTCTACATACTGTATGTCTCATCATAGTATTTCAATGGTAAAAGACATTCAGAAGTGGTTTAGTATTGCCTCCTTCTACATAGTACTAATATGAATTAGCTTAAGTGACACTTTCACTGTCTTTGAGAGAGACATTCTGCCAACATACATTGTATATATAATGAAAGAAAACAGAAAATTTTCTACAAGTACACCACAATTTCCACAGTGTCCAAACTGCAAGAGGAATAGAAGGCAACTACAATGTAAAATTCAATGAAACAGTTTATTTTTGAAGGTAGTGCAGCATCACTGGAGTTTTCTGTACATGGCAACTGAATAGCACTGTATCAGTTCACAATAATTTGGATGTCTAACTTTAACAGGTAGGAGTATATCCATTGTTAATTTGATTTTCCAAATATGCTATTAAACTCAGCCTTTGTGATAGAAATCTCTCTCTCTCTCTCTCTCTCTCTCTCTCTCTCTCTCTTCCAATTAGAATATACTTTAGCATTAGAATCCTCATTAAAGCTTTTTAAATATCATTCAGGATAATTCTGAATAATCAAAAATGGCTTACAATCAATTTACTTATCTTGACCAAAAGCTGCACATAGCATGTACATTTCTATACCACTTATCAGTAAACTCACCACTCTCTAAGCAGTTTACAACCCATGAGACAATTGCCCTGAACATGCTGGATATTTATTTTACCAACCTAAAAAAGGATGGAAACCTGTATCAACCTTGGAACTCCTGGGATCAAACTGACAACCATGTGGCTGCAATACCAGCATTTAATCACTGTGCCACCAGGGCTCCAGCTCTCCATGTAGTCAAGAAAATGGAACCATCATTAGAATGTACTCATACACACACAAGGGAGTTTACCACACAGCCCCCAGGGATGCTCCAGGCACAGAATGAAAGGGAGTGGGATGGGAACAGAATGGGGGCTACCACACATTTTATCGCATGCCAGAACGCCACCAGAAGGTCCCATTCCGTTCCTGATTCATCCCAGAGGAGACAATTTTCAAAGACGTTTCTGAACAACTCCTGAAAATCGCCTCCTCTGGGATGGATCAGGAATAGAATGGGAACTTCTGGTGGCATTCTGGTGTGCAATAAAATGCATGATAGCCCCCATTCTATTTCCCATCCCACTCCCTTTCGTTCTGCACCAGGAGTATCCCTGGGGGCTATGCAGTAAACTTCAAGATTACTGAAATGGTTGACTATTCGAAAAAACAGATAAATTAATGTAGTTCATTCCTGAAGAAACAGCAGACCACAAATGTTTAAAAGAGCAGATAACCATAATGGTTTTGTTATACAATTGAATTTACACGTATCTTTCAGAATCCATTTTTGTAATATTCAGGTTTTTATTCCCTTGTATATTTTCAAAGTATAGTACTGATTTATAATCATTAAGATGCCCACAATTTGCATGCATTTCAGCGAAAAACATGCTCACAGGTTATATATGAGCATACTTGAGGGAACGTCTCCTCCCATACAATCCTTCCCACGCACTCAGGTCCTCTGGGAGGAACCTACTCCAGCCAAAGAAAACCAGGCTGGTGGTGACTTCCCAGATGACCTTTTCAGCTGCTGCTCCTAAAATATGGAATGACCTGCCGGAAGAGATCTGCCCTATTACATCTTTGGAGGCATTTAAAAAGGCAATAAAGATGGATCTCTTCCGGCGGTCCTTTCCAGACTAACCACCAGCTGAATTAACCAAATTGATCCATTCACTCTTTCACCACCTCTCCTGATGGTCTCTCGGAATAATTCTACCTGTGTCGATCCTTAGTTACAAAATTTGTAACTAAGCACACTGTACTGGGGATATTGTATTGTATCTTGATGTTTATGTGTAATTTTTAGCAGGAGGGAGGGTTAAGGAAATTAGGGAAATTTTATTATTGTCTGTATATCTGTTTTATTGGACTGCTGTTACCCGCCTAGATCCCGGAAGGGAGAGGCGGGATATAAATAAATATTATTTATTTAATGCCTTCAGCATGATGTACATAGACCTCCATGTAGAACTATACCAGAAAAAACATTTCAGTTATTTAATTAAGTCTTATATTTAACATTCCAAAATGTTCCCTTATAAGTAGGATTATGATAAAATATATATATATATATATTCTCTCTCTCTCTCTCTCTCTCTCTCTCTATATATATATATATATATATATATATATATATATATATATATATTGTGCCTTCAAGTTGTTTCCAATGCATGGTGACCCTAAGGCACACCTATCTCATAGTTTTCTTGGCAAAACTTGTACAGAGGAGGTATTGCCAGTGCCTCCCTCTGAGTCTGTATGACTTCCCTAAGGTCACTCATGGGTTTCCATGGCCAAGCATGGATTCAAACCCTGGGCTCATAGTCCAGTACTCAAAACCGTGGCACCACCCTGTCTCTGTAATATATAATATAATATAATAATATATAATAGGAGCCAGCATGGTGTAGTAGTTGAGCACTGGACTATGAGGAACGACTTAGGGAGCTGGGGATATTTAGCCTGGAGAAGAGAAGGTTAAGAGGTGATATGATAGCCCTGTTTAAATACTTGAAGGGATGTCATATTGAGGAGGGAGCAATCTTGTTTTCTGCTGCTCTAGAGACTAGGACCCGGAGCAATGGATGCAAGCTACAGGAAAAGAGATTCCACCTCAACATTAGGAGGAACTTCCTGACAGTAAGGGCTGTTCGACAGTGGAACAAATTCCCTCGGAGCGTAGTGGAATCTCCTTCTTTAGAGGTTTTTAAACAGAGGCTGGATGGCCATCTGTCAGGAATGCTTTGATTTAATTTCCTGCATGGCGTGGGATTGGACTGGATGGCCCTTGTGGTCTCTTCCAACTCTATGAATCTATATGAGAGGAGATCAGAGTTCATGTCTTGGACTCCTGGCTTGGCCACAGAAGCCCACTGGGTGACTTTGGGCAATTCACACTCTCTTGTTATATATATAATATAATATGATACTAACCTTGATTGATTTATTGGTCAAAAGCAAGAGAGTTAATTGATTTTTAAAAAAACTTAATCAGTCCCAGACTCTTAGTGAAAATCAATTTCTGCTCCATCAAGTGTTGCTAGGAAACTGTGTCGATTATTCAGACCCAGAACTTCTCCCTATTAATCATAGTAGCCCTACTCCTTAGTTGTCAAACAATTCAATAGGGTTGGAACAAATCTGTGAAGACTGGCTTCCAAATTCATTAGACATAGATCCAAAACACACTGCAGAAATAATCTTGTTTGCGACCTTTTCAACTGTCCTGACTCAGTGCTAGGGAATCCTGGGAATTTTAGTTTACTGTGGCACCAGAGCTCTCTGGCCAAGAAAGCTAAATGTCTCACAAAACTACAGTTCCCATAATTCCCTAGCACTGAGCCAGGGCAGTTATAGTGGTCTCAAACTGGATTATTTCTGTTGTGTGTTTTGGACCACAGTTAACAGTAGTTTAAATTTGAAAATAGGAAATACAAAGGTACTATTTTAACTTCATGTGTTTACTCAGAAGAGCCACTCTGCAGCTACTGCCAAGAATGTGTGCATAGAGTTCACTCTTTAATAAATTCTTATTTCTTTAGGAGTGAAGGAATAGTTCAGTATAAGTATCCAGAAATAACATAGCTGTAATACAAGCATCACCTAAAGCACAGGTACTGTACTTTAGCAGAGGGATAATAAGAATGATTTAGGGGGGAAATAATTACTATTGTACATTTTAAAAATTCTGGTGGTAAAGTATCCTACTGTCTTTTAACAGAGTCAATAGCAGAGACATTTACTATGGAAAGAAATGTATAATTAATACTCATTACTAATTTAATTGTGGAATCTTCCGAATGCATAAAATGTCATAACTAAAGACAATGATGTCTTCAGGCTTCCTAGGAGCTAGAAGTAACTGATTTGTCCTATTAAGAAAACATTTAAAATGACACATTGTATCACTTCTGAATGATCAAAAGAAGATGGACTTTAACCTTGTTACTGTCATAGAATTTAATGTTGCCTTTCATTAGTTTTAGCAGGAGAAACTTCAATACAATGGAGGAAAGTTCCCAAATGTTTATTGAGTGAATCAAACATTTTTTAAATGGATTTCTAAAACTTATGTAAGGACTACAGTTCCATAATAAACTCCAGAAAAATTACATCTTCAAGCAAAATATAGATTAGATCGCTAGTCGTACATGATAAATCTTAGCTACCATGGAAAGCTATCATTTGCTTGCAAGGTTATCACCAACTATCATATCTATATGCCTGAGTCTGATGAAGCTAATCAATGTTTTTTTCATTATGCAAAAATACGAGTAATAAAATCCATAAAGTATGCATGAATATACTGCTCATACTGATAAACTGAGGGCCTTTGCCATGGAACACAAGGGCATAGGATGACATATGGCAGGCATGGGCATGGCAAGGTAGGATTCTCCTTGTAGACTGCTGGGACAATAAAGATACTATTTGTTCCCTTTCTAAAGTCAGCAAAGAGAATCTGAAGTAACTAAGGGCCTGAATAGACAGGCCACAATAAAGCTGCTTCAGGTTACTTTGGAGGTATGCTGTTTAAATGATGCAGCTTTGGCGCAGCTTCCAGCCTCTTAGGACACATACATCATTTAAACAGCATACCTCCAAAATGACTTGAAGCAGCTTTATTTTGGCCTGTCTGTTTGGGCCCTAAAACTCAGCTGAATACCTCTCCTACTTTTAAAGGCAGTTTGTCTGTTGAAGAAAATGTAAGGGCGTTCAGTGATTTTATGGGGCTGGAGGCAAATTCAAAGGGGAATCAACTAGTCTAATATTCCAACAGCCTGGCTGAGGATTTCTGTTTAGATATACACATATGTGCATTATTGCTACAACAGAAAGAGCTAAGGGGCCCAGTGATGTTCCTTGATACTATAAAAATTACTTGACGTCACATTGCGGGGGGGGGGATTACTGCCCCTATTGACCAACATGGCAGCCATCTTTATTCCCCGCAATGTCCCATGGAGACAAAGTCATCTTGGTATAATGGAGAAAGGAAGACCACTATGCTACTCGAGCAGTTCTAGAATCGCTCCAAGAGGAGGCAAAACTCTTTTTCATTTTCTTTTATAAGGAATTCCTCAGCCATCTAGTATGAAATACCCTCAGTTATCTAGTCCCCAACATCCCTCACTTCTCCCCAAAGCCTTTTTAAACATTCTCCTAATCTGAATAATAATTATAGTCTTTTAAAATCATGTTGTTCCTCTGACCTGAAAGTTACTCACAGCTAGACTACAGGGTGACCTCAGCAGGGCAATTGGTACTCATCTTTTTGCCAGATGAGCCTGGCCTTTGTACTCTACACTGACATACTTCAGGACACTCTACTTCAGGATAGGCCCTTTCCAGAAGAAAGGGAGCCAAGGCCATTGGAGAAAATCCCTGGAAATACTAGTGAGTGTGAAATTTGAACTGGAGAAGAGGGAAATAGGTTTTAATCAAAGGGTGAGAAACATGTGGTCTTCCAGATGTTGATGGGCTTCCATAAGCATTGCCAGTGCTGAGAGATGACATGAACTGTATTCTGTCAACAACTCTGCCTTTATCCAATTTGCCAAGTTCATAGATGGAAGGTGAAGGAACTAACATGAAGTAGTCAGCCCTCAGTATCTACAGGGGATCTGTTCCGGACCCAACCACCCACCCTCCGACCCCCATACAGATACCAAAATCCATGGATGCTCAAGCCCACGTTGTCCCAATAGCCATGTGTGTCCTTGGCCAAACCACCATTAGGGATAGCCCCATTGTCCCATAATTAAACATACATGAAGCCACATCAGCATTGCGGACAACAGAACTTAATGGTGACATAGCCACGGGACAATGGGAGCTGTCTCTAAGGGCGGCACAGCTATGGGCACACACCACCATTGGGAACAACATGGGCTTGCTCAGATCCATGGATGCCATGTCCGTGGATACAGTGGGCCAGCTGTACAAGGTGATCACATTCATAAGCAGAGTATTTAAGAACATGTTGAATCCCTGTTCTTCAAACGTAGACAGATAAGCAAGTGTCCTTGAGTGATCCACGTAAACCATTAAGCAAACATACATGAATACTTATGCCAACTCTGCAGTCACTTCACTGGACTAATTTCCTGGCCAGGAAAACCTTCCTTATTTTTTTTAAAGACAGAGT
Organism: Sceloporus undulatus; assembly: GCF_019175285.1. Taxonomy (NCBI): domain Eukaryota; kingdom Metazoa; phylum Chordata; class Lepidosauria; order Squamata; family Phrynosomatidae; genus Sceloporus; species Sceloporus undulatus. The sequence continues at coordinate 230,602,076 of NC_056522.1, forward strand.
CAGCATAAACAAATATTCCAAAGCTAAGGATAAAACCTCTCCCATGATGACTTGGCAAAAAACTAGAATGTTTTATATATTGACTAGCTGAATAATATTTGCCTGCTGATCCTTTTCCTGAGAACAGTTGGGGACCAAGTTGTGCTCAGCTTTCTTGCTGCAAGGATGTCAGCACCCCTTTCGTGGTGTTCCGATTGGATTCTCTTTGAACATATGCCCTTTCAAGTGAAATTAATCAATCTCTTTATCGCTCCCACAGCATCTGGAGCCATAATCATTACCCAACTGCTGAGAAAGAAATGAAACCACTAATCGCATAGGGAGTAGAGCTTACCGTTTGGAGCAGGAAAGTTTTTATTAAGTTCTAATTTAAAAAGTGATTTTTCATGACCAGCCATCCAAGACAGACTGCACAAAAGGACACCGTGCTTCAGCAAATCTAAGTCGCCTCCCAGTACACAGAACCACATGAAGCACAGTATGTTTAATCATACTTTTAAAACAGTGCATATTTTAATGCAACAATACTAAATTAGAGTCCAGACAAGAGTAAAGCATTTTTACAAGCCATTTATTTCAGTAGGAAAGGAACTCAGCACCATCTTAAAACTTTGTCCCACTAATATCTGTGGGCTCAGTCTTCAGTGAAAATACTGAAATGACATATGCAGAAATTGATATGATTTAAAAGAAGTACGAACCTTAACATCAAGTACAGTTGTTGTTGTTTTCGTTGTTATATTTATTTATATTCCACCCCCCCCCCCCCCCCCAAAGTGGGACTCAGGGCAGCTTACAGTTATCTGGATACAGAGGTTCAGGATCAAACTCATGATGTTCACCACACAGCATGCATCTCATGTTGATGATACATTTCTTTTGTACCTTCAAGTAATGGTAGATTGCCTTAACTCAAATTGGGATCAATGTGCACAGGTGGAGGGAGGTTTAAACCTTCCCTGCCCAGCTGGCTTTTAAAATTTTACCAATTCACAGATGAAAACTGGCACAAGGGTCTATAAAATATTAAAAAACCTTCATTAGCAGCAATTGAAGTTCTAATACTTCAGTCCCTATCCAAGAAGGTGAATTTTGAAATAATGAAGAGAGATGAAGGTACACTCCCCATTTTGTGATTTGGAATAAAGCTGTATGTGTTCAAGAAAGTGATTTTAAACTGTATGCTATAAACTGAATAAATGTGCAGTTTACTCCTCAGTAGGGGATGTGGGGAATGTGAATCACAGCAGGTTATATATTAGAGGAGGGGTGAACACATAGTGGTGTTGTCACACAATTTCCCCCAGACCCTTCTGCTGTCCATCATCTGCATCCACTGGCAGAGGTGGGATTCTGCTTCCACCTAGTAGCCCCTTCCAGGTCTGGCCAAATTGCTGGATGGGCAAGAAAGGGAGGTGTTCATGGTGACAGCTACCGTGACCATGAACTCTTTCCCTTCCACAAAAGGAAAGGAATCTGTGGCCACCTCTGCCACCATAATCTCCCTTTCCCACCTGGCCAGCAGCCCTGTCAGACCTGTAAGGAGATGCCAAGTGGCAGCAGAACCTCACTCCCACCAGCAGCTGGAGGAAGTGGACGGCAGAGGTATCCTGGCTGGCAAAAGGACCAGTTGGGGAGGTGTGCCCAGCAGCTTGGCAAGGATAGGAAGAAAAGTCAGGAGGTCAGGAGGGGGATGAACAGTTAGCACCTTTGCCTGCCTGCTGCCACTTTTCCTTCCACTGCCTTCTCACCTCCCACTATGTCACTATGACACTGCCTGAGTTTCAAGGAATCAGGCCAAATGCTGCAACACAGACATCCTCCACCTCTTCTGCACTCCTTCCACTCGCCGTCTACAGGGCCAAGAAGATCCCTGGGCATCCTGGTTCAGGCCCCTCCCCACCCTGTCTTTGAACTATGATATGATAAAAGTAGAACTTGGATACGTTGCATTTGTTAAGGAAAAAGCAACATGGGATATACAGTGAATGAAATAAAACATGTATGTGAGAGTCAGGATGACTCAGCAGAAACAATTAGGAGCTACACAGGTGAAAATGATAATGTAATTAACAAGTCCTAAATGCCAAGGACAGAAATGCAAAGTGGATAATTGAACACACCTGAGAATTGTTAAGTGGACAAGGTGAAATGATGAAATCATTAATTGTGGGATGAACCAAGAGAACCAATGAAAATGGTTGTACATGCCCACTGGGTGGAAACTGACAAGAGTGGGTGTTGTTTTCCAATGACTATAATAATGGCTATGAATCCCAATGTATTTTGTGGGTAGTAGTAGTGAGGAGTAGTATTGTTGTATTGGATAGTTTTGGAGCTGTATATAGTAGAATAAAGTAGATCTTTTATATAAGACTACTGAGTTGTCTGGTGTCTTGGATGAAGATACAAGAGCCAGCTGGATCCTGAAGAAGGGTGAAGACTTCTGTGGAAGCAAGAGTGAGAAGGCTTGGAGAGTTTGTCAGGGTCTTCAGCCTATTCTCTGTAACTCTGCTGCTTTAGAGCAAAGCTTTAACCACTGGCCAAAACTGGTCAGCGCGGTGCATAACAAGGTGGTGAGTTCGAGCCAGAGGTGAAGAGCTACAACTCCCATCATCCCTGACAGCATTTTCTTTTCTTTTCTTTTCCTTTCTTTTCTTTTTTTAAGTACAGCTCCCAAAACTACACAGGCAGGAAGGCCACTACCTGGAGGATACTGTGAATTATGTTCCAAAAACATTTTTTTTTTGGGGGGGGGGGGAGTGATCTATAAAACCCTATATGGCTTGGGTCCAGGTTATTTAGAAAGCAGACATATAAATGTCCTAAAGACACCCAGCCCCCTGTGATTCTGAAAGCTAAACAGGATCAGCATAAGATAATTTTGGATGAGAGACCACCAAAAAATATTAGGTCCGGTAGGCTATATATTTCAAAGGAAGGAAATGGCAACACTTTTAAGTATTCCTTGTCTAAGAAAACCCTATGAAATTCATGGGATCACCATAGATTGACAGATGACTTGAGAGCATATACACACACATGCACACACACCTCTCTTTATGAGCCACTTAATGTTCTGTTATCATCTGCCTTGCCACCTTCTTCTTGGTGGGAATAAGGGAGAAGGCCTTCTTGATGGCTGCTCCCATACTTGGGAACACCTTCCCTAGGGAGACTGGGATGACCTCACCCTTGCTCTCCTTCTGTCAGCAAAACATTTTTATGCCACTATGTTTTTAAAAACTAACTAGGGTGAACTTTTGATGCTCAGCAGTGCTGTTTTTAATGTTTGTATATAGTATTGTAATGAATTTTAATGTTTTTAATGTATTAACTTAAGAACTTATTTAATCACTTTTTAAATAATTCTTACATTTATACTTCTATAAATGACTTTGTATAGTTTTAATCTGTACAGTCATTAAATATGTTGTTAGCTGCTTTGAGTACCATTATTGGGAAAAAGGACAGAATATAAATGAATAAAAGAAATAATAAAGAAATAATACTTTTTTTTCTTACTCTAGCTACAAGTCAGCTTCAGGCATTGAAATCTACAATCAGTGCAGAAGAGAAATGCATTAGCAAATACAAAATAATCACTCTGTTGTATGCTAAGCTAACTCAGTTCAGATCAGATGTCAAGCCCCCAGTACCAATGGAAATGTGGACAGCTAGTTCACTGGCACCCTTCTTACATATTAGACATTATTCAGATATTCAAATCAATCTTTTAAAACCCCAGCTGCATAAGTATTTAATGTAAGAAAAATGCCAAACATCAGAATAAGCATAAAACATGAATAAAGACTATTATTTCTTTATTGCATTTCCATCCAAAGAATTCAAAGAGGGGTACCTGGTTGTTCCCTCTTGCAATTTTTATCATCAGAATAAACCACAAATTAGATTAGGCCGAGCATAAATTCTGTTGCTGCTGTGTGCATTCAAATCATTTCCGATTTATGGCAACCCTAAGATGAACCTATCACAGAATTTTCTTGGCAGAGTATGTTCAGAGGGGGTTTGCCTTTCCCTTCCACTGACCCTGAAACCCAATGGGTTTTCATGGCCAAGCAAGAAGACAAAGCCTAATCTGCTTTGTTCTAAAGCAGTTGTTCTCCAACAGTGGGGCAAGACCACTGTGGGGGCACAGGAGATGCTCAAGGAGGGCACGAGACTTGGAGGCCCTGATCTTTCCTTTTCCTTCTCTTCGTAAAATTTTTCTGTTCTGGAAGAGAAGAGAAAAGTGAAAACAGTGGTTGGAGTAGCTGCTTCTGCCATGTGGGACAGGAACGGCATGGCCTTGTGTGAGGCCCATCCCGAGCCACCAATTCTTCTTCATCCACCTGTCCCATCAATCCCATGGTTCTTGAGATAAGACACTGCTGTAGCCTCAACCAGAGCATCAGCTCAGTCCAGTGCCAGCCTCTGCAATGGCCCCTGGTGATGGTGCCTCTTGCTTGGCTCTAGCTTGGCCCCCTTCCTTGGTGGCTCTGTTCCTGAATGAATAACACATCAGACCAACTGGCATAGGAGTGGTGCATGCACACTGATTCCTGCAAGCTGCTGGAGCATAGTGTATGCCTTGACTCGCTGCTGCCCTACTCTGCCACCTCCACTCTCCTGACTGGCCAGCTGGGGACTTCCACTCACAGGTGAAGGTGCATAGCAAGCTATTCCTCTGGTCTGGTAAGGCAGGCAGAAGGGGTGGAGACTGGATGGTGTCCTAGGAGAGGAGGAATGAACAAAGATTTGGGGGGGCCAACCAAACCAGCTTCCAATTGGCCCCATTACCCTGCCCCCCAAAGCACTGGCACATGTAAATGCATTTTCTCTCACACTCAGTCACACAATTTCTCTCGCTCTTTTTTTCCCCCATGCTCCCTCTCACAAGGGCTCATTCATACTAATTCTCTGAGCCACTGACCGATTGCTCTCAGAGGACTTTCTTTCAGTCTCATATAGTGCTACACAGGATTCATTTCTCTCTTTGTCAGTGACACCCACAAGCCTCTCTCTCACTCACATGCTCACGCATGCTCAACTGAATGCTTTTTCTTGCTTGCTTCCTCCCTCACACCTTTTTAGCCAGTTAATTCTTACACACACACACTCACAAGTCATGGCCTCTTTCTTTCCCTCCCAGACATTGATTCACACACATTCTCAAACTCTCTCACATGTTAATTCTTTCTCCTACACGTACACTGTGACACTCCATCTCACAGTCACACACACATTAATTCTCTCACACATCCTTAGTACCTCTCTCTGTATGTGAGTGGCCATCTCTTGCATACTAATTATCTCTAACAAACAATCAGCAAAGATCTTTTTCTGACTCTCTACTTCAGATACATTCAATCAGAGTCTCTCCTCTCTCTCACTCTCTCTCTCTCTCACTCTCTCTCTCACACACACACACACAATCAGCCTTCATCTCTTTTTTACCTACTCACATATGCACTTGTACATATACACAAGAAAATGAGTATTTCTGTGTAACTGTGTGTGAGAGAGTATAAATTAGTATGTGTTTAAAAGAAGGAATGAAAGAGCATGACTGAGTGTGTATATATCTGTGAGCATTGGTCTATGTGAGTGTGGCTGGATGTGAGGCTGAATGTATAAAATTTACACATGCATTGAGTTATGAACTGAATTTATTTAAATAACACTGTTCTAATTCCTTACAAAATGTTACAATATGAACTTACTTACTTACTTACTTACTTTATTTATATGTCACCTTTCTCCCAGGCTGGGATCCAAGGTGCCTTCCATAACATCAAATTAAAAACATTTACAAAAACGTTTAAATCCACTTAAAATACCACATTAAAACACTATAAAACTGATTAAAACCTAGAAAAGCTTAAACAGATTTTATATATATATATATATATATATATATATATATATATATATATATATATATATTTAAAACACCCTTCCCTGACTAAGCATTTGCCTGCAAAAGACAAACAAGGGGAGTCCAGGTTAGCCGCTTGTGGAAAGGTGTTTCAGAGGGCAGGCACAGCCACTGAGAAAGCTCTGTCTTGTATCCTACCAAGTGAGTCGGTGATGGTGACAGAATTGGGGGAAAAAAGCTTTCTCCTGAAGATCTTAAGGTTCTGGCCTTTCAAATAGTGTGGGCCTAAGCCAAATAGGGCTTTATGGGTCATGACCAGCATTTTCAATTGTGCCCAGCAGAAATGAACCGGTAGCCAATGAAGCTGTTTCAACAAGTGAGTTATATGCTCCCAATAACTGGCCCCCATCAGCATTCTAGCTGCGGCATTTTGAACCCACTGAAGTTTCTGAACAGTTTCCAAAGGCAGTCCCATTACAGTAGTTCAAGAAGGATGTAATCAAAGCATGTGTCACTGATCAGACTTCTCATGGAACCAACACAGCTGGTGCATTAATGTTAACTGTGCAAATGCAGCCAGGCACAAGGCTGTGTCCAGGAGCACACTCAAGCTGCGAGCCTGACATTTCAGGGGGACTGCAATCCCATCCAGCACAGGCAAAATCCCTATTCCCTGATCTGCCTTACGACTGACCAGGAGCATCTCTGTCTTGTCTGGATTAAGTTTCAATTTGTTTGACATTATCCATATTAACAGCAGACATTGGTTCAGTACAGACAAAGCATCCTTGGAATTAGGAAGGAGAAATAGAGTTGAGTGTCATCCACATATTGGTGACACTGCACCCCAAAACTCCAGATGACCTCTCCCAGCCATTACATGTAGATGTTGAATAACATGGGGTACAAAACAGAACCCTGAGTGATCTCACAGGCCAACAGCCAGGGAGTCGGAGTTCCCCAACACCACCCTCTGAGTTCACCCCTCCAAGAAAGACCAGAGCCACTGCATAACAGTGCCTTCAAGTTCTATCCCAGACAGGAAGCCAAGAAAGATACCATGGTCAATGGTGTTGAAAGCGACTGAGAGGTCCAGCAGAACAGGGACACACTCCCCCTGGCCAGTTTCCTAAACAGATCATTCACCAAGGTGACCAAAGCTGTCTCTGTCCCATAACCTGCTCTAAATCCAGATTGAAATGCATCTAGATAATCCACTTCATCCAGAAACCCTTGGAGCTGGGAGGCCACCACTTGCTCCAGAACCTTGCCCAAGAATGGAATAGCAGACAGTATCTGATAGTTGGGTTGAATGTTACAAGAAAATAAAAAGATACCGTATAAGTCGAGGGCAGGTTTTGGGACCAAAATTATGGATTTTGATATGACACGTGGATAAGTCGAGGGTAAAACCTAGGGGCATGTAAGAAAGGATATAAAGGATGATGCAAAGGAAAATAACGCCAAAGAACTTAGAAAATTCTAGCTGGGCATAACTGTTTGTGCTCATCCTAAAGGCTGGAAGGATGACAGAGCTTCTTTTTGGTGCTCCCAGGATAGACTAAGCTCTTGCCTTTTCTCACTCTATTCAGAGAAAGGGGGAGGTTCCTTTTTTATATATAGACAAGTTAAAGTACAGTACTTACACTGACCTGTGGATAACTCGACCCAGGTTTTTTGGGTCAATGTTTTGACTAAAATTTCTAGACTTATACATGAGTATACACAGTAGGTTATCATTGCATACTCTGTGTGTGTGTGTGTGTGTGTGAACACAGAAAGACATATAAGCACATACATGCATATACTGAAGACATTCACACACCCAGCTAGGTTTTAGAAAGCAGACATATAAAATACTGTCAAAATACTGTCTGTATTTTATTGTGAAAAAGAACAAGAGTTACTATGATAAACTAGGTGTAACATCTGGGTAACCTGGAAATTTGTGATGTATTTGAAGACAAGAAACAACTTAGTGTTTTTTGTAAGCAATTTTCTTTTAAGACAATGACCAGATGGTTCATTACTTCTAAGAAAATGCATGAAATATATGGCAGACAAAATGTTAGGTCACAAAAAGGGCAATTCATTCCATGTGTGGCAGACAGATGTACAAAAGATATACAGTTTTTAAAAAAGATGCCCATACAAAATAGTTATTTCTGCATGTCTCAGATGGAAGTAAATAAGAGATGTAAAACAGAAAAGATAATGTTACAAAATGTGGCTTTGGCGATATCGCTGTTCTTATTAATTTATACTAAAATTTTACCAATACAGCTCTATGAAAGAATTTCACTATGAATACACTGTGGTAAAAAAGAGCATCTCCACTACTAATCTTGTGGAATGGGGTAGGGGAAAAGTAAATATGCTGTTATACCTAAATTAACTACTTATATTAGAATTAAAATAAAGAAGATATAATTATCACATATTTTCCCCAGAACTGGCAATTATACTAGCAAAACAAGCCTTATTCTTTTATATGTGTAAACATTTATTAAACATGCTCCAAAAAGGAAACATCTAGTAAATTGCTAGGATGCATTTGGTCTTTTGTAAATGCAGAGTTGCAGATTGTAATAAAATATCTGTACAACAGACAAATGAAAATTCATTCTAAGTAATAAAGCTACACAAACAATAAAATAACTAAAAGTAAAAGTAAATCAGCTGTCAAAACCCTGCACAAATCAAATGGTTTCCATTTGGTGCCTGCCACCAATCTTTGTAAAGGGCATAGCATTACAAAGACACACTTGGTGGGCAAACTGTGTCCCCTGTTGTCACTCACTTGGTTTTTGAAAGTAGGGACATAAGGCCTCTGCCACACTAAACAGTTACAGACTTTTGGGAATCCTGGGATTTGTAGTGTGGTAACTTACAATTCTCTGCTAGAGGGTCTCATTGCTTGCCAAACTACAAATCCCAAGATGTCCTAGGACGTATCCATAGCACTTAAAGGAAGTAGCAAAGTGTTATAAATGGTGTAGTGTGAAGAAGGCCCCACAGTAAGACCTTTGAAGTTGGTCTCAGAGAGTGTTCCATATTTGCAGGCAAGTGGCCTGGTGACATTCAGTAGTTGCTCTGTGTCAAAGATGGCACAAAAATTGAAATAACATCAAATGATGTTCTGAACACATTATTTGAAAATGAATCACAACAGCCCACCAGAGGTTCTCTAAGGTCTCTCTGAGTCCTAACTTAAGTTATTAACCTGACCACTTGCAATTGTTCCTCTGGACTGCACTGCAAGATACTACAGTTACAGGAAAGTATTACTTCTCTGCTCACATCTGTGCTAAAATGAGCTCTAGTCTGTGCACATTTAGATCTATTTGCACCATGCCCATAGTTCTGGCTGCTTCATTTTTCCAGATTTTAAAAAAAACAAAGCCTGTCATCTCATAGGAACAATATCTACCACACAGATTCATCTACCACCACACAAATCTGATCTATCACCTAGATCAGAAATGGGCAACTCATGGCCCTCCAGATGTTAGACTGCAACTGCCATAAGCCCCAGCCAGCACAGGCAATGACACTGGGGGAGGGGGGTTGAATTGAACAACATAGCAAAGGTCATAAGTTGTCACCCCAGTATTGACCATGCTATGCAGGGATGTAGCCGGGGGGGGGATCTGGGGGTCCGGACCCCCCCTTCCATTAGAAAAATGAATGGTGTGTGCTGCTGCGCCGCCGCACTCAAGCCCCATTATAATGGTGGCACTTAGTCTGGACCCCCCCCTTCCCAAATCCTAGCTACGTCCCTGTGCTATGTCAAAAGATCACTATCCAAGAGCTGTCAAGAAGCATGAATTTCTGAACTATTGTAACCAGTCCACCAACCTGTAAGAGTAACCTTAAGCATTTACTTCTCACTCTTTCCTTACTGTCCACTAGAAGGGACTCCACTGGTAGGGACTGCCAAATAAATACCACGGTTGCTGAGATGAAGCCCTGTTAGACTAGAGCATTACAAACACCTTGTGGGAACCTACACTGACATTGCACTGTGGTTGGGAGGCCTCTTCCTGGAGTCACATCTTTTGTGGTGCTGCATAACGTCTGAGAGATCACAGTTCACACAATCTGATTCCCAGCCACTCATATTTGTTCACCCAGGTCTATGTGATACAATCCAATTCAGTAGTTTGGAATCCTAGTTTACTGTTGCTTCCTCCGGTTTCAGTCTTAAAATACCATTCAAAGTTTAAGGGGAAAAAATTGCTGAAAAGACCACTTGGATCTCCTTGGCTGACAGCAAGCCCAGAAAAGACATCTCATAACTGCCGAATAATTCATCCTATCAGCTCATTCTCAACATACTAGACAAGATGGATAAAGCACAGCAAAAGGAAATTTCTAAAAATTATAGTGCCATTTCATGTGACTGTCTGTACTTCACCATAGCTTAATATCAGTCACAAAAAGTAGACCAGTGTAATATTCTGTTTTATTCCATTAAACAGAATTTCTATTCTGACACTGAGATTTACAAATCAGTACGTGACACACAAGTGTTTTGAGCACACATCCAAGTAAAAGATCAATTGTTTTCAATGACATTTTAAGATTTCTTAAAACTTCTGAGATGTCTTATAGAATCAATGAAAATATGCCTGCAAAGGTCAAAATATCTACAAGGTATTGTATTCCTAGAAAGGGTTAACATCTTGTGAACAATAATCTGCACTTTCGGTTCACAATATAAATGTAACAAGGAACTTGAGAAACTTTTGAAAGCTATATCTTTCAGCATTTTCTCACCAAAAGCTGCGTATAAAAGAAAAGTTATCTGCATTCAGTCTTCCTACTGGAAACTCCACTTTGCAAAAAATATAGGTAACAAATTATTTATCTAATTAAAGTGCTAATTAAAATGACCCCCAAATAAACTTTCCACAAAGATCATCAATCAATACTATGCTAATGCTATATATCATTTTAGGATATCTTTGATATCTAATTTTACAAACTCCAAACCTTAGATCTCAGACTGTGTTTGTAAAGATTCTGTTTAATTGACTCATAAATAGAGTTAAGGTTGAGATCATAATTATGTTTACATGTGGCTTCTTGCATTCAGTTCAATATGCCTCGAAAGGAAAGAAAAAACCTGCTGATGACTTCCACTTGTCGAAGTTTACTGATATTCAGGAACTGAAACAAAAGCATTCTCATTAACAACACTGAAGGTGACTTTGTGGAAAACAGAAAACCTACATATATTATATTACCATTTTTAACCATTTAAATTTAAAGATTTAAGCAATCTTAAGTTATATGTTAAGCCAATACTTAAGCTGCAAGAAATGTATGTGAAAAGAACCTGCTCAAATCGAACTCTTTCCTTTTCTTCATCCAGATATGGACCCTTCAACTATGAGTGGAAACTGGCAATGGATATTGGAAAGATTATCAGAAACTGTTGGAAGATTTTTGCATGCAAACTCTCCTCTCTCTCTCATTCATACTAACCATATGACTTAGGTCACTCCCGTTTGGGACTAACAGACATTCTTTCAAGTTTTCCTCCTGAACTGTTAGTCCTCCATCTTCCCCCTCTCAACTTTCTTTGGAAAGATGGTGAGATAAATATCTCTTCTTAACCTGAACTATTCACTAGCTACATTAGGATATAGCCTCTATGTAAATACTGTCAGCCCTCCTTATCCATAGATTTTTTTTATCCACTGATTTTTTATCCATAGATTCAAGCTTCCATGGCTTGAAAATATTCCAAAAAAGTATAAATTCCAAATAGCAAACCTTGATTTTCCATTTTATATAAGGGACACCACTTTACTATGCCACTGTATATAATGGAACTTGAGCGTCCGTGGAGTTTGTTATCTACAGGGCTCCTGGAACCAAACCCCAGCAGATAACAAGGGCCCACTGTATAGATTAAAGGCATTAGCAAATTTTTGTTTTAAACGACAAGCTACATGCTTGTTTCTTTTTTGGAGTCAGTCTCAGTTCTTAGGAAAGCATAGTTAGACAACAGCACATTTCTGCTGCTCTGCTAATTTAAAGCTAGACCCTAACAGGCTTGGATTTGACATTTTTGATATTCAATATTTTTGTTTCCTTATGAAAGGCTAAAGTCTTAGAAAACTTAAATTACCCTACAGAAACACTACATGATAAGCCCTGAATAAACAAGTCTCCAGATAAAAGAAGTAAAAGACAAAGCTAAGTGCCGAATACAACAAAATAAGAAGGGGAAGAAAAGAAAAGAAAGTCTCTGCAGTATGGTTTAGATTTGTCCCCTGCTTAGGAACCAAGGAAGGGCATAGACTATGTGAATCAAGTTGCCTCAACAATTTCTGTTTCAGCAGTCCAATTGCCAAATACTTACAGCACATGAGAGATACACTGGTAGATCCCAGTGCAGATAAGATTATGTATTGCACAGTAGGGTGCTAAGAGATTCCTGTTCCATCACTTCATTGTAGCAATGCAATTTAGTGGAAAAGTTCAGACAAGTATTCCACCCCCACAAAACTATTGATCTTGCCAACATTACCTGGTCAGAATTCAAGGGAATGAGATAGATTTAAGAAATCAACAATATGATTGAACTTGCAGCCTCTGCTTTTTTGATACAGTAAAAAAAAAAAAAGTAAAATAAGTTCAAAATATCGGTCTTTTTAAAAAAGGCTTTATTCATTGTTTGTGAAGAGAGGAACCTGGAAATCCTGAATAATGCCAGCCAATCACAACCTTCAAAAGGGTGGGTCTGGGGCTATGGGTAAAGTAATATAAAACCAGATGCTAGTCTGTTAAATGGTTAGATAGGGCCAGTTAGGAATAGAGACATGGCTGGAGGTAGGGATAGATACATCCAATTGGTAATAGATACTGAGCTGATGAGAACATGATAAAAATTTGGTTTGATGGCAGAGTGTGGGAAGAGTTAGGTGGTAAGTATTACTTTTTTTTAACTAAAGTGCTCCACTGTATTGTATCTGGAGCCAGCAGAATGCTACATGTTTAAACTTCTGTGCTATACAAAAAGCTTTTCCCGCTTTGTTTTTTTAAAAAACCTCTGAGCCTGAATATATTTTATTTCTGACTTATTTAGGTCTAATCTGCAGAGCAGAGATAATACAGTTTGACATGGGTTTAACTGCCATGCTCAATGCTATGGAATTCTGGGATTTGTAGTTTTGTGACATATACAGCTTTCTCTGTGAGACAGCTCTGGTGCCACAACAACCTACAAATCCCAGAATTCTATGGCAATGAGCCATGGAAATTAAAGCAGTGTCAAACTGCATTATTTCTGCAGTGCAGATTAGACCTTTGTAAGAGAACTGGGTCATGTGCTACCAGACTGAGCCCACCAGTAAACATATCTCCTGGTGTATTATAATGGCCAACTTGGGACTCAAGTACTAGATAGAAGCAGGGATCTTAGGGTTAAAAGGCTAGGCCCCTAGCCACTATGGGAAATTACCACAGCCCAACAGTTGGAACTGTGCGGCCAAACAGGAGAAGGGATATATAACATCACCATACTTCTATCACATCTCTGAACAGGTTACATTTCAGAACATGCAGATATATCTGTAGAAGGCAATAATTAAAATTGTGGCAAACTGCCATCTCTTTCTGTTTAAGGTAGAGATTATCTGTTTTTTCCAAGGGTCTATAATTCTATAAAGGTAGAGTAAGTTCACAAGGGTAAGTTCCATGTGGAACTAGGCAGAAGGCAAGCCACTAGAACCTGAAAGGAATTAGAGTGAAAACAAACAAATGAAAACATACAATAATAGTTGTTGGAAGTATTATTATTTGGCATGCATGAGCCCATTTAAGGGATGTTAAAAGTTATTTTGATGTTCAAAAAAACATGTGGTACAGCTGTCCCCGTCACAACAACCTGTAAAAATAAATCCAATGTGCATGGAGAAAGCTAGAGCACAAAGAAGACTGGCTTTTACTCTTTATTCCATTTGTTTGTTATATCAGCTTGCATATAGAGTTTAGTGTCCAACTGCATTCTGAAGAACCATACATTCTGAATAGTTTTATAATTAAGTCCAAAGTTCCTTAACTGTGCAAAGAACCAGGTAAATAAATATGCATTCCTACCTGTCTTCCAGACAAACTGATGCGATTTTCTGCCTTCCAGACTAGACGTATGTAATAACAAGACAGCAAGTACAACCAAGCATCTTCTTGTGGTCTGCCATGCCCAGTGAGCGCAAAACCAGCTATCCCTTAGAATCATACTTCATGGAGTTCAATCCAGTTCACTCCACTATTCCTAAAACAGAGAGAATTTTTTAAAAGTGAAGACAAGTTTATTAAGGAGCACAGTCTTCAGTTTAACTTTTAAAATGTCACTTTTATAAAGAACGTATCATTCTCATGTCCTTAAATTCTGAGTTGATAATGAGATCATAAGAACACCATGAATCACCTCTTACAATTTTTCAAGTGATACTTCATATATTTTCCCACATGATTACTCCATCCATGTTGAAAAAAGAATGCACAAAAGGTAGAAAGTTCCCGTCAGCTGTGTGCTTTGGTTGTTGTTGTTTTTTACCAGCTATCTCAATCAGAAGAAGACTAGGAATGGGAAGGGCAGCTATGAAAGAACTAGACAAGATCCTAAAGTGCACAGATATGCAACTGAGCACTAAAGTCCGACTCATGCAAGCCTTAGTACTCCCATCACCATGTAGAAATGTGAGAGTTGGACAGTGAAAAAGTGGAGAGAAAGAAAAAATAACTCATTTGAGATGTGTACTGGAGAAGGACTGGAGCGTGGCTTTGGTGCAGCTTCTGAACTCTTAGGACACATGCATCATTTAAACAGCATACCTTCAAAGTGGCCCGAAGCAGCTTTATTTTGGCCTGTCTGTATGGGGCCCATGAGTTGAGATTGACCCAAAGGAAGTTAAGTGCAACCACAATTCGCTGCATGTATATATGATGTGAAGTTGGGGAGTTGGGACTGGCTGTCCAAGCATCATTAATCCCATTTGAAAATGTGTTTTTTCCATGAAGATACCCATGAATTATTATTATTTCCATTTATTATACAGTGGATCCTTGTTATACGCTGGGGTTTGGTTCCAAGATCCCCCGTGTATAACAAAATCCGTGTATGCTCAAGTCCCATTAAGTATAATGACATAGCAAAATGGTGTCCCTAATAAAAAATGGAACATCAAGGTAAATTTATACTTTTTTGGAACATTTTCAAACCGTGTATGCTTAAATCCGTGTATAAAAAATCCATGTATAAGAAGGACCGACTGTACATCTTTTACTTTAAAACAAACTCAAAGCATCTTAGAAAACAAACAAAAGTTAAACATAAAAAAATCACTCATGTAGAACAACTCCCACCCCTCAAAGAATATATCACAGGGGTCCTAACAATATTAACCAGTCACATCTCATTAAACAACTTGGAGCAGAAGAATATCTTAACCCAACAAGAAAATTATCAGGTTTCTAGTATGTCACTATGGTACTTTATCCTTTTAAAAAGTCTTATCTTGTATCTATCCAATACACACAAATGTGTATCAACATGGATTTAAAAAGAAAAGGTAGCTACACATATCTACCCAGAATGTCTAAGACATGTCCAGTACATATACTTCCAGATTTAGAATGTCCAAAGACAATAAAACCACAATTGACATGGTTTTATGTGCACAAGTGAGTACTTATGGTCATTTGCATTTTCCTGCACATGTGAGCATGTATCCTTGTTGTCATTTTTGGAACACTTATCTGGTCCAAAGAACAACAAACATGGTGCAATACATTAATGCTTCTGAACACTGAAGCATTTTACAGAAGTACAGTTTCACATTTAGTCATCCTACCTCCCTCTGTACTGAGTGCCATACAGCTGTGACCACTGCATGTCTGATACACATGCCCTTGCTTTCCTTGCCAAAAAAGTGTCCTCCTCTCTCTCCCTGGGTTGTGCTTGAACTCTTGTCCCAGGAGGTTGTGGGTGCTCTCTGAAGAAATCTTGCCAAGATGGCTACATGCTGCAGGGTTGCTTGAGTTATGCTCCAAAGGGGTGACTATGAGCAGCATTAAGAGATTCAAACTCCTGCCTATAAGGGGCCCTGTAGACTTGTATTAGACTAGAAGTACTGTGTCATTGGGACACAGGAACTGGGTCCATACACTGGTCTTCTGTTCATTACTGGAAGTTTATTGGTTACTTCCAAGTGCCACAACACAGTGACATCTTCCCTGGCAAAGTGGCCACTGGTAGTGTGCTTCAAGGGATGTCAAGGACACCCTCAGTATGATTGGCAGCTACCACTTCTGTATTTTGCCATTGTGTGTTTTCTTCCTCCCAGGCTAAGCATGCACAAGATACTACAGTTAGTCTTCCAGCCATCTGTGGAATAATTACACCAGGAATTGACCAGTGATAGTCCTCCTGAACTTGGCTTGCCAAAGTGCATGGAAGTCTATCTGTCTCTCTAATTGAAATATTTCTGCTCTGCTCCATATCAAAAAGATCACAAGGCAATTTACAAATAACATTAAAACAACAGTTTAAACAATTTGAAACAATAAAAATAAGTTAAATTAGCTTAAATTTATTACACATAATAATGAGTAAAAACAGATTTTAAGTATTTTAATTTTAAAAAAAGAAACTATGAACATTCGTTTCCAGGGCTAGCTATGTTGGCCATATAGCGAAGTACAATCCAAAATCCACAAAACAGTGACACCTTCTTAACAAAGGGGGATGTGATCTCACAGAGAACTAAGACATCTTGAATCTCAGAGGAAGTACCTTTGTGTATTGCTAAAGCAGTTCAAATTTTATCTGCTCAACTCTGAAATGTTTTGTTCCCACTACCACGTAATAAGAAGGAAGAGGGGTCTGCCTGCATAGATCTCTCTTCACACCATTTCAGGACAGAACAACACAACAACATCTTGGCAAAATGAGGACTGTTACTAACTTGCTCATTTTTAAAAAACTTCTCCTGTATGATTTTTAACATCTTTGCTAATGAAGAAGCCAGTGGAGCTTTGAATTTTGTGCATCTTCGTTGGCCAAATAAAGGTACCACTGATTTGTGGATTTTAGATATTATTGTACTACTGTATGGACATTCATATTTGAGATGAATAATTGAAGCCCAAAGGCCTTTTACTTGGCACCAAAATGAAATGATTGCTGATGCCAACCAAGCCTCCTAAAAGTGAGAGTTCCACAATTGGGGTGCCACAGCTGATAAGTCCCTGTTGCATGTTCCAACACTGTGTATTACTGACCTCACTGTTGGGTCACAGAGGAACCACACGCACACACCCCATCACACCTGAGTCATCAGGCAGAGACATAAAGGGAGATGTGTTCTCTCAAGTATCAAGGTCCCAAATTGTTGTAGACCAACCATATCTGAAGGGCAGTTGTTACCCATTCCTGAATTGGAGTACAACACTTCCCCACATGCTACCAGGTCCAACATTTTAAAAAAATAAACCCACAGATTTTCAAGATGTTTCACAAAGCTGAAATACAAATGGTAGTATCTCTGACACCTAAATATTACATGAACAAAATGCAACAGCAACATTGCTTTGTTACTTAGAACAAATTTATAAATGGCTGATTTTCTGATGCTTCATATGTCATGCATTTCTTTTGCCTCCTAAGCATTTATCTTGGTTTTTAACATTTTACATTTTCTACTGGTCATTTATCTTACTTTTTATAGCATGAAGCTGCCTATCTAGGAATAGCATAAGCCAAATATAAGGGAAAAGGCTTCTTTCCACAAAGGTTTAGTCACGTAATTTTTGTGCTTTTCTTTAAAGTTACCAGCTATTAAAAGTTTAGTTCCAACCTATTCTATTTCTCACCTTATAAAGCAAACCATTGTTGCTATACATAATACATGGTGTTCAGTTCTTGATAAGGCAAAGATAAACTGGAAAATACAGTCCAAAGCAGATATATAATTTAAAAAAGAAAAAGAAAACAGTGGTTTTATTTAAATTATGGTGGAACAGTCTCTATCATGATAAAGTTTTGCAATTATATTTATCAGATATAGGCTACCCAAAATAGAAGTGTAATGACATTTTTATCTAACTTCATTCATTCATATACTTCAACACCCTAGCAAATGGAAACTATTTAAAAGCTATTAATGCAGGCCTTCCTGGGAAAGGAAAATATGTAAATTATGTGCTTGCCAATTTCTCCATGGAAATTGTTCTTAACACTAATTCAGCTTAATTGGGGGGTTTGTTTTTGAGTCTAACAAGTTATTAATCCTGCTATTTATACTTATATCCTGCTCCTCCCTTAGACGTTCAGTTGCAGCTCTATCTGCATCATTGTAGACTTAAGAAAATCATAATTCCTGAGCTAATTACAAATCAAACCCAACTTTTATGAAATTACATACCCTCCAACATTTCACAGATGAAAACTGGGACACATGTGGCCAAACAATACCGGAGTGTGGCGAGGACAGAAATTGTTATTAATGAGGACGAATCTACAAGCCTGAAAATGCTGCCACAGTTTGCTTTTTTTCCAGAGCCTAGTAGACAAGATTCTGCCCGCACCTCTCCCCTTTCCTCTGCATTGAATGCAAAATACTTTTGCACTTTAAACTCAGTTGACAGTGACTGAAATAAACTGAGAAAAGAGGGGAAATTGGAAGAGGAGAGAGAAAGTGGGACATTTTAAAAACAGCTGAAAAAGTGAGACAATAGAAGATTACTCAGAACTGTCTTTGCCAAACCAGGACCATTTGGTGGGTATGAAACTAGAGCTTTCATAAACAGCTCGCCTCAGTCACCTTATAATCATAACCTCCCTCTTCTCTTTCTTGTTGAAAGCTGATTTCAGCAGTATTGAGGAAAGTGCTCCTGTTCCTACTGTTCTGACAGACTGCAAAGTGATTGGCCTAGTCCTACTTATTTTGTGTGTGCCCTGAGCTGAAATTGCCATTGGGGAGAAACAGAAGGTTGTTGTTGTCTGCTTAGTGTTGTTATTTTTTAAAAAAGTTAATAAAATTAAATTGTTCAATGCAAAACGTACTGCTAAGTGTTATAAAGAAGGGAAAGTGCTATCCTTGTGCAGATCCATGTAAACACCAAGGACTATCACACGAGCCTTGGTCCCACCACAATCACATTATTAAAATAAATCAAAAACATACTGGTGGGGGCACTTACTCATATGACTGTCCAACACTGGAACACCCACTCCAGGAAGTTACCACATTTGAGGAAAAATAATATAGCAGCATTTTGGGATCTTATTGATGGATGCTTCCTGTCAATGTAAAGGGGTGCTCTAAGAGCAATGGAGAAACAAAATGGCTATGAAGTCGTGCGATGAATACAGGCAGCCATCCATATCCATGTATCCTTTATCCATGAATTCAACCATGTACAGGTTGAAAAGATTCCAAAAATATACAAATTCCCAAAAGCAAACCTCGATTTTTCTATTTGGCATAAGAGACACCATTTCACTATGCTGTTGTATATAAGAAGCCCTGAGTATCCACTGATTTTGGTATCCATGGGGATGTCCTGGAACCAAATCCCAGTGGATAGCAAGGGACCACTGTATTGTCAAAGGTGATTTGGTAGCTTTAGTAGCAGATTAAAAGGTGTGTTTGATAAAAGTCCCAAGTATCTTTGACTAAGGGGGAGCACAATGGACTGGCCAAGGAGCCTCACCTGAGCATGTCACTGAAGCTGGTTTTAAAACACAGCTGCCCCCTATCTGGGAGCCTCTAAGAAAGCAGATAATTTACAAGGCATCAAGTAGCTTTTCTCAACCCTGTAGCAACTCCCAGCAAAACACATGTAGCAAGCAGTGGCTCTGCTTCCCCCTCTCTTGTAGCGGAGTAGTAGTTGGTCACCTCAGTTCTGTTTGCACATCTCAGGCTTGGAACTCTGGAGAAGTAAAAGGTATGAATTTTGCTGACTTTAAAGAAAGGCCAAAAGTTGACACCATATGATGTCACTATCCTGAAGAATGTATCATTGAATACTAAAGTTAGGGTGGTTGGATTCCCCATTTATAAGTATGGTCATGAAAACTGGACTGTGAAGAAAGCTGAGAGGAAGAAAATCAGCTCATCTGAAATGTTAAAGAAGACTTCTAAAAAGACAAATAAATGGGCCACAGAGCAAATCAGGCCTGAACTCTCCACAGAAGCTAAGATGACTAAGCTGAGGCTATCATGCTTTGACCCGTATCATGAAAAGACATGACTCACTAGAAAAGAAAATAATGCTTGGTAAAGTGGAGGGAAGTAGGAAAAGAGGAAGACTACATTCCAGATGAACAGACTCATTGGAGAAGCCTCAGGCCTGGGTCTGCACGACCTGAACAGGGCTATTGATGATACAGGGACTTGGAGGTCTTTCATTCACAGAGTACCATAAGTCCAAGTTGACTTGAAGGCAGTTAACAACTACAACCAACCCTGGAGTATATCTTGATCTAGTGCAGAAAAAGGTTAGCCATAAACAATGGTTGTCCATGGTGGAATGAGGGTCTACCTTCCCAGCTATATTGAAGTAAAATAGACAAGTGTATAAGGCCAATGGGATTTGCTTATTCAGCAAAGCCAGATTTTATTTATTTGGTAACTAGTTTTACAGCAAGGCATGTAAGATTCCATCCTTAGCTACTGGGATAGAAGGGAGAGATGTGAAGTTTGTTTCTTCATCATGGCAGCAAATTGTAGGAAAAGTAAGAGACCAAAAGAGCAACTGGTGAACACCTGGAGACACCATTATGGTGAAACAGGATGAAGAAAAAAACTGGTCAAAGCCTTTTTTTTTCTTTATTATCTTTAGTTAGATTTACATTGAACTCTCAGTGAACTCAAGGCAACATATATGGCTACCCACCTCCCCAGGTTATCTGGGATGATGAACCCAAACTCCTGGACTCAGTGGAGATAACTCCCTCAACAGTTAATTTGTGTGGCCAGATAAGGACAGAAGCACACACTTCATCCAGCTCCAGGAATGGCCCGGATGACCTGTAATGAGGCAACTCCTGTCTTCCTTAGCTCCCATGTGCATGCAAAGCAATCACCCCTTGTTATCAGGCATAGCAAGTGGTCCCAGTTTACCCTATGTGTGTGCCTATTTCTTATAGGGACCCAATTCCAAATTACACTGAAAATACAAGCTGGAGGAAAGTGAGGATTTCCTTCATAATAAGACAATGAAACTTATTGATCAAACACAGGTGCTGTATTTTGGGGAGATGTTTGTAACTGATATGTTTACAACTAAAAAAAAGAGGATGGCTTAAAATTATTTATTTCAGAAATGTAAATTTATAAAAACTCATTGGACTAAATTGTGATGGGTATCATGCAGCCCTCCAGAGCTATTGCACTGCAATGCCTAGCATTCCTTACCACTTTCTGCTATCTTCAGCTGTTGGGACAAGAGGACCAAATAATTATGATGGCTGGACTAAACTGATATACACTGAATGCAAAAATGCTCTTAAAATCACCTATCGCCTGTGTGTGCACACTGATCTTCTTCTAAGAAAAAAAATCAGAGTACCAAGAACTGGAAAGAATTCTCTCAGTGTGTATGCATGTGTGAGGCCACTGCTTATAATTCTCATCATCCTGTAATTTCTTGGGGAAAGCTGAGAAACCAAACAGGCCAGCTGCTCTCTCTGACACAAGCAGAGAGATTATATCAAGTCAGAGGAACTAGGAATAAATTAGACTGGCTAAAACCAGATTCTCATATTTCATATACCAGATTAACTACTTTGGCTTCACTAGTTTGCACCAGAGTAAAACAGCAAGATCAGAATCAGACACTCAGTTTTCATAACACAGTCTGAAACATTAATAGTCTTGTGAAGAAATGCTGTTTAAAAATGCACAGATACCATATGCCAATCCACAACAGCATGAATAAACTGAATTATGTAGGCATCCAACATTCACATCAGCATTAGTCAGTTTGTATTTCAAGCCTCCAAATGTGTTAGCATAGTTGATGAAGGAGATGATGAAGAAGAAAGGACCTGTTTGTATTTCCTTATTCAGAAGTCAGCAGTTTTTATGCATATACAATATATATATATATATATATATATATATATATATATACACACACACACACACACACACACACACACACACACACACACACTCATTCATTCACAAGTGACTCAAATGCAATCAGGTAGCATAGTGTGCAATTTCAAATTCAAGTTACAATTTTCCTCCCTTGCATTCAGGCTATCGATTCCCCTGTTTTTTTCGGATGAAAATCATTAAGAATAAATGAAAGTTATAAGAAAAGGTGAAACTGGGTAATATCATGGTTCTTTAAAAGAAAATGGGATCTGTTATTACACTCCCTTAACATTTTTTACCCGTGGCATCATTAAGGAACAAAAAGAAGTTTTTGTTTGTGAAGGGTTGAAAATGCAGCCAAGGAAAGAGAAAACTATGGAGGAGATATCTTTGGGAAGGGAGCAAAAGGCCATCTTCCAGCCTTTTTAATCCTGGGTGTAAAAACCTGTCTAAGGAAAGCAGTTAAAGAGCTGGAGGAAGTTAGAATGTGTTGCAACTGTGTACAGCTCCTGTATAGGAGCTCCTAAACATAGTACTGGACATGTGAGGAACAGTCTCCCTTCCTGAGCTGGCTGAGTGGTGGTGTTTGAGTCCCCTCAGCTTGTTGTACTGGGGGACTTCAACATCCATGCGGGAACTGCTCTGTCAGGCGCAGCTCAGGACTTCATGTCTGCCATGAAGTCTCAAGCAATATCTGTGCTTTCTGTATGTCACTGGGACCTCTCTGCATACGTTCAGAGGCGTTTTTCCTCCATGTCTTCTGACTACTAGAACGAATGTTTGGAAACTTGTTGGGCTATTCAAAATATGTAACTGTAAATTAGGCACTCATGACTGTTTCATATTCACAGTCCCTACATAGCCCCTAATTTAAAGGATACATGGGGAGTATGAAAGTTCCCCAATCCCTATTTACAGGGCAGCAGCCACTGCAATCAACAGAGGTCTTTTCTGATCGATCGTGAAGCAGCTGGCTGAAGTTTCCAAACACTCCTTGCCCAAGTGATTACCAGGGCAAGGGGAAATTGCAACAGGGACTGCTGACAGGAGGATGTGGAAATGTCAGTTAACTGATAGGAAAACAGACTCACCTCAAACAGAACAGCTGTGGCCCAGTAAGTGAGGACTGGGTCAGGTCAGGATTCACTACATAGTTCTGTAACTATGCACTTATCCATTTGTATTTCCTCAACAGGATACTAGCCAATATTTTGCTACCAAGCCCAGACATGATTTACAGAGCCCTGGAGATTGATGAAATATAACCATAGATTTAGTATGCATTATTTCATTTGGCTTATATTTGATTTAAATAGCCTACTCTCCTTTTTCCCATTCTGCCCCTTTCTGCATATGCTGCTTTATACAGTACTTGTACAGAAAAGCTAAAATCTAACCAACATGTCAATGAAGCAGGGGAGAATTCATTTACTGCCCAAATAAACTTCTTTACAGCTGAAACAGCTGACTCCTGAAAATCTGACAACCAAGGTTTTTTCTCTACATTTTTACTGAGTTTTCCTTCTTTCTTCATCAGCCAGCACCAGCACCTTATCACCATGGCACAGTTACCAAAAAAAACCTCTTAAAGATCACAGAACATAAAGAAAATGGCATTGCTATAGTGGTTCTAAAAATATATCTTTAGGTCTATCAATATAATTAGAAGGCCAAAAAAGAGAAAGTGGGAGGGAGACAAAGTAAAAGCCACAAATTCCCTGCTTGACTACCACAAACTTTTGATTTTCAGTGTACGACCTGGAAATTTAATGAAGGAAGCTTTGCATTTAGAAGTTTAATTATGAACTCAGTTAAGTGGATTATAATGAAAGATATCTCTAGCAAGGGAGACCAAACAGATGCATTATGAATACATTAAGGAAAACACCAGAGAACCAAGTTTCCATCAGCAAAAAGGATTTTAATTAAAAGAATCATAGAATGCAACTCTTCTGTGAAGTGATATTACTCTTATACTCTGTTCATCATTAGGTACTATGAGCACAAGGCAAGGAAACTACTCCCAAGTTTGGATAATAATTTCTAACACCTTTCTTCATGGCCTAGAATATGAACAGGTCATTCAAAAAGGAGATGCAAGTGAAAGCAAGCTTTTTTCATCTGTATGCAAATAGACAGCATTATACATCTGTCCAAATGCCTGAAAGGCTTCTGTAATAAAGCTATACTCAGAAGATGGATATGGATTCCTTATTCTACAGAAAACTGACAGATAGCATGCAATGGAAAATGCTGAGGAGTCATGAAGATCAGACAAGCAGATCTCATAAATAACTTCTCCTCAAATGGTTCAACTTCAGAGTGAACAAAGTGATATATAAAATCCATCTTTATTTTACAAACATTTTTTCTTAAACACATTTTATTATAGCAAGGATCTCATTTAAAAAATCTTGATTCAGTCAAGTGAAGTCCATTACATATTTACATCGCCCACATTTTTAAACAATGGATTAAAACCAATTAGCAGGCACAACAAGTACAGATCTACTGGAATTCTGACTTGCCATTTAGCAATTAATTCAATGGATGCAGCAACTGGATTTAGGCCATTGTTGCCATTGGTTCTTAGCTAGACTATTGTCATGCACACTAGCTTCCTTTAAAGATGGTTTAGAAGCTTCACTTGGTGAAGAATACAGATGTCCAGCTGCTTGCATCCTCACAGAGTATCTTACCATGATCTGATGACTGTAGGATTATGTGAGTGTTAACCATGAAAATAAAATTTCCTAATTCTAGACCCACAGAAATTTCTGAACAGTCTCCAAAAAAACACCACAAAGAGTATGATACAGTAACCCAAATGAGAAGTAATCAAGACATGCATTAACATGGCCAGATCTGACATGGTTCAGACAATGCACAAGCTGTAACTGCAAATGTGCTCCTGGTCAAGGCCTGAGCTGCCTGACTTACAGGTGAGTACAAGAGTACACCCAAACTACAAACCTGAAATTTAAGCGGTAGCATAACCATATCCAGCTCAGGTTGAATGCCTTTTCCCTGCTCTACCTTTTGATTCATGAAAAGCACCTTTGTCTTGTCTGCTTCTGTTTGCTCACTCTCACCAAGTCCCTAACAGTCTGCAGACACTGGAGTTTGATGGAAAGGGTTGGGTGTCTCACCAAGTTGGTTTATAAAAGTCTAGATAACTTCTTCCTGCCACTTCATGTTGATGCTGAATAGCATGGGGGAGAGAAATCAAAAAGAAATCTCACCCCCAACACCACATTCTGGTCTCTTGCCTCCAGGAAAGAACAGAGCCACTGTGGAAGAGTGCCTCCAAGATCCATTGCAGACAGGAGAAAGTCAAGGCTGAAGGTATAAAAAGCTGTTGAAAGGTCCAACAGAACCAAAAGGGACACACTTCCCTTCTCTAGTCCCCTGAACAGTTAATCCACCAAGGCAACCAAAGCATCACAATCACATAATAAAGTCTCAAGCCAGACTCAAATGAATCTAGATAATTCACTTCATCCAGGAACCCTTGGAGCTTGACAGCTATCACAAACTCCTGAATCTTGCCCAAAAATAGTTTATTGGAGACTAGAGGGGAGAATTCAGTGTAGTGAAGGTTCAAGCAGGATCCCCCCCCCCCCATAATAGCCTCATCACAACCCCTCTTAGACAGGTTAGAGCCCACCCTTTCTGTAGCAAAGTATTCATCACTGTGCTTACACACATCCAGTTCTTCTCTGGCTGCTTTTATAAGCCAGGAACAGCATGCATCTGACATCCATGTGCCAGCTGTTACTTCTCCAGGGATCCTGTCCACATACTCACGTTGCACAAATTCAAGCATATGACTATATAAACTGCAGCATCTAAGCCAGAGTGGATCTGAGCAGTTGTGAGACAGTCATACTGAGTAAAACTTGCTGTTGGCTACTGTAAAAACTGTTACTGTAGTTCAGGGTTGTTGTTTTTTAATTAACCAGACAACAGTGGTGTTGCCCTGGAACATTCAGTGCCAGTTCCAAGCACCATCAGCAATATTTTATTCTCACCCAGGGATTTTTTTATTTATATATATATAAATAAATATATATAAAAATCCAGGATATATTGCAGGAAATAAGCATGTGCTTATATTATTCAGTCCTTACAATTTATCCTGGGTTCTTGGACCATTCCTCCTCCTACTCATACCTGGATTTGGCGGGGGGAGGGGGGAGTGAAACAAATGTTCCTTACTGTATTTAAAATTATTAGAACACTATACCATCAAAAAAAGAGGAGGAGGAGGCGGCGGCAGCGGCATGCTGACATGAGTCTTACAACATAGACAGCCAATAGTGAGCAAATGGGCTGAAAATACCTGAATGATGTTTGGATAGAATTGCCTACATTGACATGAGATGTGACTGAGGATTAGCCAAAATGTCATACATATTCCTTCAGCTTTCCCTAGCCCCCACTCCCACCACAGCCGGGTTCTACAGGGACTGGAGGCTCCAAGTGGATGTAAACATATTTTATTTACTACCCTAGAGTTGCCTCCAACTCATGGGGACCTTATGAATGAGACATCTTCAAACCCCCCTATCCTCCACTGCTCTGCTCCATTCCTGTACATTCATGCCCTTGACCGCCTGACTGAGTTTATCCATCTGGTATGTGGTCTCCCTCTTTTTCCACCTTTCTAAGCATTAACTTTGTTTCAAATGAGTCATGCCTTACCATGATTTGCCAAAATATGACAGCCTCAGTTTTGTCATCTTATCTTCCAGGGGGATTCCTGGATTGATTTGTTCAAGGTCCCGTTTGTTTGTCTTTCTGTCTGTCTACAGTATCCTCAGCACTCTTCCCCAGCACCACATTTCAAATGAGATTATTCTTTTCCTATACGTTTTCTTCACTGTCCAGCTCTCACACCCATACACAGTTATGAGGAGTACTATGGGTTGGACAATTCTGACCTTAGTGCTCAGTTGTATGTCTTTACTCTTTAGGATATTCTCTAGCTCTTTCATAGCTGTCCTTCCCATTCCTAGTCTTCTTCTTATTTTGGAATTCCTTAGTGCACTCCATTAGCCATTGTATGCTTTACAATGTAGTTCCTAGTGCTTCTACCTTTCCTGAACTCCACTTGGGCTTCTAGGATTTCTCCCTCCATATTTCACACCAGGACGATTGGCATCTGTGCTGCAGAATTTTGAGCATGGTTTTGTTTTCATGGGAGATTAATGCTATGGTCTTGTAATTGCTGCAGGCTTTTATGTTTACCTTTTTGTGGATTATGATGTATATGTTGATCATTTCCAGTCTGTTGGTCACCATTTTGTTTTCCATATTTGTTCACACATGTAAGTTAGCACTAGAGTTGCTTCTGTCTGTGTGTATTGTAGCAATTCAATTGGAGTATTGTATAGTTGGCCCTTCTTATACACGGATTTTTTATACACGGATTCAAGCATCCACAGTTTGAAAATGGTCAAAAAGAGTATAAATTTCAAATATCAAACCTTGATTTTCTATTTTTATAACAGACATCATTTTGCTATGTTATTATATTTAATGGGACTTGAGCATCCACGGATTTTGTTATACACAGGGGATCTTGGAACCAAACCCCAGCGTATAACAAGGGTCCACTGTATGTTACTGGTGATTTGTTTTTACCAGTTTCTCATATCGCAGCTTCTACTTCACTTTGCAATGCACCACCAACCAGTAAAAAGTGACACTTTCTGCTGTGAGAGCTCTTATCTCTTTGCAGGAGCCTGGAAGAGTCCTTAATCTGCAAATACATTCTTCACAGCAAGCTGTCTTGTGAATTGCATTCTGTTATTGTAAGACAGAACAGAGGTCCCCTGATCACTTGAGAAAACTCCACCAGGTGACTTCTTGCAGACACAATAGTGGCTAAAAAGTAAGATTTCTTCATTTCACCACTGCCATGGAGGCAGCTTTCTGATGAGTCCTTACCTTTATTCAGCCAGCCCTGTTCCAAGTTTTCTGCCCTAATACTCTGATCCCCACCCCACTCATTTCATCACTGCCAACTTCCTAGTATTCTACGGGATTTGCTTAGCTCCATTACATGGGAAGGGAATCATGTTTATTGCCTTGGCCAGCTCTCTGTTCCACAGGACAACCAGGGCTTCAACAGGATCACCTTTCATGGCACAGGAAATTCAGTAAGAGCCATCAGGAATCCATCTAGATCCATAAGCTTCCTGGGATGGATCATTTTAATTTCCTAGCCACACCTGCAGAGGTTCTGTGTCCTGGTGAAGCTAAATCCCAGCACATAGTGATAGGCTCATGACAGAAAGTTCTTCAACACCCAGATCATCATCATCCTACCCAGCAGAGAAAAAATGTAGCCTTCAGCATGGGTAGAGCCAGACACCACACTGGACAAATCTATAAAGTTACTCCCAGCAGAGCAGCCTCAGCATGGATGGTGAAGTCCCCCAATATAACAAACTGGGGAGGTGTCAACATCCCTGCAGATACCACCTACATCAGCTCAGGAAGAGAGACGGTTGAGCAATGAAGTGGGTTGTACACCAAAAGAATCTTATAGTGTCCCACTTTCACAGACAGGCATACTAAAGGCACTCATTGGGGTGTATTGTTTGTATACAACAACACGTTGAAGCTACCACATTGAGTTTACTTTCAAGCCCACATAGCCCATTTTTGCTATACATTTGCTGTCTTCCATAGGCTTCATATATTGTTTAAGTAGCATCAAAGTAAAACCCTAGCACATAACACTGACCTCCTTCTTACCAAGATTTCCAGCTTACTATGCTGCAGATTCTCCAAAGAAAACTTTTGCAGTACCATACCCTAGCAAGGACAATTATCTCTTCAGTCTGTAGGAGACCAGAGTTCACGTTCTATCATCACTGGTCCTATCATTTTTGACCTTCCCTGCTGTCACTCCCATTATAGTTCAATTAAGAGAGGAGCCCTGCAGTGGCTTGATGAGCATCTGCTGGCAATACCTGGCAATAATTCAATAAGAACGCACCATAGGAAGAAATAATGAGAAGTCAACTCAGTTGTTCCTTTTCCCCTTGAGAATGCAGAGCAGCTTGGCTTATGGGAAAGAGCATGACCTACAGAACATTATACACCCATTGCACATTTCAGATTTTTAAGCATGTCATTATTATCCCAGAACAAGAATATATTTGTTTATTCTTCATGTACACAAAGTCAAGACATTTCCTAAAATCTTCTTTGTCTTCTTCTTCTTCTTCTTCTTTCTATTAGAAGATTTTCACACAGCTGCACTTCCTAAACAATCCAGCCATGTTTTACTAGTGCTTACCCCACAGTAAGTGCTGGTCTGAAAATCTCCTTAGTTTAGATTTTGGGTGTAAATATTGTTGGTATAAATGCTTTATAATGAGTAAAAATGTCATTCCTCAGTGTTTTATAAATACAGTTGCACTAACCTAGGAAGATGAAGAACTTTCTTGGACTGACATCCTAACTTTGCATATTGCACATGTGAAGAGAGCATAAAGCAAAGACCCAGCTGCTCGCATTTAAGAAATAATGATCTAAAACCAAGAAACCAAAGGAAGACTATAAAATTTAAAGTAACAGTTTATATATATTATAAATATGTAATATTACAAAGGGATTTTTTTTAAAAAGCATCATCTTTTTTTTAAAGAAAGTATTAAAATACATTTAAACCATGATTAAAAATATGCAAAATACAAAAAGAAGCAAACTGCTTTGAACACTACTCTGCCATGTAATTAAAAAGCTAGTTGGGATAGGTTGTTTGGTCTCAACTAGAGACGATTGATTGAATGACTGGTAACATCTTAACCAATGTTTATGTAAGTCCCATTAATTCTATGAGACAATTCTGGATACATATGTGACAGCCTTACATGCCCACACTTCAAGCACAGACATTGAGTGTATTGAGGCCAACTATGCAATGTCAGAGCAAAACTAGTGGTGCATTCCTGACCATTAAGGGTGCTTACGAGAAGGACACATTATAATTCAATCTTTAGAGCCATTCAGAAAAATTCAGAAATGGGCAAAAGGGACAAGAATTCAGGGAGGGTTTGCCTAGCAGTTTTCCCAGCAGAAAAAGGAAAGCTGTCTGATTCTTGGTAATAGCATCATATTGCATGGTTCTAGCCATTTGTGTGTGTGTGTATTTATTGTGAGAAGGTGTGGTATAGTGGTTTGAGTGTTGGACTATGGCTCTGGAGACCAGGGTTTGATTCCCAGATCAGCTATGAAACCCACTGGGTGATATTTGGAAAGTCACATGCTCTCAGCCTCAAGGCGAGGCAATGACAAACCTCTTTTGTACAAATCTTGCCAAGAATACCCCATGATATACTCACCTTAGGGTTGGCATCAGTCAGAAACTACTTGAAGGGACACAAACACATAGTTATTTCCCTCACTCATTTCTTGAAAGCCTTCCATGACCATGTAGCCTCCTAAAGGTCCAGAGTTTGATGCTAACACACACTTGACCTCTGCTTCTCCAGCTCCACCAACCACTGTTGTGAGGTATCTTGATCACTCACTAAAAATCCACTTTGGCTCTATTTTGTGCTCCTGCGCTTAGAACTACCTCCAAGAAGAACTCTGAAATAAATGAGAGAAACAATGCAATAGGAAGGTGTCAGAGAGGGCAACAGAGAATTGTCCCTCTCTGATTTCTTTGTGAACCAGCATGGTGTAGTGGAACAATAACTGAGGAAGGTCAAGGAAGAAAGTGCAAAGTCTGACTTGCTGCTGAACATAAGGAAAATAAAAATAATGACCACGGAGGACCTACATAAATTTAAATTAGACAATAAGGAAATTGAAATAGTTAAGGATTTCTTGTACCTTGGATCTAACATCACTCAGAACAGAGACTGCAGTCAAGAAATATGAAGACTAGGAATGGGAAAGGCAGTCATGAAAGAACTAGACAAGTTCCTAAAGAGTAAAGCTATACAACTGAGTACTAAAGTTAGAAGCGTCCAACCCATTGTATTCCCCATTACCATGTATGGATGCAAGAGATGGACAGTGAAAAAAAAGGATTAATAGAAAATCAACCCATTTGAGATTTGGTGCTGGAGAAGAGTGCTGAGGATACCACGGGCAGCCAAAAAGACAAAACAAATGGTTCCTAGAACAGACCAAGCCTGAAGTACCCCCAGAAGCCAAAATGATCAAATCGAGGCTATTGTACTTTGGCCACATCATGAGAAGGCATGACTCATTAGAAAAGGCAACAATGCTGGGAAAGTTTTAGGACAGGAAGACTGCAAACCAGATGACTAGATTCAATTAGGGAAGTCACAGGCATGAGTCTGCAAAACAAGCACAGTACTAGAAGACAGGGAATCTTGGAGATGTTTCATCCACAGGGTCGTCATGAGTCCAGATTGACTTGAGGGCAGTTAACAACAATGATAATATAGTGGTTTAGGTATTGGACAAGGACTCTGGAGATCAGGATTTGAATCCCTGCTCAGCCATGGAAACCTGCTGGGTTATCTTCAACAAGTCACACACTCTCAGTCTCAGAGGAATGCAAAAGCAAACCCTTGCAGCAACTCTGACCAAATCTTGCCAAGAAAGTCTTATGATAGGTTTGCCATACATTGGAAAGGCACCCAACAAAAATATCTTCTATGTTTCTCTTCCAAGCTCATTTTGCCATAAACCTTTCTTCCTTCAAGCTGTGCTGTAACTAAATCAATATGTGATTAGAAATAAATGAATTACTTTTACCCATAATTTAGCTCTCTCTCCATTTTCTGCATGTCCACTATTGTATCCTATGTGTTAGAATTTAGATTTTAAGCATATGTGGGTAGAAACCTATCACCTCATATTTGCACATATTGCTGCCAAATACACTGATGATTATTGTTTTTTAAAATATAAAAAATATAAATATGGTGGCGCAGTGGTTAAATGCCTGTACTGCAGCCATTCACTCAAAACCACAAGGTTGCGAGTTCAAGACCAGCAAAAGGGCCCAAGCTCGACTCAGGCTTGCATCCTTCCGAGGTCGCTAAAATGAGTACCCAGACTGTTGGGGGCAAATTAGCTTACTTGCTAATTAACTTACTTGTTGTTTACTGCTATGATCTTTGGAATAGCGGTATATAAATAAAACAAATTATTATTATTAAAACAAATTATATATATAGTTGTGGAAGTAAATCATCATCACCACCACCATCACTGACAAAGTGGAACATCCTACTCCTCATCATTACTATCCATCAAGCAGAGATCAAAAACACTGATGTTTATCACACTATACTCTTAAAGTGCTACTATTCCACTTTGACTCCTCTAGCTGCCTCCTGTTGCATTCTGGGATTTGCAGTTTTAAGGAGGAGTATTCAGAATTCTCAGGCAGAGAATTCTAAATACCCCTCCTTAAAACTGCCAATCCCAGAATGCAACAGGAGGCAGCTAGAGGAGTCAAAGTGGAATAGTAGCACTTTAAGAGTATAGTGTGATAAACATCACTGTAATTGTTGTTATGTGCCCTCAGGTTGTTTCCAACTTATGGTGACCCTAAGGCAATCCTATGATTTGGCAATGTCTGTTCAGTAGGAGTTTGCTATTTTCTTCCTCTTAGGCTGAGAGAGAGTGATTTGCCCAAGGTGGTGGTGGTTTTGTATTTTGAAGTTGCTTCTGGTGACCCTAAAGTGACCCTATCATAGGGTTTTCTTGGCAAATTTCTTCAGAAGGGATTTATCATTGCCATCCACTGAAGCTGAGAGAGTGTAACTTGCCCAAGAACACCCAGTGGGTTTCCATGCCCAGGCGGGAATTTCAACCCTAACCGCCAGAATCCTACTCCAAAACTCAAACCATTAAACCATGGCAGCTCATAATTACTGTATATACTCATATATAATATAAGTCTCCAGGACCAGATGAATTACATCCAAGAGTATTAAAAGAACTGGCAAACGTAATATCAGAGCCATTGGCAATAATCTTTGAGAACTCCTGGAGAACAGGAGAAGTCCCAGCAGACTGGAGGAGGGCAAACATTGTCCCCATCTTCAAAAAGGGGAAAAAAGAGGATCCCAACAATTATCGTCCAGTTAGTCTGACATCTATACCAGGAAAGATTCTAGAGCAGATCATTAAACAGAGAATCTGTGAACATCTAGAAGGCAATGCCTTAATCACAAAAAGACAACACAGGTTTCAGAGAAAGAAGTCATGCCAGACAAACCTAATCTCTTTCTTTGATAAAATTACCAGCTTGGTAGATGAAGGGAATGCTGTGGATATAGTATATCTTGATTTCAGTAAGGCCTTTGACAAAGTTCCCCATGACATTCTTGCAAACAAGCTTGTAAAATGTGGGCTAGACAAGGCAACTGTTACATGGATTTGTAATTGGTTGACTGGCCGAACCCAAAAGGTGCTCAACAATGGCTCCTTTTCATCCTGGAGAGAAGTGACCAGTGGGGTCCCACAGGGCTCTGTCCTGGGCCCAGTGCTATTCAACATCTTTATCAATGACTTGGATGACAGAATTGGGGACATGCTCAACAAATTTGCAGATGACACCAAATTAGGAGGAGGAGCTAATAGCCCAGAGGACAGGATCAAAATTCAAAATGACTTGAATAGACTAGAAAGCTGGGCCAAAGCTAACAAAATGAAATTCAACACAGAGAAATGTAAGGTACTGCACTGAGGGCAGAAAAATGAAATGCACAGATATAGCATGGGCGACACCTGGCTGAATGAAACTAAATGTGAAAGGGATCTGGGGGTATAAGTAGACTGCAAGTTGAACATGAGTCAACAGTGCGACGCAGCAGCTAAAAAGGCCAATGCAATTTTAGGCTGCATCAAAAAAATTATAGTGTCTAGATCAAGAGAAGCAATAGTGCCACTATATTCTGCTCTGGTCAGGCCCTACCTGGAATATTGTGTCCAGTTCTGGGCACCACAATTTAAAAAGGATGTGGAGAAACTGGAGTATGTCCAAAGGCAGATGACCAAAATGGTGAAGGGTCTGGAAACCCTGCCCTATGAGGAACGACTTAGGGAGCTGGAGAAGAGAAGGTTAAGAGGTGATATGATAGCCCTGTTGAAATATTTGAAGGGATATCATATTGACGAGGGAGCAAGCTTGCTGCTCCAGAGACTAGCACCCGGAACAATGGGTGCAAGCTACAGCCAAAGAGATTCCAGGAGCCCTGGTGGCGCAATGAGTCCTGGTGGTGCAGTGGTTAAATGCCTGTACTGTAGCCACTCACTCAAAACCATAAGGTTGCGAGTTCAAGACCAGCAAAAGGGCCCAAGCTCGACTCAGGCTTGCATCCTTATGAGGTCGCTAAAATGAGTATCCAGATTGTTGGGGGCAAATTAGCTTACAGTTGTAAACTGCTTAGGCGGTATGAAGCGGTATATAAATGAAGCTTGTTTGTTTGTTTGATTCCACCTCAACATTAGGAAGAACTTCCTGACAGTAAGAGCTGTCCGACAGTAGAACACACTCCCTCGGAGTGTAGTGGAATCTCCCTCCTTGGAGGTCTTTAAACAGAGGCTGGGTGGCCATCTGTCGGGGATGCTTTGAATGAGATTTCCTGCATGGCAGGGGGTTGGACTGGATGGCCCTTGTGGTCTCTTCCAATTCTATTATTCTATGATTCTATGATAAGTTTAGGAATTTTAATCAAAAATTGACACAAAAACACTGAATCGACTTATTCACGGGTCAATGTAAGTACTGTACTTTAACTCTTCTTTTAAACGGAACCATCCCTTGATGAAAGGCAAGAGCGTAATCTGTCCAGAAAGCACTGATCCTCCTCTATTCTTTCATTTACCCAGCCTTTAGTGTGAGCACAGGTATGTTTGCTGGAATTTTGTAACTTATTTGGCATTGTTTTCCTTTAGATCTTTTGTTACATGCCCCTATGTTTTTCCCTTGACTTACCCACAGGTCATATCAAAATCCATAATTTTGGCCCCCAAACCTGTTCTCGACTTATACATGAGTTCGAATTATAGTCGAGTATATACAGTATTCACTCTAATTATTCCCACATAAAACAATGTCAGTCAACAAAACTAGAGCAAAACAGCAAGGTCAAAGTCTTTATTAGAACTAAACACAGTGTCACAAAATGTGCAGAATTCCTCAGTTGGTGCAAAAATCAGGAGGTGGAGGAAGAAATAGAAAAGTCAAACAATTAAGTGAGATGCTGTGTTATTTAGGTCTGCAGTTTAGATTGATCCTCAGTCTTCAGGGTGAAGACTAAAATGAACTAGTGACTTATATGTTGCAGGTAGAGAATTACATCTAAAATTCAGGAACAAAGTAACTATGTTCCTCTTCCACTTCTGAAAACAGAAGAGGCCAGTTGTATCTGAGATCAGAATCTGATGCTGCAGAGAATAAGCAACATGTGAAATGTTTAAAAAGTGGAAAATAGAACCTTTGGATCATACTTCACTTTAGAGGAACTTCAGCACATGAACACATGGCTCAGAAGAAAAGAAGTGAGCAATTATTTTTATGAACCAAGGGAGAAATGCCACCATTGCACTTAAAAATAAACCCTACTTCTAGCCTATATTATTGTTGGCATTTGACTTATGTGAAGATTTAGTTTGATCAGTTACTGTCTGATCATTCTATACACTGATAAACCTTTGGGATAGGGATGATTTATGCTTTCATAATTTAGTGATATGGTAAAAATATTAACTGGAGATGACATTCTAAATTCCACTCAAGCCATTTAGGATGGCAAGTACATTCTTTATTTCAGTTTAATTTAACCATATAACAATGTCCCAATCAATTTTATAATTACATTTTAATATTTATAAGAAACACTCATTATGGTTCTAAGGGACATTTTTATTTATTTTTTCCTTATTTAAATAGTCTATCATCACATCAAGTCATTTAGTTTCTAATTCCAATTTTAAGTCTTGTAATAAATAAATGCACTTCAGATGTAATACTGAACAATAACAGCATTGGTATTAGAACTAAGACCTGGACCACCTAGATTATAGATATATATATATATCTATATATATATATATAATTAATTGACCATGTGAGCTGCATGTATAACAGTCACAGGGTTATGCACAAGTACAAACAAAAATCAAGGCATAATTCCTGGTGACCTTGTTATCCTTTAAGAGAAAGATCTTGGACATCAAGGTCTTCTTTACTGGCCTACTTCTTTCTTACCTGTACCAAGAAATTGAATTCAAAAATCACAATAAACTATGGCTTATTGGGATGAAAACAAGCCAATTCATCTCTCCCCTCTTCTCATCTGGCCCAGCTGCAAGAAGACTGGAAGCTTCCATGTCCATTTTGAACTAACTGTTGTTCAATTTTATAAGTTGCTTCCAAACACTAAACTATGTGTATTCTTAACTATTTTCTGTTGTTGTTGCGTCTTCAAGCTGTTTCTGACTTATGGCAACCCTAACATGATCCTATTATAGGGTTTCTTTGGCAAGTTTCTTCAGAGGGAGTCTGCCATTGCTTCTCAGTGGATTTCCATGGCCAAGGTGGGATATGAACTGAGGTCTCCAGAGTCCTAGCCTGCTGTTCAAACCACTACACCACACTGCCTCCCATTCTTAACTATTCTCTATTTGAAACAAGCCAGGTTTGTAACCCATGGTTTTATGTCATTTTGTGTCAAACAATGCATGTTTAACACCACAGTCTTCTGGTTTCTGGTATAATGGTCAAAGGCCTGTTAATTAAAAGCACCTTAAGTCTTCCTTGTGATTATATCAGAGTAGAAGTGGGAGAGGACTGCACAAACTCAATGGCCATTCCCACCACCCCTGTGCTCATTCCCATCAAGATAAACTATGACTTATTATGATTATTCAGAAGTTGCTATACTATGGTGAACCTTTGTAAGAGATTCAGCTTCCTCACTTCCTACCATGCCTTTCTTGATTTCAGTCCATCTACTCCATGCATCCATCACAGGAAGCCCCATCTGGTTTACGTTTACCCATCTTCAGCTGTCCCACCAGGAGCTGCTTTGAATCTTAGCCATCTTCCCTATCTGCACAGAACCTGTACCTTTTGCTCTCCCTCATATCACCAACAACATACACTCTCCCTTATCCTCAGAGCCTTGGAGGTTTTCTTTGGTCTCTTCAACTCAGGAATCTGACTGAAAATATTCTGGTGGAATTCAGTGTCAGAATGTTCATGAGTATTCTGTGACACCTCACAAGTTCTGTTAAAAGACGACAGAGACTTTTCTACCACTTCCCAATAAAATGGGGAACATATTCATTTTTAAAGGGCATCCTACTACAAAAAATGTGTTTGCAGTCAGTGCAGAAAGAATGGTAGCAATCTTATACCATTTTTGTTCAAAGCATCAAAATAGTACAGAATCATAAGTTATTGAATGAGTTAGAGCGCTATTTGTTGTGTGATTTTTCTCCAATACATGAACCTCAAAGAGCATTTTACAAGCGGGCTGCAATTGCAATTCAGGGTTGAAAAGAGATTGATTCTTAAGAAATGGCAAATCTCCTGTGTCCCCCTTTTAAACTATGAGGATGTCGCCATGCCAGAAATTGCTTCACATGAGCACCTTATTTGTAAGATTAATGTCCAAACTGTGGATTTTCTCTTATAAACACACTGAAGCAGACATGCCCAAGCAGATAGCTGCAGAAAGAGATTTTACTTGCCAAGTGTTCTCCATGCTTCTCTCCTAACAGAAACCTTATGTTCTACTTTATGATCAAAGATTCAGCTTGTGCACACAAAATCATCAGATCAAGAAAGGAAAAAAAATTACATAAAAGATTTGCAGAGTGATCCAAGCACCTCTGAAACTCCAACTGTGGGGCATGCTCAGGATACTACTTCCAACCGGGCTTTGGTAGAAAGATCTGCAGATGGACCCAGTAAGGGCTGGAACAGGGCACCCTGAGAGCCTATTGTAAGGGCGCCCACAGATCAGGCTCTAAATTACACAGTTATGAAGCTGACTTCATTATTGTCCTTCCCACTGATGGTGGTGGGAAAAGAGCCTTGGTGCTCCAGTGTTTAAATTCCTGTACTGCAGCCACTTATTCACAAACCACAAGGTTGTGAGTTCAAACCCAGCCAGGGGCTCAGGGTCAGCTCAGCCTGGCATGCTTCCAAGGTCACTAAAATGAGTACCCAGCTTGTTGGGGTCAATTAGCTTACACATTGTAAACTGCTTAGGGAGTGCTTAAGTGCACTGATAAGAAGTATAGAAATGTACTTGCTATTGCTATTACTGTGAGAAGGAGAAAAGCAGCAACCAGAAGAAATTTAAAAATGTCTATAAATCTGATATGGAAACTATACCTCTCCTCTCAAATGCTCAGGATTTGTTTAGTCAGCTATTAACGTTGCTGTTTTCCTATGATGTAGACTTGAGTTAATTGATTGGATTCAAGTCAGACTCAAGTCACTTCAATGGCTCGACTTGGACTTGACTTGGCAAGAAATGACACACCAATTCAACTTGACTTGTGACTTGCATATCTTTAGTGACCAACTTGCTGGCATCACTCACTTCAAGCAGCAGGCAAGACCTGCTGCTACAGCAGGTTTCTCTGAGGGAAACAGCAAATTATTTAGGCAATGATTTGAGGCAGAATAATCTCCTAAAGGTTTTCAAAAGCTTTAGAAGGATCATATGATTCTGCAGCAGGGAAAGGCTGCTGAACAGATCTCAACCCCTGCCTGAATTCCACAACCTAACACATTTGCTG
The DNA here is from genome assembly GCF_019175285.1 of Sceloporus undulatus. NCBI lineage: Eukaryota > Metazoa > Chordata > Lepidosauria > Squamata > Phrynosomatidae > Sceloporus > Sceloporus undulatus. The sequence goes on from NC_056522.1 coordinate 230,640,848, forward strand.
TTCCCTTCCGATAAACACACACCTCTCCTTTTTTCTTGTTAAAGCAGGCTCCCAGACTTGAGACTCAACTTGAAAGTATCTTGCAAAGAGACATTAAGGTAGAGACCTAAGATTTTACTTGAGACTTGGACTAAAAGACTTTATACATCACTGCTGTTTTCTGGACTGTCAGTCCTGAGTCCAGAAAACAGCAGTGATGTATAAAGTCTTTTTGTCCACGTCTCAAGTCAGTTCTCAGGTCTCTACCTTCATGTCTCAAGTCCTTGCCAAGATACTTTCGAGTTGAGTCTCATCTTTGCATGGGCCATCATCAACCCAAACCTTGCTATTATAGGCTTTAGAAATATTCTGCTGATTGTGGGAGGGGGGATAGCTCAGTGATAGAACACCTTCACTACATACCAGGGTTCAATCTCTGATATCTCCAGATTTAAAAAATGATCAAGTAGAAGATAATGTGAAAGAGCTCTGCCAGAAAATATCTGCCAGCCTGAACAGGCAATACTGAGTTAGCCAGACAATATTGTATGATCTGGCAAAAAGATATAAAGGGATCCTGTAGCACCTTTAAGACTATGTGAGAAAAATAGTTTTTTAGCATAAACACATCATCTAGCTGCTAGATTCTAGGATATCATCTGGTAGGTGGCATTTTTCTAAGCTTCCTGGCTAGTACATTTACCAGGTACAACTGAATTAATAGCATTAATACTAAGAAATTATGATAATAAATATAATTTGCCTAACTGATAACAGCAGCAAATCTTCATCAAAAGAGTACCAAATAGTCTTAAATGTTACCTTTTAAGCACATTTTGAAACATTTTAGCAGGAGGTCTTCAATGTTTATTCCACCCTATCTTAAACAATATATAGGTTGAGTCACCTTTATCTCGAATTCTAAAATCCAAAATACTCCAAAATCGCCCACATGGGTGGCTGAGATAGTGACACCTTTGTTTTCTTATGGTTCAATGTATAAAAACTTTATTCCATGAACAAAATTATTTAAAAATATTGTACAAAATTATCTTCAGGCTATGTGTATAATGTGTATATAAAACACAAATGAATTTTGTATTTAGACTTGGATTTCATCTCCAAGATATCTCATTATTTATATGTGTACGCAAATACAGGTATTCCAAAAACCAAAAGGTAAAACACTTCTTTTCCCAAGCATTTTAGACTTAACCTACATGGCATTGGAAGAGTGACTGAACTGCATACACATTGCTGGCAGTAGGTGGGCAAAAAGAAATGATGCATCAAATTTGTAGCAAAAATCAACAAAAAGAGACTCCTCCACAAGCTGGCACTTTCCAGATATACTGAACTACAGATTCTAAAATTCGCAGCCAACAATCAGATTGGGATGGTGTACCAGTGGTGTAACTGGAGGAAACTCAAAAAAGGTGGAGGGGTCCCTCCAAACGGGAACTCTGACGCACACAGCCATGACATTTTCCTTCAGTCCCCAGATTTCTAGCATTGGAGTAATTGAAATTTTCAATTGAGCATTCAGAGATACAGTGTAGGCATACAAAGAAAAGAGACAGACAAAGTTGCCAAGACAATGTGAACACAGCAAAAATGTTAAATGAGGGTAAATGATTTTCAGTGTGTCACTTCATGGGATGCTAGAAATTTGAAAAATATCATGGGGGCATTTTTTTTTAGTTTAGAGTGGGCAGTGCTTTCATTCTCACACACCCCATACATTAGACACATCAGGGAAATTACAGGTTGGGAAAGAAACCTTAAATCCCCAGAAGTATACTTTTTAAGGAGCTAATAAAATATGCCCCTTGCAGGGAACACTGGCTGCCAAAATATGACCTGCCATTTTCTCTACCTATGACCTCTAATGGTAACAGTAACAATTAACACAACAGGAATTTAGAAAATACAATTTTAATCCTCCCAGGATTAATATAAATGTATTACATTTTCAAGCTTATTAACAGTTACAGAAATGTGTCATGCTTTTTCTACTATTATTCAAAGTTCTGATTAAAAGCACTGCACATTTGTTCATTTTGGCAAGACAATAAATATTAACAACCACTCCAGCTTGTACAATCACTTTAGATCTGTCTTGAGAATTTTTTCTTTTGTTTTGTTTCATACCATTAGCTAATACCCTCTTTTCCCAGTACTAGTATAATGTTTATAGTAAAAATCTTAAATTAATGTTTCTTATTTTTAATAGTCAAAAATGGCTAAGGCCTGTGGTTTATAAGAAAAGTGTAAAGGAGAGAACGTATCTAAGGTGTGAATGGTGTGCACATGTTTTGTCTGGTAGCATAAAGGCAAAGTTTTTGCATATCCAGTTGGTTAAAATTTTGTCATCTCTTTGCCTGTACCCTTGGCCTATGATGCTTAAAAATATTTACATTTGCATGAGTCTGGTGTTCATGTAGCCCAAACTGATTTGTGTTAATAAAAAAACAAATTCAAAGTTAATTGAACAGTCCCAGACTTTCCCAAATCTTTGGGCTAAAGGGCAACTCTCTTGTGGCTATACAGATTATATAGATTATCTTTTGGGACAGCCAAGATGTCTAGTGTTTAATGTGCCAGACAACTGGGATTTGGAAAATCCAAGTTCATCTCTCCACTACATCGTGAAATTCACTCGGTGCCCTTGGTTCACTCTATCTCTCTCAGTCTAACCTACTTCATAGGACTCCCATGCAGGAAGGTGGGGTATAAATAATATATTTATAAATCTCTCTCTCTCTCTCTCTCTGTGTGTGTGTGTGTGTGTGTGTGTGTAATGCATGTATAAATAAATACTTTGTGTATAATGGCTACATTTATACATTAAATCTTCAGGGGAAGGCTTTCTCTCAGTCCCACCACCATCCCAGGCTCTCTTGATGAGGACACAGGACAGAGCCGTCTTGATGGCTGCTCCCAACATCTGAACCCTCTTCCATGGAAGGCTAGACTGGCCTCCTCCCTGCTTGCCTTTAGAAAGCAAGCAAACATATTTTTATTTAGGCAAGCTTTTTAACATACTAATCATGACAGGGAGGTTTTATATGGGATGTGTGTTTTAGTTATGTTTTAACTTTTTGACTTTTTTTTATACTACTTTTATACTGTTTTAATCAAATGATTTTAACTGTTACTAAATTCTTACTATACGTTTTTAAAATGATTATATTTTGTGAGACACCTTGGGTCACATTCTGGGAGAAAGGAGGCATAAAAATGAAATTAAACAAACTAACAAACACATACATACATACATAAGTAAATGATACCTGCATAAAATAAAGGTCTGTATCTTCCTTATATGAAAGGGTATTTACCATCTTCCCTTCTCAAGCCACTCCACACAAAAATGTTATCCTGTAAAGATGACAACTGATCATTCTACTCTGGTGGAGGACTAGGCACAGGAGAAGGCATGCACTTGTTCCTTTGGAGAAACCTAATCTGCAGAAGCTGGCAAGTGAAGGTTTTCATGGGATGGGCCCTAGGATGCATCTACACTGTAGAAATAATGCAGTTTGACACCACTTTAAGTGCTGTAGCTCCATCATATGGAATCCTGGGATCTGTAGTTTTACAAGGTCTTTTAACTGCTCTGACAAAGAACACTAGTGCCTCACAAATCTACAAAATCAAAGATTCTGTAGGATGGAGCCATGAAATTAAAGTGGTACCAAACTGCATAATTGCTACAATGTAGAGAAACACTCTCAGTGTTACTTATCAGCTCCAGTCTACAGAACCAGAACGTGTTAAAGGCAAAAGAGCAGGATTAATGGGAAAGTTGGCAATCTTAATTGGTGTCATGTTCCAAATATTTTATGATCAAAGTTAGATTTAGGAAAATCTAAATTTAAGACCAAGATTTAGAACAAAAATAAGCAAAGAAGACTTTTCTCATTGCACACCAACTCTTCTGAAGCTGTTAAATGCTGTGACTTTAAAAAAAACAGACCACAATTGTTCACAATATATTCACTCTTGTATGCGTTGCTAATGCTACTGAGTACGAAATCAAAAAGGGGAAAATAGGGAAATCATTTTTAGGTTAGGTTTTGAGGAGCTCTCTTGTTTTATTTTATAGTACTTTAAACTTGCTATTTAGATTCCATTTTATTATATTTCATTTAATGGGCTTTTTCCCTGAGTACCGCTTTTATTCATTCTGTATGCTGCCTCAAGGTTTAAAGGAGGTGGAGAATGAATACATACAAACAAAACACCTCCTTTCTGATAGCAGCATCTGTAATAGCTGCACATAAGATCGTACGAGTGAGATAGCTCATTTATGCTTTGCTGCAACTTCTAGCCCCTTGGCCTCAATCCAACTGTCAACTTTGTTAGCATATGAAACTGCCTTATGCTATCTATCTCAATCCTATCTTCAAAAGGAAATGAGCAAAGCGCAAAGAGCATCAAGGCCATCCTATTGATACAAAGCATGACCATGATCACAGAAGCCCACTACATATCAGATAAGCCAGAAATTTACATTCAGTCCTGTGCAGTACGTATATTGTTGTATGTAGTCATACTCTACAGAATCATGAAACCCAGTGTGTGATCTTGGGACAGTCACTCTGACTCTCTCTTCCTGACCTGCTTCTCAGAGGGATGCTGTTCTGAGGACTACTCTGCCAAGGAGGAGAGCCATGTATGCTGCCTTACAACTGTTTAAATTATTCCTCATGGTTTTGAATTTAAGTTGTCTGAAAATGATTTTATATCTACATGACCTTGAGGTTCTGTGATTTGTTGCTGGGTGCCTTCAAATAATTTCTGACATATGGTGGCCCTAAGATCAGGGCCTCTTTCCCATATAGGCCACATAGGCAGTGGCCTAGGGCGCAAAAAGTTCATGGACACCATTTGCGCTCCTCTTGGAACGTGTGCATGCACACAGCTCCAGCCCCAGGCAAGCACCAGGGTTCCGAAAGTGCTCCTCCTGGCTTTGCTGGGCTGTGCACCACCAGGGAAGGCAAAGGGTGGTTGCTGGAGCACGTGCACGCATGCGCGCAATCCCATACAACTGCCAGGACGCCACTTGAGTTCCTCTTGGCTTCAGGAGGAGCGCAAGTGGCACCCTAGTGTTTGTTTGGGGCTGCGTGCACGCTCCAGAAAGCACCATTTCCTCTTCTCCTGGCCCTGGCTCCTTTTTGCAAAGCCATGAGGAGTGCAAGTGCCACCCCTAAATTTTTTGCGGGGCCTGAGGGGGAGGTGCCAGGCTGGCAAAGAGGAGCCCTGGAGGAGAGGGAGGGAGGAACAAGAGGCTGCAGCAGGCTGCATCCACACTGAAGAAATAACCCAGTTTGGCAGCACTTTAACTCGTTTCTGGCTCAAGGCTATGGAATTTTGGGAGTGTGAGTATGTTGTGGGGCCCAGATATCAAGGCTTAACTCTTTTCTGGCTCAAGGCTATGGAATTCTGGGAGTTACGAGTAAGTTGTGGAGTCCAGATAGCAAGGCTTGACTCGTTTCTGGCTCAAGGCTATGGAATTCTGGGAGTTGGAGTATGTTGTGGGGCCCAGATATCAAGGCTTGACTCTTTTCTGGCCTCCTTTTATAGGACACGTCCTACATTTCAGACTTCTACCCAGAAGGAATTTCAAAATGTCCTAATTTTTTTTTAAGATGAGCAATGTCCTCCTTTTCTAAAACGTGTCCTATGTTTCAACCTTCTGGCCAGGAGGAATGTCAAAATGTCTTCCATTTTTGGTTGGATGACCACACATTCTCCTTTATCCAAGACATGGCCTACATTTCAGCCCTGCCCAGGAGCAATGTCAAAACATCCTCCATTTTATCAGGGTGACCAGACGTCATCCTTTATCCAGGACACATCCTACATTTCTGCCCAGGAGTAATTTCAAAACATCCTGGTTTGTTCAGAGAGTTTGCTTTTGCCAGCCTTTCCTTGAGGCTGAGAGTGTGTGACTTACTTTCCTAATGGGTTTTCTTGGTTTGGTCAGAGAGTTTGCCCTTGGTGACTTGGGTGTGTGCGAGTGTATGTGCCTTTAAGAGGTTTTCTTGGGAGGTTGGTTCAGAGAGGGTTTGACTTTGCCATCCTCTGAGGCTGAGGGAGTGTGACTTGCCCCAAGGTTTTCTTGGAAGATTTGTTCAGAGGGGATTTGCCTTCACCTTCCCTTAAGGCTGAGAGAGTGTGACAAGCGCTGTGACGTCCCTCGTGCACCACACCATTTGGACATGGCGCATGAGCCACGTCATCGACATGTGCCCCATGTAAGACATTTAGTCTTCTCTGTCGGAGAGAATCAGAGTTTCATCAAATCCTGGTCTCCAGAGTCATAGAATCATAGAATTGTAGAGTTGGAAGAGACTGCAAGGGTCATCCAGTCCAACTCCATTCTGCCATGCAGGAACTCTCAATCAAAGCATCCCCGACAGATGGCCATCCAGCTTCTGCTTAAAGACCTCCAAAGAAGGAGACTCCACCACACTCCAAGGGAGTGTGTTCCACTGTCAAACAGCCCTTATTGTGAGGAGGTTCCTCCTAGTCCAACACACAAAACACACAAAGCTATATCCCAACCTCCTATCCAGGAAAAATGACAAAACGTTCTCCATTTTGAGCATGACTGATAAACATGAATTTAACTTGTTTTTATTAATGTTTATGGCTTTTAGTCAGTTGTGTTCTCCCTTTTTTGAACATCCTACAATTTGTCCTACATTTGCCGTACATCATGTCCTACATTTTCCCTACATTTTGAGAGGCTATTGGAGGGGCAAAATATTTCTCGTCTGGGGTGGCCAAATATCTAGAGCCAGCCCTGCTTAAGATGAACCCATTTCAGAGTTTTCTTGACAAGATTTGTTTATAGAGGTCTTGTCTTTGCCTTCCTCTGAGGCTGAGTGTGCATTGCACAAGGTTACTTGGTGGGTTTCCATGGCTGAGCAAAGATTCAAACCCTAGCCTCCAAAATCAAAGGCCGGGTGCACATAGGCCAGAATTCTCTGGGAACAGCCTGGAGCAGGGGTAGGCAACCTTTTTGAGCCGGGGGCCGAGTTGCTGTCCCTCAGACAACTGGGGGGGGGGCGAGGGGGGGGGGTGGAGCTTCCACCCTCCAGAGGCAGAGCCGCATGCCAGGGGCGGCATGCGTGTGCCCGCCCTCTCCTCCTCGGTCCCTTCCTTCGGCCAAATGGGCTCCAAGGGGCCCTTTTGGCTGAAGGGTAGGGAGGCCGAAGGGAAGGGCTTGGGCACCCATCCCAGGCCCTTCCCTTCGGCTCTTCCCTTCAGCAGAAAGGGCTCCAAGGGGCCCTTTCGGCTTGGGCACCCGTCCCAGGCCCTTCAGCTCTTCCCTTCGGCCAAAAAGGCTCCAAGGGCCGTGGAGGAGCCCAGGTGGCAGCAGGCTGCTTTTGCGGGCCCCTTCTCAGCCCGTGCGGCCCCAGGCCTCCCTCCGGAGGGAGAGGCCTGGGGCCGCAAGGGCCCTGGGGGGAGCCTGTGGAGGCGGCAGGCCCAGGAGGAGGTGGAGGAGGAGGTGGAGGAGGAGGCGGCGGCAGCGGCAGGACCAGGCTGGGGCCGGTCCTGCCGCCTCTGTGGGCCGCATCCGGCCCACGCACCAGGGGTTGCCGACCTCTGGCTTGGAGTATTCTGGCCCTGAAGGTGCCCCGACATCCCACCAATACCTTGGTCTCTCTGTTGCAATGTAGGCTGGCCATTTGCATGTACATCCCGCTGTGCCATCCAGCATCGTACTAGTGCGGGTCACTTGCTCTGAGGTCAGAATGAAGCACCTGGCACCAATCACATGGATGGGCACCTTGTTCTAAAGGCAGAGCAAGCAACTCACAGCAGTGGTACTAGCACTGGCTGGCAGAGTGAGACACGTTGAAACAGTCACTCAGTATCACAATGGGGGGCTCCAGATCTTCCAGGACAATCCGGAACAAAGTGGGGGGGGGTAGTATTTTAAACTGTTGTAAGGAAGGATATACTTCAGTTCAGAACTGAACTGGCCTTATGCCATCCAGAAAGTTCACACCAGAATCAGGGATTGGACTCTGCATCACCCGGACTGCTTGCTGAAAGGATGGGAAGAGGACATTTTATTTGGCCCATAAGGACAACCCTATAGTTAAAACCACAATTAGAATCATAGCTCAAATCACTATATTGTGGTTCTGTGATACAAGGAGAAATATAAACCTTTAAAATGTTCCTCATTGAACAAAAGGGTTGAAATATAACAGTAAAGGAAAAAATAAAAATCTGCAGCCATATGTTGTGGCCTACCAGGTATTTATGTCATCACCTACTGGTCATGTTTTCACAGAACTCCCTGAAGGTAGCAAAGTAAAAACAAGTGACCAAATGAGATTCCCTTCACACTCTCAGATAAATCACAGCAGTGGGCTAAATTCAGAACTCAGAAATAACCTGTTGAAAATAACAAGGTACAGTAATTAATTAAAATTTCCCCCCATTAACTAAAGTGAAACTATGGCCTGGTACACCCAAGCAGGAAGTGACGTGGTGGTGCCAATTCTAGGGTTCTGGAGTGCGCAGCAACCGCACAATCCAGAACCCTAGTCTGTACAGACGCCAGCATCATGGCAGCCTCCTGTCCATATGGCTGCCACCATGATGATGATGCTGCTGTATGACCAGACATCTCTGGCAGGAAATGGAGTCATGGCGACACCCCTTCCTGCTTGCGAAGCCACAAAAAAGAAGCTGCTCTAGGCAGCTTCTTTTTTGCTGCACATTGTTGACCCGCAGTTTTATTGCTGTGACAACGTTGCACAGCAAAGAGGGGCAACGTTTCGCTGCCAGAGTGTACCGGCCCTAAATTACATCAAGATTACAATGTAAAAAGTAATAAGCAATGGATTAGAGAGGAAAAAAGTTGTAACACTGTAGCATTCGGGTGTTTTTTTAAGTAAATAAAAGTAACTATTTAATTATGTTTGAGAAAAACTGAAGAACTGATTTTTAAATTTTGTAACCCTAACTGTGACTTATCTGGGAAGGCCTTGGAACAGTAACTGTAACTAACTTCTGTTTAAAAGCAACCTTCCAAGGACTTTATCGTACCTGTTGTTTTTTTCAGCGTTATGGGTACGGGAAGAGGACGCTTGTGTGCGCGCGCGCGACCTGCAAGAAATGGATTTTACCACACGGCAAAGCATCCCCCAAAGGCCTCGTTCCGTTCCGTTGCACCAAGCCGTCCTGCATCAGTGCTGATGGGCGCCATTTTGCTCGGTAGGAAGACTTCCGACCAGAACATTTCACGTGCCTCAGCACTGAACAGGGACGGGCTGGCACCGAGGAATAAAACGGGGCCTTTTGGGGGACACTTTTCCGTGTGGTAAATTCCATTTTCTGCAGGTTACACATGCACATGGGCATCCTCTTCCCGTACCCGTAACGCTGAAAAAAAAAACAGGTGCGATAAAGTTCCAAGCTCTAATTGAATTTCAGTGAATCACCATTGTGAAAAGATATTGAAGACTACAGTATTATGAAACCCGAGAAGAGAGACACAATTTAGAAAGGAAAAGCTGATGACAACCTGAGGACAGAAACCCAGTGACACAGTATACAAGACACCTGGTCTCCTTATTGAGCCATCTGGCTATGATTGTGTTTACTTGGGTCAAAACTCACCAGTCAAAAAGTAATAAAAATTCAAACTCATTTCATTCCGCTTACTTTCCAGAATCTCTGGTGCTTTCTTTCCCATGAAAACCCAACAGAAGTAGGACAGGACTGACAAGTGGAAGGCTCTTCTCCAGTGAAGCACATCCTCCCATGAGGACATAAATCGCCTTTCTGCACTGCAGCTCCACCAAGACTGTACATATGCATCTTTTTCATCTATTTAATATCAAGGCACTAGAGTTATTTATCACTCCAGCTTGAAGATCTGCCCTGAATTGCACAGCCGCTACAAAACACCATCACGTAAGTGTAACCTTATGGATGCTTGGGCTATTCTCTCTTCTTTTTCACTTTTAATTCCAGTGACCTATTTTAGAGGTGCCTGCTTAAGAGACATAAGCTCTCAATTTGACACAAGGAGAGGAAAAAAAATACAAATCATACAAAAATTTTGGTCGGTGGTTCCATTGTCTCTTTCTAAATGGACTGTTGCAAAAGGAGCACCAGGCTAAGTGAGAAATGAATTAGAAATGCCAATGCCATCCACAACTACATATCATTTTTCTTTTTTCTTTTTTTAGCTATTCCCATTAAATGCAGACTTTCATCTGTGCTGTCTGAAGCTGCCTGTCCAGGAGATGGTCAAAATTTATGTGCACATATATTTCCTTCAATTCTCCTGATCAAACCTTAATTGATCCAGTGCTGACAGTAGGAATTTTATTGACATCCTCAAGTCTGAAACCTGTCCCGTTATTCATACTACTACCTCTGAGGAGGTGGGGTGGCTTTCATTTATCATCAAACCAGCCCACTTTAAAAAAAACACATGTGATATCCTAAGAGAAGAGGGTTTTTAAAAGGAAAGTAAAATGCTAAAAGGAATTGGAAAGTCAGATAGCACAAACGAAGAAACTAGTCTTCAGGTTCTATACTAAAGCAGTTTGACACCACATTAACTGCCATGTCTGAATGCTATGGAATTCTGGGATTTGTAGTCTGTCGTGGGACCAAAGCTTTCTGGCAGAGAATGGTAAATATCTCACAAAACTACAGATCCCAAAATTCCATAGCATTGAGCCATGGCAATTAAAGCAGTGTTGAACTGCATTATTGCTGCAGTGCATATGCAGCCTATATTCCAAGGCACAGTGGGCTTAGGCAAAAAAACCCATATCAAATCAAGGAGACCACCATGCCTCATACAAAAGCCTTCCTCAATCCTATACCCACTAGAGTGTTAGACAACAACACCCCATTCCTCATGTTGACTGGAGCAGTTTGGAATTGTAGTCCAAACACACTGGACCAGGCCAGGTTGGGGAAAGCCAGTTTATAGTTTCTTCAGTGTACTGTCTTGGTCATAAGTCATAACGTCTGTTTAGAGCAGGTAAAAATGTACATGGAATACAGGTAAGAAGAACAACTATTCATAACAAATCTATGTGTCTCTGAATCAACTCTTAGTATTCCAAATCACTGGCTATGCTGGCTGGAGATGCTGGGAGTGGCACTCTAACAGCATTTAGTGTGTCACATAATTCCCAGTACTGCTTTAAATAGATCTGTCTCAGTTTTTCAGCAGTTGTACAAAACACACACACAAACATCAATTCTATTAGGTACCACTGCTCTGCCATTTACTGGCAGAAACTAAACCTGCTTACCTTGATTAATAACCAAAACAAGAAGCCAGTTGAAACAGAAATTTAATTCTTACATGCTAATAAATGAGATAGGAACTACTTAATTAAAATAATTTAAGTTATCAATTAATTTAAGAATCTTCTGACAAAAAGGATAATTTAAATTTATTTTTATGTTAATTGAGTTAAGTTGGACTTTGAGGTTTAACTTAATTCCAGAATTATGCTGTTAATTAAATGAGAGACCGCTAAAGAGCCAATAAATTTTACATTTCCCAGATGGTTCTTTAACAAATGCCACTAGCTATAGGAATCTTTGTTTTTGTTTATGATTTGATTATTATAGTTTGGTTAATATTCCAATACTACACTATATATTATTTAAGCTTTACTTGATCCATGGGTGCATCTACACTGTAGAAATAATGTACTTGAACGGGAGGACTGGTATTTTTAGCCCGCAGGTGTTCCTCCTGTGTTCTATATGAAACATTGCATACAGAGTGCTCAACTGTCCCAGAAAATTGAATGTTGTGTATCCCTGGGACTGTTGCTGTGTTAATCAGAAAACATTAAAACGGGGAGATATTTTGTGACGTATTTAGCCTGTCAAAGGGATGTGGTGCCTCACCAAACTACAAATCCCATAATTCCATAGCAGTGAGTCATGGAAGGAAAGTGGTGTCAAAAATTGCTTTATTTCTGCAGCTAGGAACAACTGAGGAGGAGGATTAAGTAATACGATGCTATTCCTTTTTAATTATGATTGTAATTTTAACTGTTTGATGATTTAATACCTGTTGTAATCTGCCTTGATTCCCTATCAGGAAAAGGCAGAATAGAAATAAATCTTATTATTATTATTAATCAATCTTCACCTTCATTGTGCTAAGGATTTTAGTACAGGCTTTCAACTCAAACCTAAATAACAACTGAATATAAATAGAATAGTTATAGTTTTCTCACCTTCAACAATAACTGTGTTTCCCACTAATTACTTACTAAACACACTAGCTCTTTTCTGTTACTTATCTCTGAATAAACAAGACACTAGAATAAAAAATGGAGGAGATCCACCACATATCACAAGTGGCTTGTGACTGGAAAGGAAGGGTGATGCCCACCCTACTTAATCCATTGGTGCATCTACATTGCTTTACGTGGTGTAGCTCCATCCTATGGAATCTTTGGATTTGAAGTTTTACAAGGTGTTTAGTATTCTCTGCCAAAGCATGCTGGTGCCTCATAAAATTACAAATCCCAAGATTCATTAGGATGAAGCCATGACAGTTAAAGTAGTGTCAAACTGCATGATTTCTACAGTGCAGATGCACCCCATGAGCAGCCCCAGCTCCATATACATGTATGAATCCTACTGGATTCTAAAATAAACTCACTGAATCCATGGGATTTACCTAAATATACAGTAGTCTCACAGATTCAATAACTGATTCAATGATCTATTCTTGCTTCCACAGACTGTTGTTCCTATAATTCCTGCCCAACCCAAAAATTTAAATAGGCACTTGCTAAAAATAAAGCAACACTCCTATTTATTACAGTCAAAAGATATGAGAAGTAACTTTTGATAACATTAACAAACTTGTGGCTACTGTGGAACTGTTCTAAAGTTAGCCAATAAGTACATTTTATAGTAACTCCTCCATTTTCTCTTTAATTATACTTTAAATGTGGCTGGGTGTAAAATGAAAAAAGTATGTTGCAGAATAGTTTCGGTTGAACTCCTTTTTTAAAACATGCACTGTCATTTGGAAAAAAATCTTTAGGACTTGCTTTTTACGAAAAGAAATCAGTAACATCTCACTATCTATGATTAGGATCATAAATGAAAAAATTGAATAATTGGTTTAAGGTCAACATTAATCGGAAATGACTTGAAAGAACACACCACCAACTAAGTCTTTTTCTCTATATCAAATGAGAATGGCAATAAGCAAAACAATCAACATGCTAGAAACCCTAGGGAAGTTACTTTTTATGGACTATGAATTTCAGCATTTCCCAGCTAGCACAGAAGGAGCATGATATCTGGAGAATCAGGGAACTATTGATCAGAAAGACAAGTTTTCCAAGTGCTGAATATGTATTTTGGGGGCTAACAGTTTTGATCACAGGTGGAATGTAATGTATGTGAAAGCACACACAATCAGCTCAGGTAACAAAATATTACCCCCACCTGTCCATTTGACCAATGGTCAAAGCAGCTAATGGGGTGGAACTAATGGAATGTGGGGGTTTGATTGTAATCCATCATCAGACATATGCAGACATCTTTCTCTCAACCTTCAGTTATCCCTGCACAGAGGATATGTTTAAAAATGACTTCTCAGAAAGAGTGTTGAACACATAGATAACACCACACTGTAAGTCACCTTGCACAGTAAAGAGTCCTCTGTTCTTCACATCCTTCCTGCATCTTTCTCCTCTCCATCAACGTCCAAGTTGTAATCACAGCTCAGAACCCCTTGCATTTCAAGAGATGCTTCTCAAATTTCACCTGCTATTTTATACAAATGTGACTTGGTAAGGAGGATGCATGTGCTGTAATAAAGATGCAGATACAGTTAGCCTTTAGTATCTGCTGGGGTTTGGTTCCAAGACCCTCTGTGGATATAAAAACGAATAGAGTTTATCCCACTCTCATATGCAAGAATGAATAATTTTCAACTTTTTCTTTCCACTTAGTGAAATGGTGAGAGTTTTTTGCAGATTTTTAAAATGATTTTTTTTCAATTATTATTTGAGCAAATAAAAGTCTTGGTTGGGGGAGTCAACAACATTTCTGTGCAGAAAGCTGTGCATTTTGTGCAAAATATATGGTTTTCAGAGGCAAAACCTGGTTGGGAAAAAAAAGGGAAGATTTTTTGTCCAAATAAATTTTAACAGAAAGGTTCCAAAATGTGAAAACCCAACAAAACTATGATTACTAGAAACCATGTAGCAGAAGACGAAAGGAGCATGCTGGCCTTTTCCACCATTTTAGTTTCACCGTGACATCTGCACTGTGCCTTTTTTATTTATTTATTTTTTTTTTTTGGATTCCACAGACATCCACTGTAAGCAACTAGACGGAAATACCTATACTTTAACAATTCTGAAACTTGGAGGCCATTCAAACTGCCTTTTACCCCAGTTCAGAAACCGGATTAAAAGCGGGAAGTTCATACTGGCACCAGTTCTTTCACACTCGAATTTGAGATTTGCACAGCCATTCAGGGGCAAATGCCCCTTGGCGCGGGTCTTTTGAAAGCGGAGTTTTTCCTGTATCCTTTGAGAAAAACCGGGTGCCAGCAAATGTGAACTTGGCCCTGATCATGATCGGGTCAAGTTCAGGGGAGGGATTAGGTCAGAGGGAGGGCAGAGGGCAGAACATGCCTTCCCTCTCTCAGGCAGCTTTCTCTCTCTCTCTCTCTCTCTCTCTCTTTTGTAATGTTATTTTTGACAGACTATGCGAATAGTTCTACAGGTTGATACATATTGACAGAATGTGTCTGCTTCTGCTACATTTCCCTTTCATTTGCTTGCTGCTGGCACAGCACCTCATTTTGCAAGTGGCATTTTAAAATTATTTGTGTGTGTGTGTGTGAGAGACAGAATATGCAAATATGTTTCCTTTTAAATTTGGCAAATTGATACAATGTGTGAATTATTTTGCTATATATGTATATGTGTATGTAAGGCATTCTGGGGTTGCAGAGCAAAAGGATGCAGAGATGGCATTCTGAGGTGAGGATAGATGGCATTTGGGGAATGAAAACGGAGGCAGCCCAAGGATATCCAAAGAGGAGGGAAGGACAGAGGGCATTCTGGAGTTGAAAACGGAGGCAGAACAAGGAGATCCAAAGAGAACGGAAGGATAGATGGCATTTTGGGGTGGAAAACAGAGGCAGACCAAGGAAATCCAAAGAGAGGGAAAGATAGATGGCATTTTGGGGTGACAATGGGAGGGAAAGCAAAGAAAGAGGATGCAGAGATGGCATTCAGGTGGCCTCCCTTGCAAGTGACATTTGTTTTCATTATTATCATTATTATTATTGTGACAGATTATGCAAATGCTTTGGGCTGGAAGGGAAGGGAAGAGGTTCCAAAAAGGGCTGCAGAAACCCAAGACTTTGGGGGAGTCACATTCTCTCAGCATCAGGGGAAAGGCAATGGCAAATCTCCTCAGAACCAATTTTGCCAAGAAAACCCCACGATGGTGTCATTTTAAGGTTGCCATCATCTGTAATGATTCAAATACACATAACACACACACACACACACACACACACACACACACACCTGGAGGTTTTTTAAATTTGACAAGTTGATAGAATATGTGCACACTGCTGTCAGCTTTTTTTTTTTTTAAACGGAGGAGGGAAAGCACCCATTTGGTTGGCCAATGGCTGTAGGATATGTCACCTTTGACAAAAGTGGAAGTGAATTTGATTGACAACAAAGGAGGCTCCATTTTAAAGCGGTATGCAAATGTGAACTTCAGAGGGGCAAATTGCCCCGATCGAGGTAAAGGGTAGTGGGCACTTCTTTCCAAGCAGATTCGATATGGAGGGACCCGGATCTGCCCAGTTCTATCCAGGGCAGATGGGCGAGTGGGAATGGGCCAAAGTGTGCCTCTCTTTGAATCTCCTAAACAACAACTTAATGGAGGATGTTTCCAATCATTTATCAATTGATTGTATGAGCTGTTAGTCAATTAATTTGGTGACTGAATCTCCACATGAGTAAATACAATATTTCTGAAGAAAAAAGTAAATGGCATTCTGAGGTAGATTTGCGCTACTGAATATTGTTCAAGAATATTTTAACCCATTTTAAACAGTCTGTTCTTAACTGAAAAACTGTTTAATATATTTTAATCTTTTAAAACCTTTGTAATTAGTTATTGTTTTAAATTGATTTTATTGTAAGACACCTTGAGGTCGTCAGATAAATTACAAGATATAAATATTTTAACTAAATAAATAAACAAACACTGTAAAAGATACTGTAAAGTATCCAGTGCTCTACCTATGGACCCCACAATACTCAGGATCATCTTTAAAAAGAAGCAGCAGACAAGGGCTGCTATGACAGTATTAGGCAGGTTGGTGAAAATCAGATTTCATGCTGAGAGAAAGCAAAGGTGCTTTCTACAATTGACAAAGCACTACTTCACACATGCATCATCAGAATTCAGAGACATAGCTGTGTAAGTCTGCAATATCAGTATGCAAAAGGATCTGGCAGCACCTTTTGAGACTGTCATCAGGTGCCCTCAACTCAGAAAAGAATTACTACTGTATGGAAGGAGATGAAATAACCCTTTAAGATGGTGCTTGCCTTCTCCAGTTTTTATGAACAATAGTAATAAAAATACAGAGAGCTGGCATTGTGTTTGAGCATTGGAGTAGGATTTGGGGAGACAAGGCTTCAACTTTCCATGCAGTCAAGAAAAATTGCTGGGTGACCCTGGACAAGTCACTCTCACTCAATCTCAAATGAAGGCAATGTTAAACATCTCTGTATACACTGAACCAAGAAAATCCTGTGATAATTTTGCCTTAGGGTTCCCATAAATCAGAGATCTCTTGAAGGCACACAGCAACAACAAAAATAAAAATATTAAAAATTAATCAGACTACTTTTTACTCAATTACTCGATTTACACCTCAATTTGCTCAGTTTACTCAATTTACACCTGGGGTAGGAATGGCACATCCCTCCAGATGTTGGACAGCAGTTTCAATGGCCTCAGCCAGCATGGGCAAAAGTGAAGAATGTTACACATTGCACTTCAACAACATCTGGAAGCCTACATGATACTTACTTCTGACTTTGATGAAAGAAGAAATTACTCTTTTCACTTTATATTCAAGGTGGATTTTTCTACAGTGTGAAGCAACTGCCAACTTACTCCTTAATAATACAATGCCATTCAAATCAATTAAGTGGCTAATGTTCTATGTTACCAGCTAGTATACAGAGAAAGCTTCTTGAAAGCTTGCAAATGGTCATACAACATTAACTTCAACAGACATAGCCATATGTCCCACTGATAAAACAGAATCATAACAGCAAACAAGCTAGAGAATGCTTTCCATTACTTCATTTAGACATACTGAACATTTACTGGATAATATTATATTCCATATTATAAACTGAATGGCAAGCATCCTTAGTTTCTATAGATGTGATTTAACATTCTCAGCTTTAACTGTTAAAAAAAAACTTTCCAGAGAACAATGGAACATAAAATGCTGTGGAAAACACGGAGAGCAAATAATAATCTTGAAAAATCCTATAAAGTATTTTAGTTTCTATTTTTGATAAAAGAAAATAGTTGAAGTTGATACCAATTTATTTTCCCATTCTATTATTATTATTACTGTCATTCTGTCTACAAAATTATTATATTCTTTCACAAGGTCCCATGGATTTTTTTAGATGTATAGAAATAATATTGCTGTATATTACAGCATTCTCTAGAGGGTACAGCATTTCTATAAATACTTATTGGCTTAATCCTACTTAAACTCTACAGAACCTCTCTCTGAGGATTCAGTCTTACAATTATATGCAGAAGGCTGGTTCATTTTTAATTTTCAGAGCACTGACTTGACTACCATTTGTCTCAACAACATGTTGAACAGTTTCAGTTAATTGAGAATGGAATGTAGCAGTTGCTAGCTAAAGAAAACTCTGTATTGTTTAACTATTTTTTCCAGTGATGTCATTCATGGTTTGCTGGAATCGGTTGGTAAAATTATTAAAAGCCATGGAGGCTGGGGGGGGGGGTTAAAAAGGGAGCTAGGAATAGCAAAAGGGAGGTAAAGACAGAAATTGGAATGGACAATGAAGGCAAAGATACAAGAGGGTCAGAGGGAAGAAAAGACTTGGTCCTCTGGAGTCACCTGGGAGAGTCAGGTATGGAACTCATTATTTTGAGTGACACCACAGAATTATTCTCCTTTATAACTGAAGAACAAACATTGAATTGCCATGAAAATGTGATATGTGGTGGCCTTGATGAAGCTTTTTTTTTTCAAAGATGGTACTGAGAAAGAAATTACCTTTAGAGCTGAATCAATTGCACAGCATGACTCCTGTATTCATAGGGGATACATTCCCAGACATACCACTGAGAAAATCACAGATAATAGTGAGCCCCATATTTTCGGTGGAAGTTGACCACAGAACCACACTGAAGGACCTCCAGATGCCTAGACAGACCATTTTTTCTGGATGTAGATAAGTGAAACCATGCCGGTCCCATGGATATGAGGTTCATACTGTACATACAATTGGGGAGGGATGGTCTTTCACCATACAGTGACATTTCTGATATCGTATAGTGGAGCCTTTAAAAAGCAAAATCACAGCTACAGAAGGCAACTTTTTTTTCATCAGCCAGACTTCCCATGATGAAATCCATTACAGCTAAAAGCCCATGCTCCCATTTTGCTATGCACATACCCATCAAGGAGCTCATAAGAAATATCACCTTGTATTGCAGATGAAATAGGAATCACACCCACTGTGCTGAGTACACAATATACCACTCTTCTCAAGACTCAAAATGTCCAGATTATTGATAGCACAACAGACATAAGCTGTGTTCAACACAGGCCTTGATCCAGATACACATAGAGTATATTGCAGGTAAACTACAATAGCAAATAGTCAAGGTAGAGTTTCCAGATTCTTTCACAGTAGACAACCACTGGGATAGTCTGATCTTAACACTAAACCTGGTGAGTAGTGAGGATACAGTTTTCCAACTCTCTTTTTACAGCCTTCTCTAAACCTCTCAAATCAAACTAAAGAAAAGCAAGCTACTGTTCAAATTCAGTGCAGAGATGCAAATCCTTGACTATTTCATCTTTCCATGCAAGAGCAAACATTTACAGTTGTTTTCTCCATGCTACAAGAGAAAGCAAATATTTTGCTACAATACTCTCCCATATTTGAAGTGCTGTGGAAGAATTATTCTACAGAGGAAAAGATGATTATGTGCAAAAAAGCCCCAACAACATATCACACAGCATTTTTGGCACAAAATGCTTTTTTGCACAAAATCCCACATGTTTTTCTCTGAAGAATAATGTCTCTGGAACATTTTAATAACAGGAAAAAACTGTGCAACATTTTTGCTATTAGTCTTCCTAATGGGGTTTCATGACTGTCAGGAAACCTGCTTTTCACGTGGGGAATGAATAATTACAAATATTCTTATTATCCCTAATCTAATGGCACTGCAATTTGCCACCAATATTTGGCAACAAACTGTGGCTAAAGCAAGCAAAAATAGCTTCTGGGGAAGAGCAGGAAGAGAATATCAAGTATGGCTGTGCCCTATATCAAATGCATTTTCAGACAGACACTTTTGGGTGACTTCCACTACAAAAAGCAGGGAACAGAAGCAATTCCACTTGAAGCACCTGCATTATTGCAGCAGCCAGGACTGTGGTAAAGAATCAGTTTCTTCCTGACTAGATATTCAATGCTAAACTCTCTGGGAGGGACAGAAATTAGTAGGAAAATCATCTCTGCAACACAACAGAGCTGGCTGTAAGAATTTCTTGTTAATTCCTATCAAGTCAACTTCGAATTATGGCAACTTCATGAATCAGAGACCTCCAAGTCCCCCTGACATCAACTGCCCTGCTCAGGCATGGCACACTCAGGGCTGTGGCTTCTTTGATTTGAATCTATCCATCTGGAATGTAATTTTCCTCTTTTCTTTCTGCCTTCTACTTTGTTAAGCACTATTTTCTTTTCTAGGAAGTTATGTCTGCTCACAAAATGGCCAAAATATGACAGTCTCCACAGGGACGTAGCCAGGATTTTGGGAAGGGGGGGGGGGGGGGCCCAAATGGCCCCCATTTTATTGGGGGTGGGGGGGGGGGGGGGGGAAGCACGCACCATTCATTTTATCTAACAGAAGGGGGGTCCGGACCCCAAGAACCCCCCCCCCTTGGCTATGTCCCTGGTCTCCATTTAGTCATCTTGGCTTCTAGGGAGAGTTCAGGCTTGATTTGCTCTAAGACCCATTTATTTGCCTTTTTGGCAGTCCAGGGTAGCTGTAGAACTTTCCTCCAGCACCACATCTCAACTGAATTTATTTTCTTCCTGTCAGCTTTGGACATATTGTGGAACATCTTTGCTGGGGTGGGCATAGGTGTCTCTTCTACACTACCACAATGCCATATGACTCCAATGTCACCTCCCAATTCTCCTCCATGTCATCTGCTTTCTTTGCACTGCTCAGGCAACTGGTAACAGGCAGGCAAAACAAGCGAGTGCTAAAATAGAGACATTGCTTTAGTGGGCTATTTCAGCGACTGGCAAGCTATAAATATGACTTTTAAATGTGAGATGACAGGCATAGGGCTGCTGAAATAGTTTTCCTTTTGTAACAACTGTTCTGTTAAAACCAATATTCTAATTCAGTGAAGCTTACTGTAAAAGAATTTCTTTAAAAAATATGTCAAAGTTCTTTAAAAGAATCAAGGAGAAATATGAAAACAAAAACTACAATGTGAGCCTTGAGGACTCACCCAACCCACAAAGTGGTCGATGACCAAGCTGCAGATGCTCACCTCTATACCAATCTATGTTTTAGCACTAGATGAACTAGATGTGCCAGAGCAAAATGCTGGGTTTGTCTCCAACTCCTCTCACCTCTTCCTGCAAACCATTTAGCTTGGTCCAAAACACAACACAGAAATAATCCAGTTTGAGACTACCTTAACTGCCCTGGCTCAGTACCAGGGAATCCCGGGGATTGTAGTTTATTGTAATACCAGAGTTCTCTGGCAGAGAAGGTTACATGTCTCACAAAATTACAGTTCCAGAGAATCCCTAGCGCTTAGCCAGAGCAATTAAAGCAGTCTCAAACTGGATTATTTCTGCAGTGTGTCTTGGGCCATTAACTTGTTAAGAATCTCAACTTAGCATGTCTGTCAGTTCTCATGCCATGTTTAAAACAAACTCTGGCTAGTTTAAGCAGCAGCTTTGCAATCCAGCATTTCAAGCTGGCTGGTTTAGAAACTTAGCAAAGTTGATTTTAAACAAGAATTCCTGGTTTGAATATAAGCAGAAACCAGGATTCTTTGAAAGTATACTTTGCCAAAGTTTTTACACATACACACACACACACCATAGGGGAAGGAAAGCACCTGAACACAATACTTTCATCTGACTTTTTCAGGTACATCCATGAAGAACTAAATCAGTCTTCAGTGTTACGTATAAACCATCACATTAAGAATACAAGAGATCAACAAAGTTTTTGCTCTGCTTTTCACTTCTCTGAGACTCAAGCTATACATTTCAGGGCAAACAAATTCTTGGTTTAACCATGGTATCACTCCATAATGTTTCAGTTCCAGTTTGTATTTTTCAGCACCAGCCTAAAAGGAACAGCAAGTCACATACAGAACAATATGTAGCAAGAACCACAAGTAAAAGCATACATTTGTATAAAGTGACTCGCATTTTCCTATTAAAATTAACCTGTGTTTGACCCTCCTAATGGGACTGGGTTGATACGGCTAAGATTAATGAGCCAATTATTTTTGGACAAGGTACAAGGCACACAAACTGCTTTGCTATTTAATATATAGTAAGTATGCACCTTTTACAGCATTTGACACCCATAAAATAATCCAAGGCTATTTTTCAATAAGACATCATGAGTGGAAGGCTTATTCAGAAAATATCGAAACTACTGAGACGAAAAGGCTAAAGTATAATGGTATAGTTCAAGCAATTCGTAAAAATTATTGTTCTTAAAGGTTTTTCTTTGACAAATTTTAGTGTACACACGTTTCAGTGCAATGCAGTATAATAAAAATATGCATCATGTCACTGACTCCCCACAACAGGCAGCGGCGGGGGGGGGGGGATTACTTGCACATGTGAACTGTCATGAGGGCACTTGTAACAACCAAAAACTTTATGTTAAGGAAGGAAACTCCCTTAAATCAGAATGCTGACATTTCAGTACAAACATTTCTCTGACCTTTTGGCTGCAGTAAAGGCTGGCAGATGTGTGGTGCTACTACTCATTCCCAGGACTCCAAAGACATGCCACTGAAAGCTTTTTGAACCAGCATCCAGCCAGTGTTCCACACCAGAAACCATGCAAGCTGCCTACTCATATAAGCAGTGTAATAAAAGAGGTACTTACACTGCAGCAAGTGTTTCACAATCTGAGACCACTGCAAGCTTCTTTCAGGGCAGTAATTCAAAGGGGGTACTTCTAGTATTATGTGTGACAGGCTATTGTAAGATATTAGTGAAACCTACTGGGATCTAGGCAGCAGGGATCTGGCACTTTCCTCCTTTCCCTGTCAGTCTGTTCTTTCTTCTGTTGTAGTGATACCCACATGTGATTGCAGAGATGTTACTGTCAGTGATTAGTTCTGCTGGACCAGGAGACCAAATAAACCCAAAGGGACCTGGCTAGCATACTCTCTATGCTGCTCAGCAGCTTTTGTTCCTCACTCTCAGTACCCTATTCCAAACATACCGATCCAGATAGATATACAGATACAGATATTTGCAGGGGAGTATAGAGGGGTTATGCAGACCTCCAAGATCTCTTAAGTGTTCTGGTGTGTCCCCACCTAACAGGGTTTTTACAAAACATACCAAAAAACCTGGATCTATTGCTTTCACCAATTTTTAATAAAAATATTGTAATGAAAAAAACTGACTCCTGTCTATTATATTAATACCATGAAACAATAGTTTATATATTAGAAAGAATGATCAACCATCTTTTAATGCTTTCTAACATTAGCAAATCAAAGTTATTAGGCTTCAATGTGATTTATATATTTCAATAAAACACCAACTTTTACTACTTATTATTCCTGTTAAAACTGAATACATATACACTATACATAATAAAGCATACAAAGTATTCTTAAAGCTGTCTTGGTTGAACTTCTGTTAATTGAAGGATTTGTATCTGAATGGCAGTTCTTGCACTATAAAACAAAGTGGTTAAAAAGAAGCAACTGGCACTGGATATGGTCTAACCATTAACAACTGCCAATAAACTGTTACAGTTAAAATGTTTAAATTCAATCATTGTTGTTTCAGTAAGAGGGTTGGAAGATAATACAAATAGCTAGAATTTTAAAAGACATATGAATAAACCATTAAAAAAGTCTAGGAGTGTTTTTTTAAGTCATTTGGTTTAAATTGTGTAAATCAACCTGGTTTAAAATAGCTACTACTACTACTACTAATAATAATAATAATAATAATAGGATTTATTTATATGCTGCCCAATCCCTGAGAATCCGGGTGTCTAACAACAGAGGGGATAATAGACGGTCCCCTGCCCTCAGACTTACAATCTAAAAGACATGACACAAAAGGAGAAGGGAATGGGGGGGGGGAACCTTGCCTCCAGCCTCCCACAATTGTCTATCCCATTCTAGGACCAGATCACCTGTCTATAAGAGTATCATTTGCTTCTGTTCTTCGGGGCCTTGATGTGCCAGTCAAACCATACAGCTCAACAGCTTGCTTAGGAGTTTGCCAATGGCCTTCTCTACTGCTTATATCCTTCATACTGTGACTAATGGGCACTGATAGTCTTCCCAGACTAAAATGCAACCACATTTTAATTCCCTGAAATGTACATGTATGTGAATTGAAAAACACTGTACATATACACTAAAGCTAGTATGCAGTTCCAGAGATCAACATTAGCAGCAGGCCTACAGACCTATGAATTCACTATATCACTGAATGGAGACTGACCTGCACAGCCAATTGCATAGCCATCTTTGTCTTAATAACTAGATAAAAAGGTTTTCATGGAGGTAGTTATGCTGACAGGCCCAATAAAAATAGCAAAATGCACAGATTGTTGCATCAAATACTATTAGCACATGATCAGTAGAAGTCATTTTGTCAGATTCAGTCAGCAAGCTAAAGAGTCAGCATCCACTGAATTCAATACGTGCTGATCAGCTATGTCCATGCCTTCACCAGCTACATCTGAATACCAAAGACAATATGATAGCTATGACTATGGGGAATATTTTGCTGGCTGCATCTGCACTTCAGAAATAATTCAGTTTGACCTCAACTTCAACTGTCATGACAGTGGAATTCTGGAAAGTGTAGTTTTGAGACATTTAACCTTCTCTGTTATAAAGCTCTGGTGCTACAACAAACTACAATTCCCAGAATTTCACAGCATTAAACCAAGGGTAGTTTAAGTGGATTAAACTAACTGGATTATCCCTGCAGTGCAGGTGCAGCCATAGAGAGCAGCTTTTCCAACCTGGCAACTTTCAGAAAGGCTGAACTACAATTCTGATCATCATGACCAGTTGCCAGGGCTGATAGCCCTATTGACTGTGGGTGATGGGGTCTATAGTCTAGCTCATGAGGAATGCACTAAGTTGGGAAAGGATACTTTAAATTATAAAAGATACATCCATATTGTCCATTGTTCTTAATATGCCCACAAATAAACAGAACATACTCCCAATGCTTCTGTCTTCCTGACTAACGTTCCTGTTTTTAATCTCTAAAACTGAACAAGCGAGAACAAACTTTGGCTTCCACACACCATCATAGTTCTAGCCATTCTCTCAATACTTTTGGTTTCTCATTAATTCTCTGAATACTGTTGGTTTCTAAGTTCTATATTAAGTTAGGCAGGAAAGCATCCTCTTAGGTAGGTACTTCCCCACTTCAGCTGTTAGTATATAACTCCTCTATCCAGGATGGTGTCAAAGAACACATTTGCATCCTGATGTTTTGTGTATAAAATTATAAAACGTTGAAAAATTTTGCAACCACACTTTCAATTTTTCAATTTAAAAAACTCCACTTTGGTTTTCAATAAGATCTGTCATCAGGCAAGCTTACCATTCCCTCCAGCTGGGCTTTGTAATTAAAAAAAATACATAACATAAACACTTTAGAAGTCTAATCTCCTAACCCTGGGCTCATCAAAGTTGCAGTTCAAGTGTTAAACAACAAATGGAATATAAAATGAATCACTTCAGGTTGGGTCAGTCTTGGAGGATAAACTTAAAAATCCCTGCAATGTCAATGAGATTGAAATCCCTCAGCCCAGATAACAACAACAACAACAACAACAACAATAATAACAACAACAACATTTATTTATGTTTCCCTGCCTCTCCCAGTGGAATGAAGCAGGGCTACAGACTAATAAAAGCACAAGTGTTTACATAAAATTCAATTA